>NW_026991712.1:31588481-31898481 GCF_029215605.1 Mirounga angustirostris | reverse complement strand
CACTGCCAGCCAGTAAGAGGGACCAAAGGCTTATGTGCCCCTTGAGGCCGCAAGGGTGCACAGCCCATTGTCCAATGACACTGTTGTCTCTCTTGCACATCCTCTGCAGGCTACCCAGCTGTGACATTTTTGCTTCCACAGGGTTGTGCTTAATGTCCATTTAAATCGTTTCATCTGAATAAATGCAAAAGAAAAATAGTGACATTGGGTTTTAGCTAGAACCCCACTAGCAAGGACACATATCCCTACGTCCCTCAGGAATAGCCTTGCATCTGAGCCATTTTATTTCACCAGAAAATGAAGTTGTATTTACAAGTAGTTTTGCATATCTGCTTATAAGCAAACGATGCTATATATGAACATTTTTCTAAATGTTTACATTGCCAGGAAATTCCAAAATACTCAAAGGAACGCCAAGTGTGTTATGTTTCTCTTAGAGATGAAGCAAGTTGAGATGTAGGAACAGTATGTTGCAGTGCTCTCCGCGGAGAAATGCTCAGATGACAATGAAGTGCAAACAAGATGGGTAATTCCTCCATTCTGTAGGCTTCATTAAAGCTGTAATTCCTAACTACGTCAGATTTGCAGACTGCACAGGCTTAAGAGCAGATGTATACACGAGAGCTCCTGTAGATATTTGGCTCCTATCCTGTGATTGCCAATATTTGATACACCAGACACTCTGAACTTATAAGAAATTGTTGCATAAGGAGTTTCTTTTAGTGACTCTGCTCAGCAAGGCAATGCATGTTGACCCTCATCCTCTTTCAATTTTGGAAGTCACTCTACTTTCCTCACTCTAGAGTTGAGGACTGCAAGGATTCTCTTTTAGAGTTTCTGTGAATCCTTGGTTACTTATTCAATAAACATGACTTAGAATGCCCCTTTAGCATGAGGCATATAAATTTATCTTTAGAAAGATAGCCCTCAAGGATTTGTAATTTGTTGCTGATTAAAAAGAAATGAATAGGGGAGCCTGGGTGGCTCAGTTGGTTGAGTGACTGCCTTCGGCTCAGGTCACGATCCTGGAGTCCCTGGATCGAGTCCCACACCGGGCTCCTTGCTTGGCGGGGACCCTCTGACCCTCCCCCCCTCTCATGTGCTCTCTCTCTCATTCTCTCTCTCTCAAATAAATAAATAAAATCCTTAAAAAAATAAAATAAAATAAAAAATAAATAAATAAATAGAAAGAAACGAATAGAGAATTTATGATTTGCTAGCAGTATTTGATGAAAATATGAATCAATACCCTTAAAAAAATGATACAATTGCTTTTAGACAGCTAATCTACTACAGATGAAAAAAATCTTAGATTCGTTGCATATTGCGATTGATGTTTTTAAGTTCTTGTTTTTCTTTCTTTTTTTAAGAGGCTTCTGAACTTGATTTACTCTATTTGCAGAAACAACTCCACTTTTATCATTTTATTTTAATAGCCACTTCCTTCCCAATACAAAACAATTTTTAAGCCTCTCTTTAGGACAGATAATGACACTCCCTGTGTATGGAAAATATTGGTTATTTTTTTAAAGATTTTTAATTAATAGACAATATTATAAAACAGGTTTTAAAAATAGACACGGTCAAGATTTCAGAATAATATGTAAGATGTATACGTATCTCCAAATTCATCAAGTTGTATACATTAAATATGTAGTTTTTTGTGTATCAATCATACCTAAATAAAATGGATTAAATTTTTTTTAAATAGAATGTTAGAAGGCATCACCAAAATATACATGATCACTTGTCATAAATACATAATATGAGTAACTTTTAAGTTATCTGAACTTCATTACGTGTGAAAATATGAATTTTAAGCTGTGTTGGTGGGACAGGAGAGTGTTTTGGCTGTTCTATGTATTGCATGACTCCAAATTGTATCTCTTTGGATAAGTCCATCCAGTAGGTAGACCAGCAACATGCAGCCAGCTGGGTTAAGCCTTCTCATGAGGACCTTCAAGGAAAGCAAGCTAATACCTTTCTTATCTCCTTTTCAAAAATTTAACATCTTTGTAAACACCTGGAAAGATGACCATCCCATGGGAATTTCCCATCTTGTGCACAAAAGTAATATTGTTCTTGGTAAATGGTTAAAGATGATGTTACTTTTACTGTTTTATCAAGAGGTATTTTAAGTATTGTTTAAAAACATCTAGCTATTTTTAAGCATTAACCTTTTTTCTCTAATCTAGTAAAATTTTAATATGCCATGATGTTTAAAATTTTAGAGCTAACGTAGAAAGCAAGTCACATTGCAGATGCCAATATATCTATGAGCTAAACTGGTATCTCCTAATTCCCTAAGTGTAGTAACTGTCAACAGAACATGAATCTGAATAAAAGCCTCTGTAAACTTCTAGTGTACCTCTGAAGTTTAGACATTTAGAAGTGTTTGCCAAGTTACTATTCATCTCGGTATGAATGGCTTTGACCTTGAGTCTCTGGGCTACTTCAAGATAGTTTCATTTGCTCTATTAACACTAGTCCTAATGCGTATCACATTCATAAGGAGCCAGTTTGGCATCCTTTGAAAAATAAGCAGATAAAAATAAAGATTTTTCAATAGTTAGAACACAGGGCAAACAATGGGCATTTATTTTTGTTCATTTCTTTCCCACTGTGGAATAAAATGCCAAGCATATTGATAATTGTTCAGACAAACCCATGAGTCATATTATCACCACTGCACAGACCCCCAAGAAACACAGTGAGAAATAATAAACACTTGAGGATTTATTGATGCTTGCATTATTTATTGGGTTTGCCAATGATTGGCTACACATGGAAGAATATTCCACAAGAATATTGTAATTTATTAGACAACTTCTTCACTACCTAAACATTTGAATTCTGCTTCTGTACACAAGGACTGGCTCTCCTACTAATACAATGCAAGTCCTTACAGACATTTGTTCTATAAGTAACATCTCTGGTATTTTTAATTAACACCAGATAAAATATCAGTCACTCTTCACACTGAAATATAAACTGATATAACCATTACTAGTTCATCAATTTATTAATAGTCTGCATTAAGTATTTCAAAAAATACTTTAAAAATACAAAAAATAGTCTAAGTATTTCAAAAATTTCTTCACACAAAATTCTATTTTTTTTTTTTTTAAGGAAGGGAGAGATGATTAGGGGAGGGGCAAAAGGGAGGGAGAGACTCTTAAGCAAGTTCCACAGCTAGCGTGGAGCCCTACTTGGGACTCGATCTCACAACCCTGAGATCATGACCTGAGCTGAAATCAAGAGTCAGACACTTAACTGAGCCACCCAGGTGCCCCCTTCACACAAAATTCTTAATTCATTCAGCTAACATGTGTGCATATGCACATATTATTTTGTATATAATTTTAAGGTGCTCACAGACCTATTGAAGTTCATCTGTGGCCTTCTCTAGATTCACAACTTCATACTTGGTAGACAAGGGGATTTGTATGCATGACCATCTTGACCATAAATCTGAGAAAATTCTCTACCAAATTTTCTTTATATTTCATTAAGAGACGATGTGAACTACATATGACTTTTTGGGGGTGGTTGTCAAATGATCCTTTACCAAGATATTTTCCTTTGTAGTTTTTAAGTAGCTGGGCATTCTACCATACCTCTGTGATGTCATCAATGATGACATGTTGGTGCCAACCATCAACACTGAAGCCCACAAATTTGGCAATCCCCAGGATCTCTAATGGTTCTAGAGAATTCTCTGGCCAAAGATTGATGTTGCATCTGTCAGGTGATATCGACAATCTCATCAAAAGTGTTATTTCCACTTTCTTCATGTTTTTCTGCTTCTTGCCGTCTCTGAGTAGTTCCTTGAGGGTTTTGATGATCAAGGCAAAGACAGAAGGTACCAGATCAATCTGGGCTTCTCTGTTCTGAATGGTCAGTTTCACCATAATCTTGACCCTTCCAGGTTCCATTTGCCTGGGCAATGTCATCACAAACCTCTTTTGGAGACAGAACCAGGGGACAAACATTGGGGGCCAGAGCACATTTGACACTGACTTTCCCACCCATGCACCTCAGTTTAGGACTTTGCTTTTGTTGGGGTCAAACTCGGATGGTGCGGCAGAGGCAGTTGGTGTGGGATAAACCCGGATGTAGGACCATGGAAGAAACTTACACCTTGTTCTCTTCTGATTGGAAAACTTTTAAATGTGAGTCTTTTGAGGTAGCAGGTACTCTCTTATAAGCAAATATGATAGTAATATTTCATGTAGACATATATTTTCTATATAATTTTGCTATGTTTCAGAACACAGCCAAGAAACTAGGATGAGAAAACAAAAAGCACCCAAATTTAAATGTATGCATACGTTTCAATAGATACAAATGTGGATTTTGATTTAAACAAAACCTCAGATAGAAGAGTCCCTCATATCTTTACCCAGAATTCATATACATACTCTTAATTTAAACACAATCTATAGAAACTGGTTAGTTGGTTTCCCAGCTCACACTGGCTTAGAAAATGAAGTGTTCATTGGCAGTGGGAACACTAGTAATACTGGGAAGTGAACATCAAAAAAAAAAAAAAATCCCACTAACGAAATAAAAAATAAAAGTGCCAAATCCTTAAGGAGTAGAGTAACTACCTCAATAACCCTTGAGAACACTTCTGTAAAACAATGCATGCTTCAAATGATTCTCTGTTCTCTGACCTCAGTTTAAGAGGAAAAAAACCAAAAGGAAATACTTTAGATTTTAACAAGAGTTCCAGTAAAGAATGGTCAAATAACAACTTTGCCTTTAACATAGTAACTCATACAGATCAAACAACTCAGTCACACATTATGACATGACAGGTAAATGATATGTAGCTGCAATCATTTTTGCCCAATTCTTTGATGCAAATCGTACATGTCTGTGTGAGTACTTGGATTGTATTTAAGTTTCCTCTGCTGTTCCTATTGTTCTGTAATTTACTTAGGTTGTTCCCATCTACTGGGATTATATTAATGAATATTCATGTATATAACGAGGAATACACAAGCATATGGGGGATGCGTACTTGGCTGCAGAACCAGAATTCCTTCTAACCTGTTTCACAGAAATACTTAGTTTGGATAAATTTTACTTTCTTTTCCTGGGAGAACAGTTTCCGCTGTCTTGCTTGTTGATGCCTTTGATTGCTCTTGTAGAAACAGTAAAGGCACTTTGCAGCTAGAGTTTTTCCAAGGTTTCTGGGCAGATATGCTTTTAACAGCTTCTTTCAAGCCTTCTTAGGAATGTTTCAGAAATGATAGGGTAGAGGTTGGTGCAAAAAAAAAAGTCAACAATTGTAAGGAAATCACTGCTAGTACAAATAATGGATGTCACACTTGCAGGTCTATTTTGGGGAGGGTTGAATTTTTATGTTTCTCTGTGCAAGTTTGCTTCCTTATAACCTCCTTTTCTTTTCCTAGATCCTCACCTAACCCCAGAAATTATTGTATTTGGCTTAAAATTACTAAAAATTGCTCCTTAATAACTGGGGCAGTTTGACTAATGGACCTAGGTCAAAATTATTGATCTTGAAGACAAGGAAATCCACCCAAATCCTTTCTTTCTGCTCTTCTTAATTTCATTACATGCTTCACAGACAGCCAAAGCGGGGTTCAGAAATGGCAACTATTACACAGTGTTTAAATCCATTTGCCTCATATAGGTCTGTTCTACCAGAAATAAAATATTTCACAAACGCACTTTTATCATCCTCTTCCCTGTCTCCTACAAAGGTTAAAACATAGAAGAAGGGCAAGGAGAAGTACAAAAAGAATTGGTCAATATAAATATGAGAGGTATTGGTTAATGTCAACATAATAGTGTCTATTCTAATGTAATATGAAGAATAAAGCAATAAAAAGATAATGGTAAATAATTTTCATAGCATAGAAGTATGCACTAAAGGCAAATAACATTGTAAAAATAATAAAATTAGCTTTAATTATGGGTGTGCAATTCTATATTATTAAAATACCACAGAAGTCCAGGACACTAATGTATAAATACCATTTTTTAGAGTCATGGAAAATAGACAAGAAAACAATTTTTATATAGAACATAAGAAATACATTAAAAAGTTAAAATATTAGGCAATTTTATTGATTTATCCAGTATAGAGTTACTATATGCCTACTGTGTTGTCCAGGTGTCGTCCTAGGCATCTAATAGCGTAGTGAGCTTCTTCCCTTAGGAGCTTATATTCCATCGGGGGAAACAGAAGGTAAATAAATGCATAACACATATACTTTGTTAAATGCTAAAAAGTGTTATGGAGAAAAATAAGGCAGAGAGAAAAATAAAACACTGAGGAGGTGGTGAGGGTGGTGAGGGACTACCTCGCTGAGAAGAGGATATTTGAGAAGGTCTAAAGGAGCTAATCATTCAGCTGACTTGGGCAGGAACATCCCAGGTAGAGGCAGGAGTACTTTGGCACATTCCATGAACAACAGGGTGGCCCAGAGAGGCTAGACAGAATCGAAGAGGAGGAGAGAGTAGCATATGAAGCCAGAGGACCCAGAAAAGGAAACTGAGAAGCAGCAGCCTGTGAGGTCAGAATACCAGAAGAGTGTGCTGAGTGGAAGCCAAGGGTAGAAAGTGTTTCAAGGAAAAACTATGTTCCATTTTTCTGATATTCAAGTAAGACAGAATCTGAGAAATGACCTTTAGATTGAGCAGTGTCTTCGTGGATATTGACAAGATCAGTTTCCATATAGATGTAGGAGTGAGCACCTAGTGGAGAGTCCGACTGGGAGATAGCAAACAGGCTTATTTCAGGGAGTTTTGCTGTAAATGAGAGCAGATAAATAAGAGCCTGGGGGTTGTATTTTCTTGTTCTTATTGTTTATGATACAGAAATTATGATATGTTTTCATGCTGATGGGAATGATCCAGTTGAGGGTGAAAAAAATGATGTTTGCTGGGAAGAGGGGAGCATCTAGCACCCAAGTTGGGGGTTTGACCTTAAATAAGAGAATGGTTAACATGTTCGTAATTATAGTCATGACAGCACAGTATATGAACACTGGTGCGCATAGTTGATGTGGAGATGGAAACAAAGTTTTCTCCAGGTTACTACAATTTTCTTGGGGGGGGGCAGCAAAGTTGAGAGAGAATGGGTGGGGAAGGTGTTAGAGAGCAAATGGACTAGGGAAATGTAGTAGTGTGATTGCCGGCAAACACTACGGACCCACTCAGTGGTGTTGATCATGAATTTAAATTGAGGCAGGATTGTCGTGTGTTTTTCTTCAGTGAGTCTACTGCTAGTTGTAAATGCAGAGTAGGTGAAAATTTGGATTGAAGATGGTTGGAGTTTTGCCAGACTAATCTAGTAAAGCAAGAGGGAGTGAAAGAATGGAAGATATTTGCAAAGAAGGGCTTAAGATGAAGGGCAGTGTGTAAGCTGGGTAAACAGGGGAGTGAGGACAGAAGGGGATGCAAGACAATGGGGGGAAAGGTAGCAAAATTGAATTTTAGGTCCCAGTGAAGTTAATGGTGAAATGAAATTTCTAGAAAGAGTGAATTAGAATGGTAAGAGCTATGGTTTGAGCATGGGATGCTCAGATGTGAAGTTATAGAGGGGAGGGCCAAAATTATTGGCAATTAAAAAAAAAAGAGCCTAGAGGATGAATGGTTAGACATAGCATAGAGAGCAAAGTCATTGGAGGAGAAGAGGTCAGGGAACTGAGAGTCCATATGATTGTCCACCTGGATATTGTGGAGTTTGCAATTGCCGAGAAGTAAATCAGGAGCAGTACATGAGAAGTCCCAGGAGCTAAATTTTCAAGAAATGATGACAAATGACATGGAAATCTCTAAATGACTGTGGCAAGCAGTGATCCTTTGATAAGATGATATTCAAAACCTGTTTTTAGAGTAGGGAAGGAGAATAATCTGCAGTGAGGGACAAGGACAACTAGTCCACCTTCAGGTGAAGTGATATGCTGTTCACGGGAGCAAAGTCAGCTACTACTCAAGAGGGGAAGAGCAAAGAGGCAAAGTGAATGGTCATAGAAGATGTTACGGTTGTGGGAGATTTTGCTTGGTAATTTCCCTTGAGTATCAGTGGAAAGGTTTGGGGGTTGGTGAAAGGTGAGAGAAGTAATGTCAGTCAGGCTGTATGAGGATTATATTATGGGGTTGAGGGTCACAGGAGTCCTGGACCTTTGGGACTAGCTGATTAAAACAGAGATAAAATTGACAATAAGATTATTTTTTATCTATTTTTTATTGAGATATAATTGACATGTAACATTAGCTTGGTGTCAGGTGTACAACATAATGACTCGATATCTGTATATATTATGAAATGATCACCATGATAAGTCTAGTTAATGTCCATAAGTGCACAGGATTAGTTCTGGTTGTATCAGAACTTGGAGATGATGGTGAGTTATGAGTGTCAGGGAGGAATAGTGTGGGGCTGGCCCGGAACATGCAGGGGCCTGGTCTCCTCAGTGTCCTGAAGGGGAGAAGAAAGTGTGTATGTTGGGGGGTTGTCTAATCTGAAACACTCAGATTTCTGGGATCCTCTTGCCTCCCTTTGCCAAAGAGAAAAGCCCTTCTTAATGAAACAGGCCATGTGTGACTGTGATTCTTCCATTCCAGTGCTTTATATACCAACTCATTCACTGGAACAGAGGCTCACAACAAATGCTTTTCCTTTTAGTTACTTTTGTGTCTATCGTAAACAAAGAATGAACATATTATAGTGCCCTCTTTCCAGCATGTATTTTTAATGCACACAATCCTCAAGAACACATTTTCTTCCATCAGCCCAAGCTTCATGATGTTCATAGATTTCTTTTATCATTCTCTACTTAGTTCAAAGTGCATTTTTTTCCTGAAAGGCAGCTATGAAAAATAACAATAATAAATATTTATATTATTATTGAAAGGGCATGTGGACTTTTTTTTACCCTTCAATATAGGAGATCACTTTTAAATCAAAACAAGTGAACCCCAAACCTTAAAAGCATCATAAATATGCATGTTGTAGACATGCAAATAGACAAACTATGAAAATGATATCCTGGTATCTGACTTGCCTACAGAGCTAGGATGGGGCATGGAGGAATGAACTTCCTCCATCTCCGGGCTCTTTATCATTCTTTTTATAGCTCCTTCTGGAAGTATACATACTCTCAAACAGTTTAACCATGGTGCATAAAATATGCTTGAGCGTTTCCACCAATACCAGACAAGCAGTACTCCTTCCCTCAGCTCATCTTGTTCCCAGCACTGCAAACCATGGTCCCACCCTTGAATGGCCAAAGGTCTCGTACCTATATGCATTCAGCACACTGGTGTGGCACTTCAGCTAGATGCTGAGCATGTACTGTAGATCCAAATAGATTAAGTTCATATTTTCATGGAGTTCAGAAAGGCAGATACTAACGAATGTAAAATCACAAACTGAGTCCATCATAGAAAAGAGCACAGTTCAGGGGTACCTGGGTGGCTCAGTTGCTCCCAACCCTTGATTTTGGCTTGGGTCATGATCTCAGGGTCGTGATATTGAGCGCTGCATTGGACTCCAGCAGGGAGTCTGCTTGAGATTCTCTCTCTCCCCCCTCTCCCTCTGCTCCTCCCCACTCAGCTCTCTCTTTCTCATTCTCTCAAATAAATAAATAAATCTTTAAAAAAGAAAAGAAAGAACACAGTTCTCTGCTGGCGTATAACCAGACAAACATACCCCAGACTGTATGTGAGTGAGTTTCCGTGTGTGTGTGTGTCTGTGTTTATTAGGGAAAGTCAAGGAAAGCTTTCTTGAAGAAATGATAGTTGCATGGGCTGAATTTGAAGGATGAATTTAGTCAAATAGGTATAGAGTGAAGATTTCTATCCAGCGAGAACAGCATGTGAAAATGGCCTGTGGCACTGAGTGAATGCTCAATGTGAAAAATTTAAAGGTGGCCAAATGTGGCTGGAATAAGGACAGAGAAATTACTTTGAGGCAGCCTGGGCCGTATCATTATACACAGACAATTGCTTCCTGGTTATCTTACAACTTCATGCAGGAATTATTTTCTCCTCTTCTTTGCAATTTTTGACATGGTCAATCCCAGTTATCTCAATGATTTTAAGGGAACAATAGTGTGGTACATATGTTACATCTTAAGCATCCACAAAACTATCCGCCCAGCAAGTTCTAGCTCTTCTTTTCATGATCAGTTTGAATGTCATATATTCCCCATCTCCACTCCCTTAGTTTTTTTATGTATCCTTATACTATATAACCCTTAACAAACTATATTACAGAATTGACTTTCTACATTATACTCTTTTACAGAGACTGTGGATCATATCATGTCTACCCAGTACCTTACAGAGTGACTGCCTCATAGTAAATTAGGTCAACTTACTATTGCTCAATAAATGTTTATTGAATTGAACTATCCTAAACATTTCAGATTCTTCAGACAAAGGCATCACATAAAACAGCTTGTTAGTGTACGTGCATGGACACCATCTCATGCATGTGTTTACTGAAATAAACAACAAAAATAAAAGCATATATTGTAACTATACTTAATAAGAGAACACATATAAGGGTATTTTTGGAAAACATAATTAACTAAGCCAAAACAAGTTACCAATATTATATTTAACTTATACATATCATATGTTATAGTAAAACATGGTCATCGATCTATAACTTCAGAGAGCTGTGCTTTCAGGATAGGATATATATTATTATCCAAGATTTGTCATCTATTAGGGATATTTTAGCTTGCATAGTTACTGAGAATTAAGAATGGTTTTTTAAAATAAGCTTAATGTTGTAGAATTATCACTAGTTTTTAAATTCATCCCAGTTGTGATTTTGATATCCAATTATGTACAGGAGAATGACAATCCCATCTACTAAATTGAATTAATACCCAACCAAATAAAAATACTTATTTTATTAAGAAACCTTTGAAATGTAAGGGATATATACTGAAAACATCCTTTTTCATCCTTTCTCCTTTGGAGCTACGGGTAAATGAATGGTTAGTAGCTTTTTAGGAGAACTTTGCATCCCATTACATGGCAAAGTTATGGAGTATCTATTATGTCAGATAAAAACTTCTTGACCCAACTGTTGGGAGTTTTATAGCTCCTTTCCAAACAATGCTGAGTAGTAAAATAATATCATCCCCAATATACTTATACTAGAGATATTTGTGGAAAATATGTCATTGGTAACTATATAATTACAAATTTGAGCTTTCAATTGGAATGTTAAGCCTTTTTCAGTTAGTATTTCCCATTGGTAAAATATCAAAGTAATAACAAATACTCATTTGAAATGTTCTTGTTTTATTGGTATATGGGTACTAGTCATACATTGTTGATTTTAAGAAAAGCTATGAAAAAATGTGACAGAATAATCTGTATTCTCCCGGCTTACCTGTGAGAATAAGAATATTAAGAGAATACATATACGTGTGTGTGTGTATTTATGTATATGTTATAGTACAGTTATATGGTGTAACTACAGAGCTATAGTTCTTTTTATGGAAGTATGGTTAACACACAATGTTACATTAGTTTCAGGTGTACAACATAGTGATTCAACAACTGTATACTTTACACTGTGCTCACCACGAGCATAGCTACCATTTGTCCCATACAATGCTATTACAATACCATTAACTATATTCCCTCTGCTCTGCCTTTCATCCCCATGACTTACTCATTCCATAACTGTGGAGCATTTTTATTGTTGTTCTTGTTTTTGGTGACTTTTAATCCAGTGGGGATAGCAAATCTGATCTCAAACCTCAGTTCTTCAGCAGTAAACATTCAAACCTAAATCAGAAACAGTTGCCCCTCTTTACCTTTGTTAAGGTTGACACAATATTTAGGCTGACCCAAGGAAATCATGCTTGTTACTGCAGATACCAAATATTGCCTTAAGGACATTGTCAATTTGCCCTACCATTCCTGGAACAGAACTAAAAATGTTATGAAACTAGCAGGTGTGTAAAATAATGCTATGTTCAAAACATGTTATTTTTCTCTGAAATACATGGATGCTTGAATGAACTCAAAGGGTCTGTGACACAAGAAAAAAAATTTTAAATAACAATTAAGGCATTTTTTTCTTATTTAAGCATATAAAGACAAGGAAATGCAATGGTTTTAATAATTACGGATGCAGACTAATGAACATATTTTGCAGTACTAATAAAAACTTCCTGTTATCATCTCTATTTTTAAGAAGGAAGAAGGCATTTCCTTAATGCACTTCACTGCTCCCCTTGCCAGCTCTGTTCAGGCTCAGAATTTGAAAATAACATTCCCAAATTGTAAAAAATTTTAAAAAATAGCATTAAAATTGATTTAAGTCCCACTTTCCAAATCAGTTAACCCAAAGGTTACGTGCTAGTGCGCTTGACCTAAGAGAGAGTTTGGTCCCCTTTTATAAGACCTGAGTGTAAAGAATAAAGACAGCATTTTTCTTCTTCTCTTTTTTAAAGAAGCCACATGTAATGTTCTCTGAGTTAAGTTTTACCATTCATAATGAATGCAGTCTCGCCATTCAAATGCGACCATAAGTACACAGAAGATAAGAATTTAATTAAATGTAGATTAAAACCAAACAGGAAAACACACTAGCTGATAATTTTATCCCATCCTCTGGCCATATTTTTTATACTTCCTTCTTGTTCTTCTTTGGGCTATAGCTTATCAACATGCCGATAGTACCATAACTCATTACATCTGATGGTGCAGTGGAAATGTGCAGGCTCTGTGCTTGTATTTCCAAGGCACTTAAAATGCAAAGCATGTAAATGTCTCTGTTAAATATAGTAGTGTGGTAACACTGGTGAAAAGGAAGTGATTCTGAAGAAATCCTTAAACCTCTTACAAGATGCGTTAGTATTACATAGTAGCAAATGAAATTTTCCAAGTGGAACCAATTCATGTATTCACACAGCTGTGGTATGGCTTAATATTTTGAGGTTGAGCTCCTTCAGCAGTTGGCAAGCTGGAGTGCCAATCAACTTGCTTAGTTTACTTCAGTGTGTGTAGGTTTGGGTCCATAGGCATCTGTATCTCTGCAGGAGAATGGTGTTTTTTCCATTGTTGACCATAAAGTAGTAAAAATATCTTTGTGCTTAAATGTTGTTCTCATTAATCTTCTATAAAACACCCCTGAATGATCTCCTATTATTTGGTCTGAATGTTTTGGGACTGTGAAGGTAGAGGCCACAAAACCTCAAAGATAAAAAGCAGAATGGATAGAGAGATTGGCTATTAAGACAATTTGTGTATATTATGTATGCTTAATCAGTTTATCTATTTTTTTCTAATAATTATTTCTAGTCTATTGTAGAAATAGGCAATGAAGAGTTAGAAAAAATCTTGGTCATTGTAAAGGAAGGCTCTAGAACAAACAATATTTTAAAATCCAAAAGTGAATATATATGTGTGTGTGTGTGTCTGTCTGTCTGTGGCTTGTTAATTAAATATTAAACTAAGGTTTAGAATGGCAATCTTCAGTCTTGATTTATTAAGTACTAGTAAAGGATAATGGAATCACTAATGTATTTGCATCTTCTATATTTAAAGTTAAGAGCCTTAAGAAGTATAACACGCTTTTTTTTTTTTTTTAAAGCGGTCATAAAATGTTGAGGGCATTCTGTCTTTTGAAAGGTAAATAATTTGTTGCCCTTTTTTTTGGCCATGAGTTATTTGGCTCATCCTAATGAATAGAGTTTTTCAATTAAAAATCTATCTGAAAAAATGATTTATGATTTTGCTACTTCAATGTAATTTTGAAGTTCTTTTTTTTTAAGATTTTATTTATTTATTTGAGAGAGAGAGAGTGAGAGAGAGCATGAGAGGGGAGAGGGTCAGAGGGAGAAGCAGACTCCCCACTGAGCGGGGAGTCCAATGTGGGACTCGATCCTGGGACGCCAGGATCATGACCTGAGCTGAAGGCAGTCGCTTAACCAACTGAGCCACCCAGGTGCCCAGTTTTGAAGTTCTTGATGGTTTGAAGTACTAAACTGATAGCACCACTTTCTCTGCATTAATTGTCACATGATCGCTTTGCACTCAAATTGGTATAACATGATGCATTGATACAGCTGCCAATTTTGCCTTTCAGAATAAATCAAAAGGATTAACTCAATTTTTAAAGATACCATCCAGGGAAACAATGTTTAATGGAGTGAACCTCTATTTTCTTGCCAGTAAATGGCTAAGGAAAGATGAGAGAGTCCCAGTATAGAAAGGAGCTGAGTTGCAAGCACTAGCTGGACATAGTGGCTTTATCTAGACTCCTGGAGACATTGCTGAGGCATCAGTAATATTGTCTGTCAACTCATCTTCCTTCCATTCCCTTTTCATAAATTTGTTTCAGTGACAATATTAAGGGAGAGCAAAATAAAACTACAAGAAAGTAAAACTGAAGTGCAAAAGGGAGGAACATATTTTGCCATTTTGGAAGACTACCTTAAAAATGCATTTGTCTGCTAAAAAAATTTTAAATGTAAAAATATAAAAAGAAAACCTACCAAGTAGTCTGCATATATCTGTGTAATGTGTAAGAGGTAAAATTACCAGTCTCTTAGTTACTCTAAGCAAATGATAGGAGATTTAAAAAAACAAGCTGGGACACCTGGGTGGCTCAGTCCGTTAAGCATGTGACTCTTGATTTCAGCTCATGTCACAGTCTCAGGGTCATGGGATGTAGCCCCAAGTTGGGCTCTGTGCTCAGCACAGAGTCTGCTTGAGATTCTCTGTCTCCCTCTCCTTCTGTCCCCTGCCACCCTCCTGCTCATGTGCATTCTCTCCCTCCCTCTCTCTCTCTCGCTCGCTCTTGCTCTCTCCCTCAAATATAAATAAATAAATCTTTTTAAAAATAAAGACAAATGGAGAAAAATATTTCTATGAAACAAGCATTACTTCCTCCATGGGCTCCAGTCTACCTTAGATTCTTTTCCTTTAAGAAGCTCTAAGAAACTTTCAGAATTCCCTGCATACCTTGCAGAACACTATTCTGGTACGTCCTGGTCATGTTTGTGTTTTTCTCCATTTAGGACTGTCAGCTCTGCAAGAGCAGTCCTCTACACCACGCCAAATGACTGTTAGGTCATAAGCAACAAATGCTCTTTTGTAAGATGGAAGAGAATGAAGGGCAGGGAGATAAGGAGAATGGAAGGTTGTAGAGAGTAAGAAAGGTAGAGGGGAAAGAAGGGATAGGCAGAAGGAAAAAGGAGGGAAAGACAGAGGAAAGAAGGGAGGCAGAGGGGAATTTAGCTACCCAGGGAAATGCTATTCTGTTATCTCTGGTACTTTATCAGGCTGGAAAGGATACCAGTTTCATAGTTGAGAATTTGAGCACAATGAATATTTTAGGGAGAAAAACATGGAGGTAAGGGAGTGTAAGATTTCTTCTGGGCCATGTCAGTGAGTGTCAATGACAGAAACCAAAGAACAAGAAATGTACATTTGGTAATGCTTTGTCAAGGGCAAAACACAAAGAACAAAATGGGGCTAATATTTATTGAATACCTACTGTGTGATGAGACTTTATATGCTCTTTCATTGAAATCTTAAAACAAAAACAAAAACCTGTAGACTGAATTGTCCACATCTCACAGAGGCAGAAACAGTCTCAGGAAGTATGGGTAACTTACCTACAATCAGAGGATGGATAGATTCCAGAATGGTACACAAAGCAGATAGATCTCAGTAATATCTCTCAGTAACTTGTCTCTGCAACCAAATCTGCTGCTTGCAACGCTGTGGTTTTAGTTAACTGCATGTATATTTTATCTGAAATGAAATTACCTTATTAAATTAATTCCTTCAAAAATACTTTTTAAGCTGCAATCTTTTAACTTAAAATCTTTTTTAAATTTTATAAATAGTATGTAAAATTGAGATTTTTATAAAAATCAATATTATTCAAGGAAAATTAAATTAGATTGATATAATAAAAACTTTCCGAAAATTATTAAAACAATGCATATTTCTAAGTTATGTGTTAGAAGTTATTTCTGTCACGATCTTATTGGGGTGCTTGAGAGATGAGCAGTTTTGCCCCATATACCATATGTGTCCATTTTGATGATGAATCTTTGGTTCCTACACTTTGAGCTGTTTTCTGAAATGAGCAAGAGTAATAATTTGCTTGATTCAGAAGAGCAACATTGGCAGAGCACAACCAATTTTGCCAAGAGGGAAACTGGTGAAATGCATCTTAGAAACAACTATGACGTTTTAAATGTAAATGTAAGAAATCTATTTTGGGAAAAATATACAAAAAGAATTTTCCTAAAAACAGGCTTCTCCTGCAACAAAGCACTGACCACCCAGGATATTTTAACTCTACCCTTTGTCTGAGGGAACTGTGGTCTCACCAAGCCCTGTAATAACTGAATTTTCAGGTCAGCATGCAGACTTTTATGTGAATACAAGGTAGATTTTTCCAATCAAATTTTTTAAGTTCTTCAAAATATTCTCTATGTTAATGAGGCGCAAATAGTAGGGAAATGTGAAGAGGTAAAATGTTTCCCTACCAATAATCACACCGTGCAGACCTTAAACATTTTTACTAATGCTCAAAAGTACAAGCCTGATTTATTTCCACCTTTCCAAACTGCATTATGGAAAATGTGAAAACAGAGAAAAACAAAATGGATGGCAGGAGCCCGCGTGGCTAGGAAGAAATTATGTGTCTCAAATAATGAAATAAAAATAATTATAACAGAGAGTAGAAGTTAAAATAGTATTAAAATATTTCTGCTAATGGGTAGGTGAGTCACCTCCATGGCAATGGCGAAATTGGAAGTCAGGTTGTAACGAATGCAAGTTACAGCATTAAACAATAACACCTTCTTCCCGGGAAAACTAAAATGACAGGTGTAACCATTGATGCTTCAATCATATACTCTGACCTCAAGACTCACAATCTGCTACAGTCTGTAGAGCACATACTGTGGAGTCAGAATTATGTCGAGGGAAAGGACTAGAAAATGTCGTATAGGACCTTCGTATTATTTACTGCAAAATATGTAATTCAATGTCTTATGGAGATAACATTTAAAAAATAAAATGGAAATGAACATCTCCCTGACTGCTTACTTCTCCTTCTCATTTTCCTAAGCACAGAAGGAGGTCTGTGAGCGATGGAGGCTATATTTATTTAGCTTTTAAAATGGATGATGCTGTGGTGTTTGACCTTAGGTACATTATTAAAAAAAAGTTCTTCATCCGAGTGTCTCTTAGTTATATTTGAGACTGAATTCTTGCTGCATTTTTTTATTTAAATGGGTTGCCTTAATGATCTGGGCTCATAGATTTCAGAATTATGCAAAAGATGAAAATAAAACTAGCATTAGTTAAATTCTTATTTCTGAAATACATTCGTTATTACATTTTATAGTTCTCTACAGAGCATTACTTTGTGCTTGGTTTTGCTCATATTTCCAATTCTGTCTAATTCTCAGTCACAATTTTTAAATTATAATGCACTGAAGATTTTTTTTTTTTCATTTCGGTAACCATTATTTGAATCATAAAAAAAAAAACGCATTACTGTATTCATAATGTACGGCTCGTGTGACAGTTTTTGAACTTTAATATTCTTTTCTGTAATGTGCTGGCTTAGCAGCCTATAAAAGAGACATATTGTTTGTAATGTTTCTTACCCACAACAAATGATGTGATTCTGGGTTTTATGAAATGGCAGTAGTTTTCTAAATTTGTGATTCTTCTGTGTTCCGTTGTCAAGAACAGTTGTACATCTGCTCAGCACAGACTTGCCGAGACTATGAACTTTAATTGAGGAAAAATAATGAGGGTTCAGGGACTACTGATATGGAGTAGGTTGCAAAGCAGGTGCCCTCCTGCCAGATCAATGGATTATTTACTCCTTTGTCATAAACAGGAAACAGTTGGTTGTGTGTGGTGACTACATGCATATTTTAAAGGCTGTGTACATATTTTCTCCTTCCTTGTCAATGTAGAACATTTTAAATAGTGCTTAGTTTATGATTTAACATAGCTATATAGAATAAGCAAACAACACTTGTTCTGTTTTAATAAATAACCACCTTGTTTGAAAAAGAACTTCAGGAGTGATTTCGAGAACACACATCATATGTGCTTCCAGCCCTTACCTCTCAACTTGTATGGTTGCCATCATAAACCCTGTCTATAATTGCCTAAATATTTTTCTGCCTCTCTTTATAGACATTTGAAAGTAGAAAACCTTTTTTTCCCCTCCCTAAATACATAAGGAAATCTAAAATATAAATTGTAGGTAGTTTTAGAATTTCATTAGGGGACCCTAAGAGTTTGCACAAGGTTTTCAAAACACTCTAGTAGAATTTTCTCAGGGTATAATTGGGAGGTTGGGGAGGGCGGGGGAGCAAAGATCAGCATCCTTTTCTGAGTTCAAAAAACAAGGGCTTTCAGTGGGCACGTGATTTCTGAGTATGACGGAACTATCTCCGACACACCTGAGCAGAGACCAACCTAAGAGGCTAGGGTCACCCAAAGGGGGCGTGCTCCTCTCTCAAGGCTCCTCATTAGCAAACCAAACAAAGGGCTGTAGGATGCCTGGAATTAGCTGCAGTTTCCACCATGACAAGTGACTTTTTGTGTTACATAATGATATGCTGGGAATTTAAATCCTAGGTTCCAGAGATCAGTGGTTTAAATTCTAATGATGGGTTTTGTGGCATGGAAATCTGACTTTTAACACTTGGGGGTTGGAGACCATAGAAACCATACCATAAAGCTTATACACAGAGCCCACCCACGGACAGCTCCTCTGAACCCTCACACAGTTCACACAAACCTCATCTCTCAACCAGAAATGTTTTAATTGAATCCGTTCCTGGGAATAGTCTTCATTTTTTACTATAAATCTCTCTTAATTTCTTTTGGAATTGGGATCACTACTGAAAATGTGAATTTTGTTAGGAAGAACTGCCACCAGAGAAAAACAAATTTATGTCAAAGAAAAAAACTTGAAGTTCTAAAATGCAAATTAAAAAATCAGTAACTTCAAAGTGCATTTAACCAAACTATGATATTTAACAATCTGATTAACCTGCCTGAGAATGTGAAAACATTTTGGTAAAAAAAACAAGTTTGTATTTTTCTTGTTTGTTAACTATATATTCATTGCTACATAATATAATAATGTAACAATGCAGCTTTCCTACCACAGAGTCATGACAAATATATCATCCAATGTGGAAATAAAAATACTTTAATTCCTATTAATATGAAATAATCACTATTAGTTAAATGTGTCATTTTTTTTTTTAAATGCGTCATTCTTTAAGTGCGGATTGGATGGGATGGTTCAGCAAATGTTTATACCCAGTATGGGGCTTATAACCTTGTTAGCATTTCTAGTGGGCTGTTACAGATTTTAAAAATGCTTATTGTAGATTTTTAACTTATGCTTTCTAAATATTACATGCAAGGAAGTATTCACTGCCTCATATTTTCCCCTGTTAGTAATCACAATAGTAAATGTGGTTATCAAGGTAAAGTTGAATTTTGCATCAGTACTGTAAGAATAAGGCAAAAAAGGAAATGCACTTTTTTTCCCCCCAGCGGGGTGGGTAGGAGTTGCTAGTTCAGAGCCAACCAAATTTCCTTGAGTCCAAAATCTAGAATGGGAATCAGGGCAAATTACAATTATGAACAATGAAAGATAGTGGTTGCTCGTTTCTAGTGATGAAATTGATGAAGCAACATTTCTATGTTTAACTTAAACGATAAGTTGAAGGTATTTAACTTAAAAGCAAATATTCAACTATAAGTCTGTATTCAACTGGCTATATAAAGAATTTCTTAGATCCACTGTCTTGAAAATATGCAGCATCAGAGGTAGAATTATTCATTCACAAATGTATGTTTTATTCGAAACAGCAGGAAGTAGTCATAAGTACAGGCTTCGAGCTCTGTCATACCAGGCAGAGATTAAAAGTTTGAGATGAAGCGACATCAGTGAAAATTCTCTGAATAAAAGAAATTGGGAGCAAAGTCTTTGTCTAGGACCCCTGATCTCCAGGATGAATATTGAACCTGAATTTCTTGTTCTATGACCTGCCGTTCTCATTTGAATCTGATCTCTAAAAGAATATAAGAAACGTGAATTCTTAGAGCAAAGAGGTAGTGACTAATTTTTTTCTATCGATGGAGGTAAAACATGTGTTTGGTTTTTTTTGTGCAGGTGTTTTGTTTTTTGTTTTTGTTTTTTTTTTTCCTGTTTAACACAGATGTGTCTGAGGGATAACAAAGAACAAAACTGGGACATGATTTGTAAGCCCAAACATGACTGTTACAAAATTGGTCCTGACTGTGGAAGATTTAAGTAGCTGTTATTAGGAAGATTTTTGTAGTGGGTGAACAAGTCTGCCCAGATACAAACCCTCTGTGTGTCTGTTTTCCTGCATTTTGTGATGGTCAGGGGAAATTTATTTATTTTATTTATTTTTTTATTTTTTTAAGATTTTATTTATTTATTTGACAGACAGAGACACAGCGAGAGAGGGAACACAAGCAGGGGGAGCGGGAGAGGGAGAAGCAGGCTTCCTGCTGAGCAGGGAGCCCGATGCAGGGCTCGGTCCCAGGACCCTGGGATCACGACCTGAGCCGAACGCAGACGCTTAACGGATGAGCCACACAGGCACCCCTGGTCAGGGGAAATTTAATGTGTGTGTGTGTGTGTGTGTGTGTGTGTGTGTGTGTGTGTGGTCATAATTGTAGCAGCAGTGTCAGTGGAGACAGGGAAGGCTAACTCTGCTCTCAGAAAAGATGTTTAGCTGAATGAAAATGTGGCAAAATGCTGAAAACTTTATTGTCTTGAAAGTGAAACTTGATTTTCTGGGAAATAAAAATCATATAAGAAAGAGCATGTGAGAGACTTCATAATGATTTTATTGACATAGTAAAAAATTATTTTGCAACAGAAGTTTTGAGCCTACAATAAAACCTTTATGTCAAAAATTACCCTTATGCAAGGAGATGAAAGCATACTGCAAGCCTTTCAGAAATGCCATTTTCAGAATACCTTCTGATGATTATTGGTCTCTTTTTTCTGTAAAGTTCTATAGAGAATATATTTTAATTAGCTTCCACTTCCACTTCCACTTCATACACACGGCCCAGCTCTGACCCAATGTCTGATCATATAGAATACATTACAAAAGAACTGGTCATTCGAGTGCTTTAATATAGCTTTGCATTAATGTCAGGCATCATTTAGACAAGGCATTAAAAGTGTTATTTTAATGACTAAAGTGTGTTGGGTAGACGAGGCTTAATCTTTATAGGAAGAACAATTTCAATTAGCTCTAAAATATTAATTTGTTGGTACAACTATATACTCTAATGTATTTGGCTACAAAACATCTTATGAATAATACATTGCTAGAATCCATTTGTCTTATGATGTGACTAATAGTGCCTTTGAAAACAAGGGTTGCTGATTTTCATAAACACCATGAATCAGTTAAAATAAAAAAATAATTTTTAAAAACTTGACCACTTTTTAATTTTTTTTAAAGATTTTATTGATTTATTTGACAGAGAGAATGACAGCGAGAGAGGGAACACAGCAGAGGGAGTGGGAGAGGGAGAAGCAGGCTCCCGGCGGATCAGGGAGCCCGATGCGGGGCTCGATCCCAGGACCCTGGGATCATGACCTGAGTTGAAGGCAGACGCTTAACGACTGAGCCACCCAAGCGCCCCAACACTTGACCATTTTTCATGTTGAAGGCTATTTCTATACCCCCGCCCCCCAAAGTAATTTGGAAGGCTGTAAATAAAATATGCAATCTCTGGCTAGTAAGATATTGAATAGGTTTTAAACATGACGCGGCTATCTGTCTTAAAATTTTAAGGGCATTTTTATTTATTTGTTTACATGGTGAGCCGTAAGATATTCTCCCTGGAAACGGTGCAAATGTGAAAATACGAGAACAAAAATAACCGCATACCTTAATCCGACTATTGTGTTTCTGGGAACTAAAAATGCTGCTCCTCTGGCTTTTGCTCTCCTTGAATATCTCCCTGTAGCCTTATCTCTCCATTGTGCTGGCTGTTTATTGCAACATCTTGGCATTGGTTTTCATAGCTGCACATGTGGCCCTGCCTTAAGGTGAGTGAGAATCACATAGGTAAAAGCCCTGTAGCCCTTCTGAAAATGTGTTCTTTCTCCCTGCAGCTAACCAAAACTCTGTGATTGCTTCGGAGACTTCTCAGGGGCCGCTTAGACCAGGTGAAACACGGGGGGCTCTAAGATGCTGGCTTGGATGGCGTCACAGCTCCAGTCACACCACACACACCCAGGCAGCTGGATAAAAAGTGCAAAACTCTGCTGGGCACTCGCAGGTTTCATGCATCCCCATAGATGCCCCCAGACCCACTAATGAAGTAGGAACAATGGCTTTGGGCCTACAAAGCACGCGTCATCGTCTTCCAGAGCATTCCTAGTGACTCCCGCCCTCGTCCCTGGCATCGGTCACTGTTAGCCTGATTCATTCTCAAATAGAGGAAAGCTGGATTTTTTTGGAAAAAATCTAGCTCTTGAACAATGTTAAGACTGGAGGGGCAAAAATGCTGAGTTTGTAGCAAAGCCGAGCCTCACACATGCAGTTTTTCAACAAGGTAAAGGAGGCTTTTGTGGTTGATTTCATGCAGCACTTGCATTGGCAGTATTGCAAAAAGAGATGTATTCTGTTGTGCTCTGTTTGATCAAGTGCTAAACCCGTGTGATCAATAGAGAGACAGATGTCGGGTGCAGATGGCGAAGCCGTGATACCTGGGGCAGCACAGGCCTGCCAGAATGACAGAATGGGAACAAGGAAGAGCAGCAATGCAACAGAATGTGACAAATGAAATTAGGGTTTATACTAGTCGATAATTTACAGCTAATACAAAGTGACAGAATTTTTCAGTACCCAGTATATTTTACTTCCAGTAATGCTATAGCCAATAAAGGCATATTTCATGCAACATAATAAAATGAAAGCTGTGGGGAAATACCGTCCAACCATTTTTTATTATGTTACAACTTTTAAAATTGATCCCTGAGAGAATACTAATAGCATGCAAGTCTTGTTAGAGTGACGTCTAAAGGCATTTTATCTCCGAATTTATAGCAGCCCCGTCACTTACTCTCATTGCATATTAGACTCCTAAGTCGAAGGCAGATAACTCTGTAGTGACCCAAAATGAATCTGCTTTGCTTTAAAGTATAGATTTATTAAAAACTCTTCCAGTCCGTTTATAAAATTGTAAAAAACAATTAACAATTTCAACTTGCTAAGAAAAATTTTAATTTCCTATATTAATGGGAATGTTTAAGCAGTCACCTGTGTAATTAAAAATGAAAATCTAAGCACATATTAAAAATTTCCCTCCATAGCCAGGCCAAAAGCCATAGTTCATATATTTGGAATATATTTTATGACTCTGTATTCTAAACTTCAATACCTGGAAGTGACAACTTTGCAGTAATGCTTAGTGAATCACAAACTAAACTTTTGTGACTTAGCCAAATTCTCCATATTCTTGAACGTACATGTACATATACTCTGGAGTGACCTGCTACCAGTCTGGGAACGGGAGAGGGTGGATGAGCAGAACCATCTCTCAGCAAAACTACGTGGTGGGCTCTTTTCTTTGCTTTCTACTCTTAACCTCCTTTGTTTTTCCTCCTCCTTTTGGGCTTCTGAAGCCATGCCATGTCTGCAAAAGATAACTTCATGGAACTCATCAATGTGGGCCCTCTCTCCCTACCTACTTCTCCCATTATCCAAATAGTCACCGAGCAGTAGAATTTTAATATCCTTTCTCAGGGCATTTGTAACCATATCCTGATGATCCTCCAAAGTTGGAGGGCCCACAATGATGGGTGGTCTGATAAAGGCATATTGGAGGACATAGGAATTTCCTAACCCCTACGCAGGTATGGTAATGGACAGCAAAACCCATGACTGCCTGTGACATTGATAAATGCATATTAATACAATTAATGGGAGATAATCGTGTTTTTAACCAACTTTCCTAAGTGCCTGCTTTGTGAATACCAAAGAGGACCCAAGACATACCCTTCAGTGGCAGTAATCGCCTACATCTTTCGTTGGCTCAGGTGGGAGCATTTACAGTTATGGCATCAGTGAAAGGGGACAAGGTCATTACATCCACTGTAGTTCTGAAAATTATGGGAGTCTTGCCTATCCAAGGTAATGCTTGACAGCTGAAAATATCACACACACACACACACACACACACACAATGATCTATTCATTTACTCCACATACAATAGTAGTTAATTTTATATAACAGCTACATTATACTTATTATCCATAGTTGTGTCATAATTCAAACTAAACTTAATGATAGATGGACCTATGACTCTAAAATGAATATTTATAATTACTAAAAGCAATTTATAATTGTTAAAAGTAATATAACAATAATATTCCAGATATTTCAGCAGATACTATGCTTTTGGGTTTGCTATTTCCATTCAGGTTTAACAACAAAAAAACTTCTTGCTCTGTTTTTTAGAAGCCTCATTGTGAAATCTTAAACATATTGATAAAAACCTTAACTAGATCTTTAATAAAGGAGACTAGATCTTAAATAAAGTTTCAGTGTGCATCCCTTAGTTATTCTAATCTACCAAATAGAAGAGCTGTTGGAGAAAGCCATATTAACTCTGAAGGCTCATACAGAAAGTATCCCTCAGGTATACCAGTTGGCCTATTATAATATGAATGGGTCATTCATTTTAGAAGATATCCACAGCTGGACCCAGAGTCATTATATGAAACTCATGCTTGAGCTTACTGGTCTGTGTTATCAGGCATCTTCTTATTTAGGTGACATTCCCGTCCAAAGATATTTTTAATGTGCCATTTGATAGGAGCTGGTTGGAAATTAGCAAGGTTCTAAGGTATTTAACTGGATTCTTACCATTATGTAGCTCCATTTCACACATAACAATGAGTAAGCTTAAGCTGATGGAAAACCATTTTATTTCATTTGCAAGCTCTACAGACTCACCTAGAGTTGTCTCATGATGGCAGTATTTGTTGGCATGACATCGTCACTACCCCATCTGTCAATTTAATCTTTGAATCAGGTGAAAGGAGCCAAAGTATCACTCTTTTAATTTTGAAGGTGAAGAAAGTTAGACTCAGAAAAAATTAGAGGGACTTCCCACATTTATAGTAGCACACGCTATGTAAGAATCAGTTCTCCTGACTTTGCCATCATGGCCAAAGGTAAACAGAACATTAGCTAACCTGGGTTCCTTTATTAGGGCAAGACTCCTCTCCACAATATTAGCCTCATACATTCCTCAGGAGTCAACTCAAAACCTACATCTTTTCCTAAGACTTGCCCAACTACTTAATGTAGGCATAATGACTTTCTGCTCCCATAAACTCCTATAAGTGATGTTTGTATGATTCAGCTTGACACATGAATTATCTCTTAATGACTACATGCACTTTGTGTGTGTGTGTGTGTGTGTGTACTACCCAACTAGATAATAATTTCCTAGAGTCAAGGATCCCAACTCTCTTTAGTTATATCTTGAACTGTAATTGTAGTAGGAATGGTAAAATGATGGGTCCATTTATGCATGAATGAATTCAACCATGAATTCTTTTCATTCATCATGACCTTCTCTACTTTCATACCCTGTGTATTGATCAAAGCAAGGAGAATGCCTCCTTAGTGTCCCTGACCATTTGTAGGGATAATGATATCCCTTCATTTAACACGTTTATTGTTTGCCTACACATGCTGGACATTATGATAGGTTTAAGGATAGGATAGTGAACAAAACAGACAAGACTTGTTGTCTGCAGCTCTAGAAGGTGAGGCACTGGATTGGCAGAATTCAAATCAGTCAGTGAGTGAAGAAAAGCGCAGTATATATACCAAGGCAAGGATTTAGAATTTTTATTTCATGATCTGTAGTTTGGCATTTACATTTTTTAAAGCACTGGGACTTCTTTAGGTGTATGATTATAAGAAGATATATTTTAAAAATCAACAAACCCACTTTTGAAATATCTTAGCATATTTCCAAATAGGCAATAGACTCCAATTAAAAATAAAAGCAAGTAATGGTGTGTATCATTCATGCCCCAGTCACACAGGCTTGAGCCCCTTCTCTGAGCTAGGCTTTTTATATGTACTATACAATCCTCAGAACAACTCTAGGAAGTAGGAGCTATTATCCCATTTTACAGAAAAATGAACTGAGACTCAGGGAGACTAAACCATTACCCAAGATAACATAGCTAAAATATGAACAAATTATGGTAGAACACACAAGTTTGTCATCTTATGACAGCCTTTTAAATTATACCAAACTGTGTCATACTATCTTTCTCTTTCACCTGCCTCTATGTCAGAGGTACTTTAAAGATGATGTGAATTTCTGAGAACATGTTTCTATGGGCATAATGAACATTTCATTTGCAAGTGTCCACTGGCATCTTAGTATATAGATCCAGTAGGAAATAAGGTCTGCCTGTGTCCAGAGTTATGGGAAAAGAGAAAGCTACCACCCCTCTTTTATGAGGACAGGCTGAGCACTTTGAGTCGTCGTATGTTTTCCCCTTCTGTGCTCCCCGTTGCCTTGACCAGGGTGTGTGTTCCATGAATAGAGGTGAACAAGTGGCGGGATAAATTAATAATAAAAATTATCTCATACTTGCCACCTTATGTTTTGTGCTACCTAATCTGACCAGGTAATGCTGGCCTATAAATTACAAATTCAGGTATAGAGGAAGTAAGTCAGACTATGCTTTAAAAGTTTTTTATATCTTTCTAAATTACTGCCTTTTTAAATAAGCTATAGAGAGGCTAAGGACAATTTCATGATGCTTTGAGAATGTGGGGAAAGGCACTTGCACTTCTGCACTGCTCATGCCTCTTTGGACTCAAGAGAAAGTTGATTCATTTATATAAAAATTTTGATTTTTCTGAATTCCCTTACAAATCTTTGTGTATCACTTCCCTAAATAATATATTTAACCTAGAAAAGAACAAAACAACAGAAGGAAGGAAACTTTACAGATTTTAACAGTATGAGCATTTTGTAAAAAGTTACAGGGAATTTGATTTAAAAAAAAACAGTGCTATAAAAAATGTAAATGTTATTATTTAATCCCCAGAAATAAAGTGGAAACTCAATGCATTGGTTTAAAGTCTGAAGCCAGTAAATGCGATGAAGTTGACAGAGTATAGGAAAGGCATTTAAGAAACACTTTGAACAAAATGTAAGTAGTGGATTATTTTAGTGCCGCTCCTTCCCATAGAACATATGTATTATATATGTTAATGCATAGCCCTTTGAAAGCCTCTTTGAAAATCAATTACACTGCCATACGTGCTCTTGACCTACTAAGAATATGTGTACTGATAATATTAATTCCAAGATGGTACAAGGTCTTAGACTGAAATATTTAACTTTCCACACTTTAGTAAAAACTGTAATACTCTGATGAGTGATAGAGAGCACACTGAATTTTTTTTTTTTTTTTTGTAATGGAGTTTTAGTAACACAGGGTGCACAGAGTTAACATAAATCCTCCTCCCCAATAAAGATAGCCACCAAGGGTCCTGACTACAGGAGGGGTCATAGCTCACTCCGGTATCTATCCTCTCAAACCTTCGTCTTGGTGTCACCTATATCATGTTAAACTGGCAAAACTCCTTGTGAGTGGGCATGATGCCAACATGACAGATGGCTCCGAGCTGGGCATGCCAAGGGACCAGTATGTGCATCAAGTTTGACTATTAAAAATGAAGTTTCCATCCAGGAATGTTGTTCATATAAATATTTTTGCACATTTATAGTTTTTATTTTTAAAATTATTGCCCAGTCTTGCACGCGCGCACATACACACATACACACACACGCCTTCCCACATTTGCTTTAGAATTTTTAAAATTAACTGCTTAACCAGACTTTCAGTATAAACAAATCCAGACTCAATAGTACAATACTGATAACACATGATATAATCTTTAACCTTGGGTCAGTGTTTCCAATGTAGATACATTGTTAACATTTAGAAAATCTTTATTATTATGAATAGTATTTTTCATGTTCATTTATTTATTGAACCAGAATCTTTTAAATCCCTATTCAAATTTCTCTGAACTGTATATGATAAATATGCATATTTATAGAAAATATATACTAGAGCAAAAAATTAAAGTATCACATCAGTCATAATCACTGTATTTCTCCTTTTTCACAGTTCCACTGGTTCTATCAGCTTAAAAAAACTCTATCTTCAATATAAAAAAACAAAACAAAATCCCAATAATTTAGGACTCTGTGCAATTACAAATACAAATAAATCCCAAGAGTTTTGGTGGTTTGCAGCCAATACCTATTTTCTGGATTCCTAGCATACAGAATATTAGCAAGTGCATATTTATTCCAAAAATGCAGCAAACAATAGAGGTCTGAATGCTAAACAGGGCCAATCTTCTTTGGGAATAACAGTCTGAAATCAATAACATAAATCACTCTCCAAAAAGTAACCAAGGCCAACAACAGAATAGCAAAGGAAATGTGCTTTCAAGGCCATTGCCTTCTAGGACCTCAAGCAGGTGATATTTTACAATCCGCCCTACTTGAAGTTTCCACGGGATAAGCTTGGCCATTCCAAGGAAAGTAATTATAAGAAGGGAGTAGAGTGAACATTTTAAAGCACCTGTCCTGGGCTCATCCCTGTGTTATGTCCTTCCTATAAAATGGTCTTGTATCATCTACCACAATCATCTGATGGTAGACAGCATAATCCCCATTTTCCAGATGAGGAAAATGTATCTCAGAAGGATTAAGTAGCCCAAGGTCACACAGATGCTAAATATTCAGAACTGCATTCCTCACTCAGATTTGTCTGATTTTCAAAATGCCAGCTCTATGCACTCTGTCACAGTGTTCATTTGGTAACCTAGCAAATGGAGTAAGACAGATAGCAAGTTTGGTGATTGACTAAGGGTTTGGGGGTTGTTCTTCGTATCTCAAAGAAGGGGGTCACAAACGTGATGGTTCTAAAAATAAATGCAGCCAACCTGCCTAGAGCCTATCAGCATAGTAGACAAGCTTCTATCAACACAAAAAATCTGCCCTTCTTAGAAACTGAATAGTAATAAACTAATTACTTTCAGGGTCTTGAAATGGAAGGATACAACTACTGGAGTAGGATATTTTATTGACCAAATTTCCATCCTGTTGTCTTATTTTGAATCCTTTTGAGATTACCTGGTGAGATGCAGGACCCCTTTGATCTAGAACAGTAAGCAGGAAATGCAGGGAGTGGACAGAAGTACAATGCATTCCCTTCTTCTACATGAGCCAGACTTTAAAACTGCAGCATTCTGGTGATAAAGCTAGATCACATTTTAAATTATGTATCATGAGGTAAGTATGGATTTTGTGAAAATGTTTGAAAACTTAGGAAAAAAAATATATATAATATACTATATTGTCATTTGAAAATCATCAAAATCAAATTATAACAAAATTAATTTTCAAAAACAATGTTTGCTAAGCATATTCAGGGTTTTCACAGATAATATTCTATTATAATTAGAAATTTAATAGATACTCCTTTTCTTGATTTTTATTATCCTTGATTTATTATCCTTTTATTATCCTTGATTATTACTTTTTTATTACTTTTTCCAATAATTTTCTAAACCAATAGTTAAAAAAAAACTCACTGTTTTCTTGTTGGAAAAAAAAAACTCAAGGTCTTCCACAGATTCAAAGAATATTGTAATAAGTTAGATTGTGCTCAAGAACGTGAAAGGGAATAACTGTTTCATTCTTAGACCCTTGACTCTATTATATTTCCTTTGCAAAATGAAATATGTTTTTTTATTATTTTTTTTCTTTTAGTTTCATGGTACATTGCTATACTTGATGCGATTTCAGGGTAATTTTATACAATTTTGCAAATGACTTAAGAGATGTAATGCACTGAAATACACAGTAAGGTGTTCTAAAATCTGTCATTTCCATTTGGAAGAAAAATACCAAGTATTCAATAAGCATTTGAAAAGAAGTCAGATTCAGAACCCCTAGTGTGCAGAGAAGTTTGATTTACCTGTCTCCAACTCTCTTTCTTCCTTCTGGCAAACACGGGCTCTAGGTTTCAGAATTCATAAAGACCTTTGATTTTTAAACAGTTAGGACTAAGTTCTCTGTTTCATTTAAGAGCAAAATTCGTACAGATTTCAGAAGCACCTAAGTGGTCAGTACACAATGTGTCCCTTATTTCCCTTTTGAACACAGTTGATATAAAGGCTTTAGGCTTTATTTTAATGTAAACCATCCTTTCCACATCCCTGAATCATTGAATACAGACTTTGCTATAAACATCACAATACCTATTATTTTTTGGTGCTAATTTTTTTAGTATGCTCATAATTAACCAGCATTGCTTTCAAATTTACTCAAATAGTACCAATGTTAGTTTAATCTAGTTCATAAAACAGGTTGTTTAAAATCATATATTTTTCAAATTTTTTTAGATCATTCAAGCCACTGTCAGTTTCCCCTTAATAAAGCTAATCTTCAGTTCTGCATTTAGCTACCATATGCCAGTACAATTTACATTTTGATTCACCATAAAATTCTAACTTTTTATATTATTTCATTCTGGAGTTCCAGTGGCTTTATTTAATAGATTGTCCTTTGATCTCATGGAGACAGTTGCATTTTACTTCTCTAATGAAGCTTGTATTATTATAGCCAAGTGAATGTTGCACCAAATGGTAGAAGAAATCCCAAAGGGAAGCATGCCTTTTCTCCATGGAGGTTGGAAAAAGCACAATTCATTCTTGAGAGTTATCAGGCAGTTTGTCCCCAAATCCCTATTTCATGCCATTATTTTATGTTGCATCTTGAGGTATTTTGCAACGGTAACATATTTTCAAGGTTCTCTGAGTTATTTCTAACAACTAGCTAGTTAAATAAGTTAATGTGTCCTCTATTCAGCAGACAGAATTCACAAGAGGAGGAAAGGACATGCAGAGTAACCTCTTGTTTCTGGTATTTTTTTTGGCAAATATTTTTATCCTCTTATTTACACATTAATAATTTGTCACTGGCATTTCAAGAGGCCTCATGCAATTTATTCAACAAGGAGTAAAAACTTGGCCAAAATCTCAGTGGTTGTACTGAACGTGAAAGAAGTCAGTGGTTTAAAACTATATTCTGTTATATGTGTTATATTTATCTTTAAGGCATTTATCTCCGTAGTGTTACCTATTTTGAGTAAAAGAAGGGATTAAAGATAAAGTATAGAACATGGAGGGAGAAAGAGGAAGTCTAACCCTACAGATAGAAATTCAGAAGATTTGGTCTTTTGTCATAACCAACATTGATTTATGAACAGTTCTGTTTTTGTTTATTATTAATGCCAAAACTCACAGCTTTATAACCTCTCACTCATCTGCATTCCCTCCCCGAAATTTTGCTTGTACATACAATGAAATGTTACCCATGGAGATCATCCTGATTCCTGAGGCTCAAAAGGGATAGGCAGCATGATGCTTTCCTTCTAGGATGTCACTAGAAATAGCTTGAGTTTCCTCCGGTAGGCAATGGCGAGCCATCCATAGGTTGTAAGTGAGGGTGGAAACAGGATCATGTTTATGTTTTAGTCGTGCATTCTTGCAAGTGTACTTGAAAAGTACAAGACAGGAGAAAGGGGACTGACCACCGTGAGATAGAGCTAATGGCATCTGAACTGAGTGAGCATTTCTGGAGGAGGAAAAGGGGAGAGATTGGAAAGATACGTTGCATGGAGAACTGGCTATGAGTGAGCGCAGCGAGGGAACTAACAGGATTCTAGGATTCTGAAAAGATAATGAGACTCACTTGGGAAAATCTATTTCTCAGGCCTGTAAATCTGATCAGAAGATGAACACTAGACCTCAATAGATTGGCAATATTGTCAACCATCTTCTCATACCAATTTTCTGGTTCATTATCAAATGTGTTGCTGAAATCAGCCATCATGCCATGAGCTCAGATACCTGCCTAATGGAGCTTAGAAATATTGGATTTTCCTGGTGGGGTGATGGTTTAGAAAATAATAGCAGTTATGAAATGATCAATAATAAAAATACTAGTAAAAATAATTCCTATCAGACAAGCCTATTCCACCATGAATGAAACTTGGCCTGTGTTGTTAACAACAGAGCAGCTCTCTACAAGGATTTGAATAACCAGACACAGATACAATGATCATGAGCAAAATGCGTATCTGTGGTTTTAAAGCGGCAGGAACGGGAGGAGGGCCGTCTAGAAAACAAACAGGTGTAAAGATTTCAAATGATGTAGGATGTACCTCTCCTTATGTTTACAAAGCACGATTTGGTTTTACATACCATCCTGTATAGTGACTTTAAAATTATTAAATGAGAACCATAGCCAGCAAAGCATGCAAAATATTCATTCATTATTGTAAACTACAAAAATATTGCTTTTATGCAAAGAGAATGCCATTGTAGAATTTTAAAAGGCATAGAAATAAAAGGCTCAGGATTGGAGCGATTCAAACAAACTCACTAGAATATAGTAGATGATTAAAATACAATCTATAATTACATTACACTGGTATCAGGTAAGGATAAAAGCCTATAAATACACTGGGGTCAGGGTAAGCATAAAAAATGAAACAGTTATTTGAATAATCTGAGATCAAGTTGCAGTAATTAAAAATGAATGTATTATTCAAATGAAGGAATTAGGTTACAACACTCTTCGTATGAAAATATTATTGTGACAGACTGAAATAAGTTGGAAATGATTTTGATTAAAAAATGGGTAAAGGAATGTAATAACTTCCACTGGGGAAAAATAGACAATCAGGGAATATCAAAAATTTTTTTTTGGCTGCCAGATGAGAGACCACAAGAGGCTGGCTGTTCAAATGCTTTTTGATATTTTAAACTTGCAACAGTCAAGGTTCTGTTTTACTATTTCATCAAATGATTTAATTTCCCAAATCATTCAAAGGTTCTAACTTCTTCCCAAAATTTTTCCAAAGTCCCTTTCTATTTTAATAAAAGCAATATTGTTGTAGTTTATAACAATGAATGAATATTTTGCATGCTTTGCTGGCTACGGTTCTCATTTAGTAATTTTAAAGTCACTATACAGGATGTAAACTCAAATTGTGATTTGTAAACAGAAGGAGAAGTACATCTCCTCTTTCTCTCTAGATAGATAGATACATAGATAATGTACAAATATTTTTTTTTCCTGCAAATACGTACACAGAAACTAGGGAGAAAGGAAGGCTGTTACTTATTACTTGAACATTTCTTAAAGGATGAACATTTTAATTTATTCTATAGCAAGCAGCTCTAGTTAAATATGCAATTGCATATGTCATCTGTTGAGGGAAAACTTACCTTTCATGAGGGAATATATGTCCTCCTGCTTAAGGGTGACACTCTTTTGCACTGTATTCAAATATTTATACATTCATCCTCCAGTATTATTTGTAGAAACTGCACAGTTAAATCCATGTGTATTATCCAAAAGAATAAAATGACCTCCTAGATTTAATAACCTCAATACCACCATGTCCTAAGAAAGTAGGAACATCTGTTAAAAGCAAAATAGATTTCTAAACTATTTGTATAGAAATACTTCTCTAAAGAAGGTAACATAATGTGTTTCTTAAATATTTTTGTAACTACATGGAGTTTTGTTACTAAAGCCAGAGAACATATTTTAATATCATTTTTGTACAAACTGCTTCCTCTAGTTTCATACAGTTAATTGATTTCTAAAAGCTACTGGAACAGCACTATGCTATGAATACCGACTAAATCCCTCCATACCTTATTAGGGGATAGATGGGACTCCACGGTTTCAAACCTGGAAATGTATAAATATTTCTAGAACCATGGAAGCTTTTCCTTATTAATTCACTAGGACTACCTTGTTTTCTCCCTTACAGTATCATTAGTAACTTACAAGATGTAGAGTCGGAAAGAGTGATGTTATATCCGTGTTGTACGCTTGAATTACACCCCCATCATCAAGGCTCTCTCCCAAAGGAATAAGGATCCTTTGTCAAAATTGACAATCATGAGAGTTTTTCTGTGTTTGTTAGACCGATGGTTTGATTGGGTTCTCTTTAACTAGTTGAGAGGCTGCATAACAGAGCTTTGGAGTGAGCTGACTTGGGTTCTAGTCCCATAATTTAGAATCTACAAATGCACATGATTAATTTCTTTAAGGCTTTATTTCAATGGACATAACAACAACACCAACCTCACGAGGTTGTTTGGAGAAAAAAAAAATGAGTTAGCATAGTAAAAGTTTAACAACTATTAACCAGCGTTTCATGGTTAAGGTTATGAACTACATATCAGTCCTACAGCAGTCCTACACTGGATGATGAATTACTCCCATGTGAAAAACAAAATACACAAATAGGTATGTGTGTATCTACACACACACACACACACACACACACACACACTGGCTGTGTGACCTTTGGTACACCACCCAACTTCTTAGAGCCTGATTTTCTTCATCTCTAACAGAAGGTCTAGAAGCCCTCCATGGTTCCTACCAGCCATAACTATGTATAATGTTGTGAGCAACATTCAACAGAATACAATAAATATATGCCTTGAAGTGTCTTATTTCAATACCTTTTATTTGGAAAGAGGAAGAAAAACTCTCAAGTTTCTTTCTCCAAGGATAGTTCATGGTTTTGGTGGGTTTTTATGTTGTTTTACCTTATATCCTCTGAAAAGCAGAATCATCCACAAAGGAAAAATGGTCATTTATGAAGCACATATTACTTTGTTAAAATAAAAGTAGACTTCTTGCATGGCTGCTGAGCTAGGTTTAGCTACTTGAGCTACTCGAGATAAAAATCAGCATCTAGCATGAGTTTATTTCAACCACCCTTTTCCTATGATTCTCTCTCTGATCCCTCCAGGTCTCTTCTTGGCTTCACTGGCCACTTACTGGCCTAGTATAACTTCCTACAATGGACTACTTCAAAGATTCAGATAAATGTTCTTCTCTAGAGTAAGAATTCTCTTTGTCTTCTCTCCTTGCCTTCTCTCCTCTCTTCTTTTTCTTTAGTGGTAGTGTTAAGGAAGTTGTTATGGGAGGGGGATCCATGTTTCTGACTTTATTGCCATTTTCCTTATTTTAGATCTTTGTTGGTTCTCAAAGACTAAAATCCTAAAATGAGCCTTGATCTTGAACTTTTATTTTTATGCTGTATCTCCTTTGCCTGTCTTTCCTCTTATCACTGCTTATAAAACATTACCACAGTTTGTCCTTAGCCTGACCCTACCTCTGTTGAAATCCTTTTCAAGCTTTAATTATATCCTGTCTTGACTCTTTCAGTTCCTTCTTCAGCAATCGTCCACTCCCTAAAATTTTGGCTATATTGAATACTTCAACTTCTGGTGGACCCTTTGTGTTCAGAAAAAAAAAAATGGCGTACCCTCAACAATTTATCTCCTTCTGTTACTTCCATTTTAATAGACATATAAAGACAGATAACTTAATCTGTTACATCTTCCTTACCTGTATGAAGAAAAATTTATTGAAAAAAAGTGTTGATTCCTTTCTTTTCCACCTTAATTTTGTTTCCCTTTTATTTATATTTTAATTTTATCAGGCTCTAGGTAGAATAGATAACATTGTTCTTTAAACTATCCTTGATCTCGTAAATTTAGAGCTGAAAGAATAGTTCCTGAAAATACTGGAAAGTATTACAGCAGGGGTTTGCACAATTCCAACAGATCTCTCTTAGTCATTTCCTTGGGGCCAGTAACAATGCTTCCCTCAGAAGCGCCTCTAGCGGTTTTCCTTATCATACGGGGTAGAGTATTCAGTGCACTACTCTTCTGCAGGACAACCAGAGAGGTAAACTATGCAGATGATGCACTATTGCACCACGCACATAGTAGGTATTTGGACATACGAATGTTTACAAAGCAAAAGAAGAAGAAGGAGGAGGAGGAGAAAGAAGAGGAAGGGGAGGAGGAGCAGAGGAAGAGGAAGGTGGTATGGATCATAAGGAAAATGGTAACCCAAACTAGAGCCATGTGGCTTTCTGCTCAAAAATATATATCTAACTCCTGTTCAAATGATGGCTCATGTCCAAGGATCTCCCTATTACTAGGAGTGAAAAATGAGATCACATAGTAAATGCTTGAGAAATATTACACAATAAGCTATATTTTTAGTTACACTTTTCAGTTCATAACTAAACCTTAGAAGACATTTTATTTTGTTACCTAGGAAATAAGTTAACCCTGTCATTCTCCTGAATAATATCTGGATGATATCTTGGCTACTCCAAACCATTAAACCAAAAAAATACCCACTTAGAAATTGAAGATAAAAATGCAATAGTAAAGTGTTCAAGGCATCTGTCCAAAAAAATACAAATAAAAAGCATTCAAAGAAGCAGCATAAAACATAAAAAGCCCCACCCAGAATGTGAGGAAGGTCTGACTCCGACAGAGACGTAGGGAGCTGTAGTGAATCGAAGGGAAAAGTTGTAAAGCAATGCCAATCTCCTTGCCTTTTCCCTAGGAACCCATTTCTAGATTGCTCTTTGACTACTTCCTCCCTTGCTCACTTCTGGCCTCCCTCTAATGCAAATGATCCAGAGTGGAGTGTATTTTTCACCTGGGCACTGGTAGACGAATGTTGATGTAGCAATCATGACATTGTCCAAGCCCATTCTCCTGATGAACTTCCTGTAAACTGCACACTTGAGTGTGATATTCTTCTTCTTTGTCACTCCTCCCTTTGCTAAACTGCCCCCGGATTTCAGCTCCTGACCTGTTCTGCTGTACTCGAGGAAAGCCTCCATGAAGACGATCCCCACTGTCTTCTCGTTGTTCTTTTTTGCTTTTACTTGAGATTCATAGCTAAAAGTGACTGATGAAATGTGATATAAAACATGAATATATTTTACCAAATCCTTTCACAACAAGAGTGCAACTAAGAGGGATCAGTGACACATTGAGAACATTCTCCCCTTCATTTGCAAAGGCAGTGATAACAGTATATTTTTCAATAGCCAGATGATACCAGTCTGAGGATTTTGCACCCATTCTGGGATAAAGACAACATATTTTACTGTTAATCTTGCTGAAAACAATTGGTCTGCTTTTGAATATAGCACTGACCCTTTTGTGCAAATTAATGCACAGTAAAATTTATCATTCCAAACTGCACAATAAAATGGAACAGAAGGCCATACAAGTCTTAGAAAAATCATTTGGCTCTGGTTTTATCATCACATGAACAAAAATTTGAGATTTTGCAGCTCATTCCCCTAAGATCACTCACTCATCTGCAGCAGCCTTGGCAGGAGGCCACCTTGCCTTCCACACTGCCCTTCCTAACTCGACTGTCAAGGGCCGACCTTGAAAGATGGGATTTTCAAAGCACTGGGCAGAGCCACACTCCCTTTCTGCTTGTGGAGTTACAATGACCTGGAGCCCCATCTCTTCCTTTGAAATTATATGATGTGCAGTTGGGTTGACCGAGCTCTTGTTCTTAATGTCTCATTCTATTAATGCTAATATAATTTGTGAGAAAGGCTAAGTGTTCTTAGGTGGTGTTAAGGTTATAGGGTAGCAATAGTATACGTGTTCTAAGAATATTATGTTTTAAGTAGGTCTTACAAATGATGGTGGGATACAACATGGTGCTTATCATAGAGCGTTCCACTGAACTTTCCAAAACCCACTTTCCAATCACTTTGATGGGACTTTGCCAAAAATTCAACAATTGAAATCTTTCAAGTTTGAGACGCCCTGTGAAGTGGCTATATAATTGGGACTCTGCTTTAGGACTTCCACATAAGAAGGACAAAGGTTAGGAATGTAGTGTGACTATGGGTACCTTTGCCATATGCCAGGCCAAATTAAAATCAAGTGGGGAAAAGCACTCAGTCAATGACAGAATGATAGTAAGATGTGGGAGAAGGTGAGTGTAGAGAGATTTATAAGGACACTCAGATAAAATTCCTTACACCCTTTAATTGTCATTAAAGGGAATGAAATACTGCTAGTTATAGACACCTAATGGTGATTGGGAAAAGTGTTTTAAAGTTCAGAGCAAAGTTTTCTTCTTGTTGGAGAAGAAGGCAGGCAGGGGTAAGGGAAAGAAAAACAGAATGTCACTTGGGACAGACTTTCTACGGGGTTATTTAGTCTTACATATATAATAATCTTTACCATTCAAAGCTGGGTTTTTTTTTCCTTCTTAAGCACAGACGCATAATTCCTGATAACATTCCAAGGTAGTGAATGTGGCTCAGTAATCAACAAATATCTACTAGAAGAGTTTTATTATAAAAAGACTTTAAAACATCTATGATGCTGATTATAAATCCATGAAAAAATAAGGCCTCTGCATTCTTCATTTAAGTAAGGTGCTAAAAAAAAAAAAAAGAAAGAAAGAAATGGCAATTGTCTTACTTTAAGTGGAAAATTCATTTGGTGTGTTTATGTTATACTCCAGGAATCCAGGCTTGTTTTCTTTTCCTGTTTGGGGAAGAAAAATGTTACATCTTTATGCTTTGTTATCTTCACACGAGCACTTGAGTTGAAAGCAATACCATTTAAATGAGCATGGGAGGCCGGTCTGTAAATTACCACAAAGTTGTTTAGTCGATTAACAGAAATCTTTAGGGATTATAAAGCTTGGTATAGCAACTTCACATTTAGGATAAAATAAAATTAAATAAATAAAGCCTTATTTTCTGTTCTTAGGGCTGGGCTCATAGAATGCACCGAGCGCCATCTGCTGGTAATTAGTTTTTCAAAACTTTATTTTGTTACCAAACTACTCAAAGTCAGCAGAAATCAAGACAAGGTATATATACATCAATGTATATACAGGGCGAGATTCATGAAGAAAATCAAAGGGTATCTATGTACTATAAATTTCCCTCATTTCACATGAAAGTGTTTTATTATAATCCGTTACATCCTAATTCTAAAATTTGCCTTAGGATAGAGACCCAGCAACATTTCGAGTAAGAAATAAGTTTAGGTTCACTTAAATCATGCCATGAAAATATCTACCTGGTGCAAAAAATTTAAAATATTAAAAATAAACAAAACAATACACTACCATTTCTCCATGTGTTTTTGGAAGCAGCTAATGAACATGGAAGTTTAATCTTGGTCATCTTTAATCATTAAATTATAGGTTAAATTATGTTACAGTTTCTTTAATTTTGTAAGACATTATAAGTCAACCTACTTAAACAAGCTACTTAAACTCTTACTCCATATTTTATTTATTAATTTGAAAAACCTCTGTGACCAAAGAATCTCAGTCTTAACAAAAGTCTCAAAGGTAGGATAAGAAAGATATATAGTACTTCTAGAAAGAATTCTACTTCACATTAGTGTCTTTGAGGATTTTTGTGCTATATAAAACCTATGTCAGATTCTTGTCCTAATATTTGATGTCTCTCAAATTCAGGGAACGTAGTAATGCAGTTTTGCCTGCATTTTAGGTCCTCCATACCCAGGCAGGAAATTAGACCCATTGTTCCCCCATTAACCTTCCCTAGGCACAATATGAAACAGATGCTTGAGTGTCCATTTCCATCATTCCTATGGAAGGCAATTATTAGTTCTGTTGTATTAAACAGTAGATTGTAGGGAAAACTAATTACCTGTGGGAAACTCTTAGAAAAACAAATTAAAAATATAAACATTAGTTTAAATGATGTTATAATAAGAAAAGCTGACACGAATTATTATCTCTGGAATTTGAAGCTTAATAATAGGAGTTATTCATTGTTTATCATAGTACATAGCCTATGGTGTCCTTCAGTAGAATTATGAGGTTTTACAGAGGGATATCGTGTTCTCTGAATAAAGGAATAACTTGAAAAAGGGAACATCCTCTGGTAGCCAAGAGATATGAGAAAAGACTTATATATATATATTTAAAATGGCAACATGAAGGCAGTTTGTGTATTAAATAAATACCATGGGTTTTTTTTTTTAAATAAATCATATCTTTTGTGAAGAGAAAATTTGAGTAAATTAAGTAAAAGTTAATCAACTTTGAGAAAGCATGGAATGACATGGAATGATTTCGGCTCTTCGGAGAGAGGTTTCCAGAAGAACACAAGGCAGAGGAATTTAGCCTCTTTTCCTAGTTTCTTCTTTCCATGAATACATCAGGTCAGCACGTAAGAGGCGGATTTCTTCTGAAAACAAGGAGTTTCTGACCGTTCAAACTTACTGTCCTTGAAATCCACCTTCTGGGAGGAGACTTTGTGCAGAGTAGCTCTAGGTGCTAGCGGGGCCCGGAACATGGAAGCCATCCGTCGGTGGCGGCAGACTGAGGACTACAATGCGGGCGCCTGCCAGCTACTTGGCCCTTTCATCTCATACATCTATCCGGCCCTGCAGGGGCCTGCCAGCCCTTCAACACCCCTTCGTAGGAGTCTCCACTTTTAAACTGACTCCCTGGAGAAGTTTAATGAGCCTCTTGGAATTAAAAAAAAAAAGACAAAGCAAAACAAAGAAGTGTAATGGAAATGGACAAGTTGAAAAAGGAATAGGGAGGTTCATTTCCAGCCTGGTGCTTGGGGGGCTTTCATCAGGATGCTGCAATGGATATTTCAGAGCAGTGGAAGGAGGAAAGAAAGAAATTAAAAACAGCCTCCTATGATGAACTTGGATAATTTATTCCTCTGCAGAACAGTAGGCACAATGTTTAAATTTTTTTCCCCCTCTGCTCTTCTTTTCCCCTCCACCTAATTTCTGAGCATTCCCAGGCTAGGCAAGAATGAAAATGAAGCATACCCCCCACACACACGAGTCCTAACGAAAGTGCGGAATGCACTCAGATTATTCATAAGCTTGCAAGTTGTGTATTTTGGTGGAGATCTCCTCCCTCCTGCTCCTGATTGCTGATGAAGAATGGTGCTTTAATAGGCAGATGGTAAAGACAATTACAGTTAGGGGCTCAGCTGGGAGTTACATCAGTTTATTGCAAATTATTAGTTGATAAATGCTTTTGTTTACAAGCAGAGTCTTAAGCAGCTTTGTAATCAGTTTATCAGCTGCAAGCGGAATTTTGACAGATCGCCTTTGGGGTGTAATGTCACCTCTTGGCTAGTCATTTAAAATCATGGTGGCCAGGCCGCCAGACCGTCAGATGGGCTACCTTACAACACCACCGTGAGCTCCTGCAAAGCCATGACACAGCATATCTTAGACCAGAGCACAGACCCAGGGAAGCTGAAAAGACTCCATGAGCAGACCTTTTTCCTTCTGAAATCCCACAGAAACAGCATATCAGTTTGCCTAGACCCAACATGTTGTGACTGATGTGACTTCCAGCACATTAGTTCAGAAAATTTTCCAGGCAGTTCTCAATGCCTTCTTAATCACGGGACAACCTTTCTGAACTGACCACAAGGACGCTGTTCACTTTTTTGAAGGGGGCTTCTTGTGCTGCTTCTTCAAAGGGAAAAGAAATTATCTCAGTAGGAGACGTTTTCCTACAGGAAAAAAAAAAAAAAGTTCTGTGGAGAGAATGCATTGCCAGGAGCTAAAAGCTCTAGTGGGGATTTATTACAAATTTGGCCTTGGGAGTGTCCTATGTGATGGAAGAAGAGTTTAGGAAACACATTGGTTTAACCATGCTGGCTTTTCTTCCCTATAAAAATCAAAATCTATAAAATGGGATGATAGTACTTCCTATTTATCACACAGATAATTCCTGGAAATTAATGAGGGTGTTCATGTTTCTTTGTTTCTGAGTTCGGCTCAGACCAATATTATTTGTTGAATCTATGCTAAATAATAAAGCATATAATGTTTGAAATGACAGATAATTCACAGATAATGTTGAGCTCATTTCCAAAATACTTGCTGAAGGAGGGTACTGTAATTTAGTGGTTTTACATTACAGCATTACCAGCATTTACTGGCAGTTTGATTTGCTGTTTATAAAGACATAGTTTATAAACCTGAGGTGTTCAAAGATGTATCCTTGGAAGGATTCACTTGATCATGAGTCTATAAAAAATTCACGTTTATTTACCTTTATGTTTCTCTAACAAAGTAAATTTTGTGGGCTTAACCAAAACAAAAAATACTTAAATAATCATGTATAGTAGCTCCTAAAATAGTCATTTTCATTTGCACCTACTGACTGTTAGTTTATGTGTTTTTATTTCCTGGTATTCAAGGGAGACTTATTCATCTGATAGGGAACTAGCTCCTGAATCCAGAAGCCAGGTTTCATAGCTGGAGTTAGATATTCCATATGGTCTAAAATATTGACCTAATACAGGAAGATCTTTGGAAATATGACTCCAGCTGATAAATTTGAAATCATATGTAACATGTGCAAAAGCAGAAATCTTTCTTCTCTTAATCTCAGAAATATGGTTAAGTATCTCTGTTCATTTATCTCCTTGACTCCTGTTCTAATTCGATCTCACTTTCTCAATTAAGATCCCCAAGTCATCAGAATAGAATCAACCTTATTTAAACTGACCACATGGCTCAGTAAAGTTTGTAATTTTAACGTTGGGTTCACAGAAGCTTCCTTAAAAACGAGAGTATAGTTTTTATCCTCACTTCAATATTCAGCACACAGTCCTCAGTTCCCAATTTTCCAGTTCTTAAGCAATTAAACGTTCTATTGACATCAGAGGAAAGGCTGCCTACAGAAGAGCTGAAGACTGAAAGCCTTGAAATCTTACGTTGTAAATTGTGTTTTAACATAAAGAGCATAAAAAGTTGTTTTTCGTTTTTTTTTAATCAAGTTAATGAAGGATAAATAGTGAATTTGGCAAATAGTTCCTCTGTAGGTCTATCCCTCGTGATTGAAAAAAGCAAAGAATCATTTAAAAAAAAAAAAATCTGTTCTCTCCGTTGGCCCACATACCAAAGACACTCTAGAGCTGCTGGTCAAATCTGATTTCCCCCCCTTTCCCAGGAACTGCTAGAATGTTCTATAAAAAGATGTCAGGAGTGCCAGGATGGGAAAGTTGAATGCCCCCAAATGCCCTGCATTGCCTATAAGTACAAATGAAAAATGTTAAAGATTATTTAAAAACAGGAAAGACCTTTTGCAAAATGCTTTTGATTTATTGCTGTGTATTGTGCAGATCTTTATCAATTATTCTCACTCTATTTTATTCAAAAACTATTGTAAACTATGAGTTGGCATGTTGCTGCATACGGAAAAAAAGGCATTAATCAACTCTAAATAAACAAGTGCAAAGATCTATCTAACAACTATGAAGTAGTTAATACATTTTTAAGCAATTTTATTATAGAAAGGAGGTCTAAAAGAGTAATGCTTAATTATCTGGACTCCTCTGTGCTGGGCTCCCTTTTGATTGTATTAATGAAGCAGCTGGCCCATTGTTTCCCTTTAATTCCTCTATTGTTTTAAGAATATGTCACAGCTCTTTATTCTTTTATCAGGTGCTGTGCAGGAGGATCCACACAATACCTCATATTCCTACTGTATTTGCCAATGCACAAAGAAACCTCCACAGCAGTTTTCAAAGAAGGGGCACACATAATTTATAAGTTCTATTCCTTGCAGTACTCCACTGTCAAGAATTTCAACAGTATTGGATTTGAATTCATTATAAAATTTGTATTAAACAATGTGGCTACATATAGATATATGTACTGTGGCAATGTCTAAAGCTTGAGATCTAGGCATTAACATGCACGGTGTTGAAATGGGGCAATAATTTCGCTTTTAGGGAGTTACTCTGACCAATTGCTTCCCAGTTATGAAAAAATTAAATTTCACAAGCAGGCATCATGTTGGATTTTCAAATTATTTAGTACAAATAAAAGAAGTTAATGACCAAACAAGTAAGTATCCCTGTTTCCTCCACCTCCAGAAACATAATGTCCCTCTGTGTGTGTGTTAAACAGTCCATTTATTCCCCCAGAGAAAGGATTTAATTTACTTGAGTGTGCCTAAGAGGTATCATGGTTCACTCTGTAGACCAATGTATAATCTTTATTAACTAAACTCTGATTGTCAATTGACCATCTTCTTACACACATACTATATCAAATGTGTGAAGGAGACAGGCTTTCAGATTAATGCAGAAATATCACTGTACATTGGAAGAAATCAAAATGCTGTAGCAATTTAATATATGATGTAACATTTTGTTGCCAGAGCTATCTAAAAATGCTGGTTCATTTATATGTGATTACTTTTTCTCCAAATTTCCATGAAAATCACACACACAATAAAAAACATCCATGGTAAAATCTCAAAGGTGTGACTGACATAGACATTCTCTTTTTACACATGTGGGGTTTTTTCTTTGTTTTCCTTCTGTCAAATGTCTATATTTTGTAGGCTGTTTCATTGATTTTTTTTTTCCCTAGAGTTCTCAGTCTCTAATAAAGGGAAGTAATTTGATTTAATGCTATGTAGTAAAAGTTTCTAACTTCAACTTTTAATATATGCTTAGAAAAGCCATTAGAATTAATTATTGTAGACCACCGATTTCCTTTTGTATTGTTAGGTGAGTGTGTGTGTCTTTCACTTTAAATAAAGTTTCAAACTGGTATCCCTATCTATTTGCTTAAGGCTCCTATCCTACATATTGAGGCAGAGAAATACAGAATCTAAATGTGATTTAATTGGTTCAATTTGCTGTATATTTTTATGCTCAGCTTAGGTCCATATCTTGATGAGCCCAGATGTAGTCATGTTCGAGGTGCACAGCGTCACGTTGCTTGCATTTCCTTATTTTTACAAAGCAAGCGTCTATCAATCACACAGATAAATTAGAAACATGTATAGACATAACACATGGAAAAGATTTTTCAGCATGCTATGTAATTATTAACCTGATTTTTACTATTGTAAGAAGCCGTGAATTGCAGATAGCATGGACGAAGTTAAATGCTTTTATACTGGATACATTTTGCTTATACAGAATTCTATAGGTATGGTCGAACAATATAATTGAAGCTTTGTCAGCTCTGTAACCTAGCAACAGATAATACTGTTAGGTTACTGAATTGCTCCTGGTTGACAAGTAGGGAGTATTTTTGTGTTTATCATGTTTGCTAATGATGGGCTCCTTTCCAAAAGGCTTGTCTTAATCTTAATTAGAGTTTATCAGCAGAGGTCTGCATGACATTGTGCAGACATTGATTTCATAAATAATAAAAAGTGCAAGTGAAAAATTTGGCAGGATGGAGAGATATTTAAGGGCACTTCTTCTAGTAAGAGGAGCGTCGGTTTCCAAAATATAATCGAGCTTGAACTGTGACTTTATTATCGAAACTTGTAGTATACTTCACTGCAGTTTTGACAGCAATTATGAAAAAAAATTTATAAGCTTCCTGTTAGGAACCATATCTGTTTGCACAAGAACTTTGATCATAAACATTACTTAGAACAGTAAGTACATGGTTTTTCAAGAATGTCAAGGTCTTAGTGGTTATTACTTTCTATGGAACCTTGAATGTATCTGTCCTTTTCTGTAAAGGGAGTGGTGTGTGGGTGTGGAGACTGGAAAGAGTGACTATGTTTGCAGCAATAAGAGGCAGACAAAGAAAGGATCCCAAAATAACCTTTCCATTTGGTGGAAGGGAGAGAGGTATCAGATAGCTGCTTTAGTGCCTGATGTCATTTGATAAAGACTTCACGCCCAAGCAGCAGGAATGTGATTTTTTTTTTTTTGCTCCAGTGTGTACAATACGATCTTTCACAGTTTGGGGGGGATACGATATGATTGACCATTTCTAATAATAAGTTACAAACCTTCAAAATAATAAAGAATTAAACGTTGTAAAACCGACTATCATTCACAAATTTACCAAGTTCCTAACTGGTTTATTCAGTTGAAAGGGGACGCTAAGTCATCACATCCTTGCTTTATCCATCTTTCCTCACCTTTTCACTCAACACTCCCACATTCTTCAAATATTCGGGGAAAGGGGGGAATTCAGAACTGTTTTCAGCTGCCATTTTCTGAGATTCAAAATCTCCCTACTGGATTGTTTGGACCTGTCTATGTGTATTTGATTATTGAGAGACTTCTGTTCGTAGCATCTCATTCTTTCTACCCTATACAGAGCTCACCCTTAGGCCAGTGATTCTTAATGCTAGAGGCTCTCGAAGCTCTCTAGGGAGCTTCTAAAAAATAATGAAGCCCAAACATCACTCCTAGAGATTTTGATTTGACTGATTTGGGGTAGGACTAGGAAATCTATGTTGATTAAGAGCTCCCAGGTGAATTGACTCTGTAGTCAAGATTGCCAAGTAGTGCTCCATGGTTATGTGCAATGTTGATGCCCTTTTCGAGTCCAGCTCAACTTGTAATTGAAACAGGGAGTTGGGCAAAGGCTATTTAATACTACCAAATGAGTTTAATAGGTGTGAAATGTTTCTTAAAGCACCTGGCACACAGTAAGTGCTTTCTAAGTGTTGGCTATTCTAATTATGTGTTAGTCTTATTAGAAGGTAACCTGAAGTTATTCCACATGGCAAATAAGGACATTGTGCTCCAGATCATAGCTATGCACTTAACAGCTGTATCTCATCACTGTGTAATCCTCCTGATGCTGTTTCATATTATTTTTGATTTGGAGAGAGAACTGTGCTAAAATTACTCAAAAACTAAAATGATCAAGTACGGCATGGTGTAGTTAGTGAACATCGGAGGTCACTGTGACTCCTTGGGGTCATCTGGTTTTTCCAAAGTACTGCATCCAGAGCCAAACTGCCTCGTCCAAATCCTATCATCCATACCTTCCTCCCTTCCTTCAATTCCCCTTTATCTGTGTGACCTTGGACACCTTACCGACACTTCCAGACTCATGACATCATGGTAAAATGGGCATAAATAAAAGCCACCTTACTGCTTTCTTGGGAGAAATTAAGATAATGTGTGCAAAGCACTTAGCCCAGTGCCCGTAAGTAGCACAGAGAAACCACTTAATACATGTGTGATTATTACTATTATTAGCCCATTGGGCATAGAGGCTTAAATAGTTGCTCACAACCTGATGATAATCATCTACAGGATATCTAGCCTAAAGCTGTCATTTTATATGAGGTAGGTAAAGCAATTCTCCAAGAACACTCAGTAACGAATCGTCAAGTCAGGACCAGAACTGAAGTTTCTTACCTACCAAGTCCTGTTTCTTGTCCATCTTTGCACTGAGGACAAATACATTTTCAGGGACTTTGGGTGCCAACTATGCCTCATTATTAACATGTAATCCCTTACACCAAGATCATTTGCTCCTGATGCCTGTGCTAAGAAAATTGTAAGAGTTTTATCAATTAAGCATATATGATATTGCCACATAGGCATCCCACCCCTTTACATAACTCTATTTGTTTTCAGATCACTATGCCATTAGTTTGGATTTGTACGTTAAAAATTTACTTGGTTTAAATCTGGGGGCATTAAGCACACTACTGCATATGAAAGCCACAGAAAACTTCTGTTCAGATTACTTACATTCCATATCCAGAGAGAGTTGGCAGGAACAGTCCACTGGTGCCCCGAACACAAGCAGAAATCCAAATTAACAAAACCATCAGGAGCTACATCACTCACAATTTTCAAATATACCCAAGTATCCAAAATTCATTCAAATGAAAACAGTTAATGTGGCCAAATACAGTCAACTCCACCTTAGCAGCAACTTGAACTCCCAAGATGCTTTGTTTGTTAAAGTAGTTTTGCTAGGAAAACTGGCAGGAGAGAGGACCTTACCCTGTTGTTTTAAACCATCTCATATGGAAAGCACTTTATAAAAGTGAGATTTCTATCTTTAGCTGTGGCTAAAAAAAAAAAAAACTTGTGCAAATATTCGAGAGTCACAATGGTGGTTTTTAGTGAAAAAATGATGCTCTTGTTTTTTTTCCAATTTTTTTTATTGTGGTTAAGATATATATAACATTAAATCTACTATCATAACCATTTTTAAGTGTACAGTTCCATGGCATTAAGGACATTCATATTGTCCTGCAACCATCACCATGGTCCATCTCCAGAACCCTTTTCATTTTGCAAAACTGAAACTCTACATCCATTAAACAGTAACTCTCCATTTGCCCCTCCCCCAGCCCTGGCAACCACTAGCCCCCTTTGTGTCTCAGTGCTTTTGAAAACCCTAAGTACCTTATTGTAAGTGGAATCAGAATTGTGCAATATTTGTCTTTTTGTAACTAGCTTACTTCACTTAGTATAATGATTTCCATATTTTAGCATATGTCAGAATGTCTTTCCTTTTTATTTTTATTTTTTCTAAATTCCTTTCCTTTTTAAAGCTGAATATTCCATTGTAAGTATATACCACAGTTTGCTTATCCATTCATCTGTCAATAGACACTTGGGTTGCTTCCATGATTTAGGTATTTTTAATAATGCTGCTATGAACATAGGTGTACAAATATCTCTTGGAGACCCTGCTTTCAATTCTTTTGAGTATATACCCAGAAGTGGAATTGCTGAATCACAAGTTAATTCTCTTTTTAATTTTTTTTTTAAGATTTTATTTATTTATTTGAGAGAGAGAATAAAAGAGAGAACATGAGAGGGGGGAGGGTCAGAGGGAGAAGCAGACCCCCTGCCGAGCAGGGAGCCCGATGTGGGACTCGATCCAGGGACTCCAGGATCATGACCTGAGCCGACGGCAGTCGCTTAACCAACTGAGCCACCCAGGCGCCCCTCTATTTTTAATTTTTAATGAACTGCCATACTGTTTTCCAGTGGCTGCACCATTTTACATTCTCACCAGCTATGCACAAGGGTTCCAATTTCTCCACATCCTTGCCAGAACTTGTTATTTTCTGGGTTTTGTCTTTGTTTTTGTTTTTTGATAGTGGTGTTCTCATTTTAAAGCCAAATGGTAACATTCTTTGATTCGTTTCCATTGAACATGAGGTCAGTAGGATGAAGACACCAAAACAGCTAAATATCAACAGGATTTAGCATTTGCATGCACTCAGATTGCTCCTTAATCAGGACAGATAGGAAGTCCTTCTATTCAATTATAAATTAGAGTTAACTGTATCTACTCTAGCTCCAAAACCATGAGGGTAGAAAAACTGGCTGTCTTGCCTACTCAGCCCCATGTCAGCGCTAGAAACTATTTCCATTTCTAACTGGTCGAGATACCATATGTGATCCACAAATGGATGCAGCCTTAGTCTTCTTTTTCAAAATGAGTTACCTTTCTCCACTGAAGTAGGGATACATTTGCTCATTGAATCCATAGGCTTTTCTTTTCTTTCTGGTGAGATTTCTTTTTTTTGGATTTAGCAGGACAATGAGAAATAAGAGTAATAGTCTCAACCGGACCAAAACAAAAGGATACTCATGACCAGTTACATAGCACTTATTATATGTCGCATCTATTAGCTTATTTTAGCCACCCAATAACACTGTGAATTCAGTACTATTATCAGCATTCCCATTTCCAGTGATGAGGAAACTGATCTGCAGAATGCTTCGGTGACAAGTTCAAATCACAGAGTAAGTGGCAGAGCCAAAATCTATACCCTGGCAGTCCAGTTCCATTGTCCATACTCCCTGCAGATGGGATCACATCCCCAACTAGCAATCACACTTGGAATGTTTTATTGGAATCTGTAATTGAAACCATGTTACAATACCAGACATATATCTCTCCCTGTAAATGACTCCCTAATTCACCGTCTAAAAAACTGAGCCAAACGGTTTCAAAGAGCCAACCCTTGGCTTTTGTGGTGCCATGCTCTTGGTTCCCCTGTAATTTTCCAAATACATGCTCTCTCTATCTTTAAATGATAGCTTCTCCTCTACCCACATCTTAACTGTTGAGATTTCCCAAATTTCAATCTGTTTCTTTTCTTTTCACTCTGTAGTCTTCCTGCATTACCACATCAATGCCAAGAGCATCCACAGTCATTTAGAATGTGCTGATGACTTCCAAAATCTTTTTTTTTCCTCCAGCCTTATGTCTCCTCCAAATTCCAACTGCCTCCGAGATCCATTCACGCAGAAGCCCCTCAGGGACTTCAGACTTTATGTTTTCAAAGCAAAATCCAATATATCTGTGCGTGCGCATACACGCACACATAAACAACAGACATGCACGTGCACACCTGGGCTTCGGAGTCGGACAGACGGAGCTCAAAATCATGATTCTGCCACTGGCCATGTGTGTAGCTTTGGGCAAGTTAGTTAACCTCTCCAAGCTTCAGTTTTCTCAACTCTAAAATGAGGAAAATATCACCTACTTCCCAGAATAATTGACGGGATTAAAATAGATGAAATACATAAACCACTTAGCTTATTGGGCCCAAAGAAAGTGCTCCTAATTAATACAATTGTCTCCTTGTTGTCTGTATAATACCACTGTTAATACACCAGCTTTGCCAATGGCATCCCCGCCCTCTGGTTTCAAGGCCCGAACCTTCATGTTATTTTCAGCAGCCTCCTTCCTCTTTCTCATTTCAGGAAATCAGCCCCTTTCTCTCTCTTGAACTTGGCCCTTTTCTTCCTCACAATTTACACCTCTCACAATTGAAGTAGTACAAGAGCCTCCAAATGGCCCTCGGGCTAACACTTCCTGTGTCGTTCCCCACCCCCCTCCCAGTTTCTGTCCTCATTACCCTGAGATCTTTATTCTTTTTTTCTTTTTAAAGATTTTATTTATTTATTTATTTTGAGAGAGAGAATGAGAGACAGAGAGCATGAGAGGGAGGAGGGTCAGAGGGAGAAGCAGACTCCCTGCCGAGCAGGGAGCCTGATGCGGGACTCGATCCCGGGACTCCAGGATCATGACCTGAGCCGAAGGCAGTTGCTTAACCAACTGAGCCACCCAGGCGCCCCTGAGATCTTTATTCTGGGAAGGACAGCCCCTGTCAAAAATCTGTTCATTTATTCACTCAAAAAAATGTATGCCATCTCCCCACCATGATGAGCCAGACACAACTGTTTTCCTGTTACTTTCGAGGTTGTCCTGCCCTGCGCTAAACTTTTCTGGGGGAGGAAGCCCTGATACGTATTGTCTGCTAATTCCAGTGGCAAGTGCTGCAACTCTCACTGTGGCCAATTTCAAGTTACCAGTGTGATATCCACTAGCACAGAAAATGCCTGACCATTGGACATCGTGTCCTAGGATCCAGTACAGGCTGGTGCCAGCCCACGCCTGCCTGTGACCAGCCCTTTCTCCCTTAGACCCCACGCTCCAGCAAGGGGGCCTCTGCACTGTTACCAGGCTCTTCCGTAACCCAGCCCTTGCATGCATGTCCCTTTCTCTGCCCGCAGTGACTGTCCTGCTGGCTCCCCCTACATATACTTCTGCTATTTTACCTTTATATTTCATGAGGCAGTAAAAAAGTCACCTTGGGTGGCTTGCCTGACTCCCCTGAGATGTGTCAGTTCTTCACTCCTCTCACATTTTCTTTGGCATTGGGGGATGCCGCCCACCACGCAGTATTGTCATTCATCTGCCTATATGTGTACATGCTAATTGTGAAGCCTGCGAGACCAGCCCAGCACATAGCAAGAGAGTTCAATGAAGAGCTGATGAATGAATGATTTGAGAGATTAAAACCCTAAGACAACGGACTTCCTCATCAAGTCTACACGGTACATTTTCAGTTTAATTCAGCCTTTCTAAAGGATATGCTCTGGCTAAACCATAAAATGAGATAAAATGATAAAGACAATAACATATGAAACATTGTTCAGTATGTCAGAAAACATATATTCCAATTGCCAGGCTGTTTAATCATGTAGAAAAGCCATTTTTGCTTACTTTTCATTACACTTAATATTCCTGAGTTTTATTTTATCTACTTATTGGGTCTTTCTGGTTCAGAGTTTGAGCCCAAGGATTTTTGAGTCATCCCGCTACATCGTTCACTGCTAGGATAGAGATTAGCTATGCGTGCGTGGTACCTTCTCTAAAATCACAGTTTCTCCTGGGAGCCTGAGTCCAGACCTTTCCTTTTGTGAAAGATACCCACAGCTGGATTTACCAAAAATGTAAATTTCTCAAAAGGGGTGACATATGACCAATAACATAAGTCCTTCCGTTCACTACTGAAATCCAGTGACTCCCACAGAGTAGGCTATGAAGTAAACCTGAACTGTCGTGCCTTGCTCTGCCCGCCCCACCTCTCCATTACAAAGATGCACGTAATAAATATACTCCAGAGGAAAGATAAGGTGCGAATGATTACCTTGTCTACAGCTGTAAGTAGTTTGGCTCTGTATACACATCAGAGAAGGCACAGCCGCTGAAGGCAGAAGCCTTCCTGGGGGAAGAATGGGCTCCGGCAGACACACCAACACTGAGCACTTGGCCGTGCTCAGTCGGCTTCCATGGAGATGCAGCTCAGCTTCTCTATTTGTAAATAAGTAAGGCAGTGACAAAGCGAATCTGTTCTTCCACTTTGTGAAACGTGGATGATCTCAGATCCGTTAGAGTCAAAGTGAAAAAAAAAAAAGTTGTCTTCTAGCCTTTTGGTAGATTTGGGTCTCACTTTTGGTACATTTGGGTTTTACTTTGCAACTTTCGCACAAATTCGAGGTACGTAATCTGAGCTGTATTTTTCACAAACTTGTACTGTTGTGGATGGGGTTCTGTTTGCTTACCTTTAAAACGTGATCAGCTGGTGTAATTAACTGTCCGAGGTTTCTCTGGAAGTGTCCCGATTCTTCTGTGCAATTCTGCCATCTTGGATGCCGTTGTTATCTTTTCCAGCAGATTTTTACCACAAGTTGTTTAAAAACTATGATCTATTTAAGGATGGAGGAAATGAAGTGCAGTTGAAGAGACATGCTGAAAGATAAACAGAGCAATATTAGTTATCAGAATGGGTACAATTTTTGCTTGCTTAATGAGTATAATATGTAGCTTTGCAATATATACACAATGAGAAAAAAAGCTTCATAACATATCAAGTATGCCACGTTATTTCAGACATAACTGTATAGGATACGTATCTAGGCCTGAGAGTGTAGATAACAAAATATAAGTGCTTTGCCTGTCTAAACATGTTAAATAAATGAGCATACGCTATCGCATTCCAATACATTAGAAGATGTACTTGCATAGTTAATTTTCTTTTTAATGCACCACACGTGATCACTTGAAGTGCAGAGCCAGAGAATATCTTAGTATTTGAAGAAAGGGTTCTTTTCATTTAAACAAATCTTTATTTAAATAAGCCTTTTGAAAAGGATCTGTGGCATATCTTCTTTTCAGGAAGTTCAATCAGGGTAAATGGAGATAAAGAAGTCGCATTATAAGGAATATTATATAAGTAAAGATCACTAAGCCAACAAAAAAAAAAATGGCAGCAGACATAGGGAAAGTAAAACGAGCTGGAATGTCATTTGAACTTTCTAGATTTTAGGAGCTTTCGTGTACTTTGTTTTGTTTTGTTTTCAGCATTTGGGTATTTGGGGAAGAAAGAGTGTGTGGGGGAGGGAGGGAGAGAGGAAGAAATAACTTCGTATTTCCATAAGGTACAGAAAGAGTAACTGCAAAGGCTCACCTGCAATAAATCTCTGCGGTTGGATCCCTACCGTGTCTCTTGGTAAGCACGAGGCCATGTCATAGCATGGTTAATAATGATCAAGGCAAACCCCAGAAGGCAAACGGTTCACAAAACTCTCCACAGGTGATGTCTACTCTTGGTTCTTAGTCCTCTCCTACTATAGGCCACTGAACAGTTCATTTCATGCAAGGCATACGATTTTCCACCTAGGAGGGAAGAGGAGTACAGCTGTGGTCTCGATCAGACACTCCGCCCCGAGTAGAAAGTGATGTGAAAAACATGAGAAGCTGCTGTTTCCATCACTCCAGTGTACAGCAGGCTGGAGCGTTCTACGTCAATTCGCTCTTTCTCTTTCTTTTCTCTTCTTAATAGGGGGTCAGCTCTGGTGCACCACGACGAAGGCCATCTCTGAGGGTGAAGAGCTAATTGCCTTTATGGTGGATTTTGACTCAAGGCTACAAGCTGCCAGTCAGATGACTCTTGCAGAAGGGATGTACCCTGCGCGCCTGCTGGACTCTATTCAGCTGCTTCCTCAGCAAGCTGCCATGGCTTCTATTTTGCCTACAGCTATTGTCAATAGTAAGTGCTGAGTGCAATAGCCCAGTACAATAGCTTTGTAGTGCTGATGGGTATTTATGGGAGAAAAAAAAAATGTCTACTGACAGGCAACCAAGGACAGACTTTTTTCTCCAGTGTTGTGATTTCATTTTATCTTCTAACTTTAAGTGTGTGTGTATGTGTGTGTGTGTGTGTGTATCTGTGATCGCTTCTCACGGGAGTATGAAAAGGACACTTAAATTCATTTCAGGTTGGATTCTTGAATGTCACGCACACAAAAAAACTGACTTTCTAAACTAGTTGAACAGCATTCAAGGCTACTTAGCTATGAGAGGGTCAAATAGCTTTCATTGATGCTTCTTTAGTAGGATAACTGTTGTATTCCCTAAGGGCTATAGAGTTAAAAGCTTTTTTTAAAAAAAGGAAAAAAATAAGAAATCAAAATTGGATTAGATATATTAATAAAGAGAAGGTATAGCCTGGGTAAATCAAGACATCACCTAATACAACAACAAAAACAAAAAAGAAACATGGGAAAATAAAGAAAAATACATATGAGCTGGAGAATTCCATACATGTATGGAGAATTTAAAAATATGCTCTGGCAAATATGCCTTTGTAATTATATTTTGTTAAAATGACTGATGAACTTAGTTTGTATTCCTTGAACACACAGAGTGACACTTTATATGACAGAAAATCCGTGATCCAGGAGTCCCCAGGTCTGAGTTCTAGACTCAGCTCTGCTATCATCTAGCTCTGTGAGAAAACATGAATAGCAGCCACATTGTAAGAGGGGAATAGATTCCAAAGCCAGTAGGTAAGCGAGGTGTTCCATTTAATCAAAAACGTACCTGAAAATTCGTAAGACTGAATGATGCAGAATTATAGATACCGTAATGATGTCTTGACATTTTAAAAATAAACAAATACTCAACAATAATTATGCTCTTGCTGTCACAGTAGCCTTTAAAGAAATTCTCGGGTGCATCTGGAATTACTGTACATCCAAACATTGGATCCAGTGCACCTAACCCGAGGTAGTATTTTTGGATCTCCTTCATGTAAATGTAGTTATTTGCTTTTCCTGGATCTTTACTTTGATTCTGGTAGTGAGGAACTTGAAATAACATAGGCCTAACTTGAATGTGAAGCAAAAGGGTTTTGTTACCAGGGACCCTGGGAGAACCTTAAATTATTGTAAAGCTCCAATGTGTGAATGTGGTTTTTAATTATATTTGAGATTATACTCTGTTTGCTTTCTGTAACAGGATAACTACTGATCCCAAATAAATCAGCATAGATGCATACAGACTTTGGTCTCATTCTGAAATGAGCTAATCAGTTAAAATTCGTCCTGCTTAAATGGATGCAACACGAAGCAATATGGCCCTCTGAATCGGTGGGAAGAGCTAAATAATAAACAGCAGTAGTATATAATTTTACAATCAAATTTTATTTTGAAATCCTATATTGTAATTGCTGTCCTTACTTCTCATTCACTACAATTTGGTCCTCAGTTTCCTCCTTATCCCCTTCAGCGTGCTCTCCCTGAGCCATCTCCTTCACTCTCATGGGTTCCATCACCAACTCTGTATTAACAATTCACAAATCTCACATATAGCTGTTTCTTCTGAGTTTTAGACCTCTGTTGTCACCTTCCCCACATTCCCCTGTATTTCTTACAGAAATATCTAGTCCCACATATCTAACACAGCCATATGCCTCAGTTTGCCCAGATTAGCCCCAATTTCCAGTGTTACTTGGCGTCCCTCTGACTGGTGCTCCCTTTCACTAACAAAGTGCCAGGTTTGCACAACACTGGGTCAGGTTTGGTCACCCTATACTTGTCCTTGCCTGACGTCACCACCTGTCTGTCTTCTGCTCCCTATAGAGATGAATGAAACCGTTACACAGAAATGCTAACAAGAAGCCTGGGCATTGAAGAGACCTTACCTTCCGCACTAGCATCGAATGGCAAAGTAGTGGTCATCACTCCTAATCACTTCTACATCCTCAATATAAGTTTTCTTCCTCTGTGGCCCCCTTGCCACTGATATGGAAGAGTGTTCCCACTAGGTTCCAATCCCAGTTCACTCACTTACGTGATCGTGGGCAAGTTACTCAATCTCAGTTTCCTTGCCTATAAATGGATAAAGGGGAAAACACACACATGGAGAATTTTTCCATGAGTAAATACATACAAAATACATACAAAAATATCCTAGTGTGACTTAACAACTCAAACTCTGTCATATTTCACTTAGATTATTGCAACTGCCTCCTCCCAGTCGTGTCTTCCTTCCAAATTCACTACCTTCGAAACTCTACTTCACTGTTGTAATTCTATAATATCTGATTTTGTCCATCTCTTGCTTAAAACGATTCAGTGATTCTCCATAATCATTGAGATAAAAATCTAAACTTCTTAAGAGAGCCTACAGAGTCTTTGATCGCTACTTCTGCCTCCTCCAACCTTATGGCTTCCAGTCCCCATCATGCCCCTTGCCTGGAATAGCCTCCCAGCCCTCACCCAGTCCCTCTCTCACTCTCCCATGCCTTTCCCTGGGCTGTGCCCTTGGTCAGGAAGACCCAACCATCTTTTCCACCTGACTTGCAGAATGTCATCCTTCACCACTCAGCCAGGGCACGTCATTATCTTCCCTCTGAACCCTTCTCTGACCGTGTCCTTCCTCCAGTCTTCTCACCCACCTAGTGTCTCATCCCACACCCCAAGCACTCCTCAGATGCCTCCATCAGAATGCTCAGTGCAGCCTAATGTATTATCTGACCATTTATTCATCAACCCCAGGAGACTGTAAAATCCTTAATGACCGCTTTTTGGTCTTTCATTTTAAAATGTCAAACAAACTCAGCATAGAGTCCAGAACATAGTAGGCATTCTCTAATTAATTAAATGAACAAATCATGTCAGGATTTGGCACCAGGGCTAACTTTAATTCAGCTATCCGATCCTTACCTTTTAGTCAATCAGATAAGCCAGTTCACATTGCTATTTATAAATACATATTTTTCTAAACCCTAAATACATTGTAAACAACTTAAAATCAATCTCCTGTGCTTTTCCTGGTGGAGGCTCCTACAGTACCATTTTCTGAAGAGTCTGTGGGAAGGTAAATTGCACTGGGTGTAAGTAACAGTTCTTTAAAAGCGTAGTCCTGGGCCGTGGAACAGCACCCAAGACTGCCTCGTCACTGTCTGATTGCCTAATTCAGAACCTGCGAGCAATCTCCGAGAAACATTGAACTAAATGCCACCTCACCCAGGGTTGGTTCCAAATGGGCAGCCGCTAATGTGTCCCTGTGTTTTCACCCGCAGAGGATATATTTCCTTGCAAGTCGTGTGGCATCTGGTATCGGAGTGAACGGAATCTGCAAGCCCATTTGATGTACTATTGCAGTGGGAGGCAAAGAGAAGCTGCTGCGGTGTCAGAAGAGAATGAAGACAGTGCCCCTCAGATTTCCAGTCTGTGCCCCTTCCCGCAATGCACCAAGAGCTTTTCAAATGCCCGAGCACTAGAAATGCACCTGAATTCACACAGTGGTAAGTGCTTCCCTTGCTGCTGCTTTTGCTCCAGGAGACTACCATTTCTCTACATACGTACATATATTCGCAAATGCAAACATAGCTAATTCTACATCTATCTATACCTAGCTATAAATTCAAAATCAAATTTGCTGGACCAGCTGATTGTGATTTTATGTCACTTATAATCAATATATTCTACTCAAAGGACTTGGATCTGAATTCTTTCCTAACAATTACAGTACTCAGATTGCAGGCCAAATCATTCTTTTTTTCTTTTCTTTTCTTTTAAAGATTTTATTTTTATTTATTTGATAGAGAGAGCACAAGCAGGGGGAATGGCAGGCAGAGGGAGAAGCAGACTCCCCACTGAGCAGGGAGCCCGATGTGGGGCTCGATCCCAGGACCCCGGGATCATGACCTGAGCTGGAGGCAGTTGCTTAACCAGCTGAGCCACCCAGGTGCCCCTTTTTTTTCTTTTTTTAACGGCACCATTTCAGAAATAAACTCTTAATACCCTTTGTATGTTGTCGTTAATATTCATTGATTTAAGTGTCAAGTAATCTTTGGAAACTGACCATATTATTTCCCACATAGTAGGGAATAAATAGTAGGTACATAAAAATAAGTATTTGCTTAATTGAAATAACAGTGTTATTTTGATAGGTCAGTTAAAATCACACCTGAGAGAAATTAACTTTTAAATACGAATCTATAAAATGCTCTTGACTTCCCAAGCATGCACAACAGCTGAGTTGATTTCTGTGACATACAACCACTTTTAGTACTACGTTTTTAAGTTCCTGAAGAAAAATTAGGCTAAAAAAACAAGTAGGTTTTGTTTGTTTGTTTGTTTTTAAGCTCACTCTTTAACAGCACAGTGGCAACTGTTCCCATTTTACTTTGGAATTATATGCCCAATTATTGTTAGTATCATCACATAGTGTTCTAGTTCATTCCTGTATTTTTATTTATTTTTTTATTTTTTATTTATTTATTTTTTAAAGATTTTATTTATTTATTTGAGAGAGAGAGAGAGAGAGAGAATGAGAGACAGAGAGCATGAGAGAGAGGAGGGTCAGAGGGAGAAGCAGACTCCCTGCCAAACAGGGAGCCCGATGCAGGACTCGATCCCGGGACTCCAGGATCATGACCTGAGCCGAAGGCAGTCGCTTAACCAATTGAGCCACCTAGGCGCCCCATTCCTGTATTTTTAAAAAACTTAAGTTAATCAAATGTACAGAATTATATTAACTCTAGATACTTCTAGAAATGTTTGTGAATAGGACAAACCAAGGTTTGGGCGTCACAGTTTTTAGCACCCATAATACAAAACTTAAAAGGTACTGCTGGGTGACTGCCTTCACTGTTTTTGTTTGAGTTGAATAATTAAAAAAACTGAAAGAGGTGCTGAGTTTAAAAACAAAAACAAAAAACTAGCTCCAGCCTCCAAGGCCCTAGTACTGTGCAAGCTTTTGTCTTTGAACCTATAAAAATAGGCAGTTTCCTTTCTAGTCATTCTCTTCCCTTTCCCTACAAATGAGCTATCTTTATGTAGGTGATAAAGCAGAGGAAGCAGAAACAGGGCAGTTGTCTCAGATGGTGAGTAGCCAGTCATTCACAAAACAAAAAGAGGGATAGAGGGACCTTTCAGCTAAATAGAAAAATGAGTATTGGATCAGTTAAGGAGAAAAGGAGACACAAATACGTCCCCTTTTATTGCTATAGGACTGGGGTTTTTCCTACCATATTTTCAGCTTATAAGTATAAAAGGCAGGTCTCATTTTAGTCTAAAGTGCAGAGAGCATGAGCCATGCCTGATTTAGCCATATGCCAACAAATGGGAACTAGAGCTGACCTTAGTGAGTAAAGGCGTCCAGATCTCTATTCCCATACATACGGGGGACCTGTTCCCCCATAACCACCAAACAATCCCCCAGATACCAAATGGGTATCCTACAGTTTAAGTCAATTCTGACACAATCACCTGGAGACAGCATCAGATTTTCCAGATTAAAGGATCAGCCCCCTGTCCCAACTTCAGTTGCCAGGAGAAAACCCAGGTTGTTACCTATGCTTTGACCAACTAGCTGTAAATCAGAGGTTGCTAAGACCCCCTCTTGGGGTTCAATTAATTTGCTAGAGTGGCGCACAGAACCCAGGGAACCCATTTACCCACCAAATTACCTGTTTATTATGAAAGGAAAAGATTTAGGAACAGCAAGATGGAAGACATGCCTAGAGCAGGGTATGAGGAGAGGATGAGGAGCTTCTGTGCCATCTCCCGGGCTGCCACTTTCCTCAAGCCAACTGGGAAGCTCTCTGAACCCCGTCCTTTAGGGTTTTTATGGAGACTTCATTACACAGGCATGATTAATTAAATATTGACTGTTGGCCATTTAAACTCAATCTCCAGAGTTTGGGGAGGAGGGGCTAAAAGTTCAAACCGTCTAATTACAAGGTTGGTTCTCATTGCAACCAACTCCACCCTTAGGTAACCTAAGGGCTTTCTAAAAGTCACTTCATTAACATAACAAAAATACTTTCATTGCTCTTATCACAGGAAATTCCAAGGATTTAGGGAGCTGAGCCAGGAAGCCCAGTCAAAGACTTAACATATATGAATGACCAAATATGTATTTCTTATAAATCACAACCTCACAGTAAAGTTTCCTCACCAGTCACTGGTGATATTCAAAATATTTTATAACTGACTAGAAACAGGCCGGTATCAGTCAACACGGATGTTGGTTCTAAACGACCGTATTAGTGTACTAGCTGAATATCAGCCCTGGATAGAGATAAACCATGTTCAGGAAAATCAATGCATAAAATTCTTAGATTTGTACCAAAGATAAATTAGGAGGTTATGAATTACTTTACCAAATGGTTCCTGCTTGGATTCTTTTGAATAAATACCTAATCTAGTGCACTGAGAGTTATCTGATTTGCACACAGGTTATCTGTATCAACTCTAATGTATATATTATACCTGCTTCTTCCCAATGCAGAGCATAGTGTTGTAATGAGAAGGTTCTCGGGTTAGAAATTATGAAATCTGAGGTTTTGCCATGGCTCCGTCATCGAATAGCTTTAGTGCCATAATCAGTTCCCTTATTTCCTTGAATTTGTTTCCTGCCCTGGGAGATGGAGACAGTGAAGACTGTCCCTCTGTTCTCCAGTAACACACTTGAACGTGCCCTGGAAGCTATGAGGTGTTCTTACTATGATGACACCTGACAAAAGCTGTCACAAGAAAAAAAAGCTACTATCACAAACGAGATTCTGAAAGATTTCAATTCATTCCCACGGTGTATAGGTTGTTATCATTAGAAAGCCAATGCGCGTGGTTCTCAGTATTCTTATTTTGTATGTCTCTCCAGGAGTGAAAATGGAAGAATTCCTCCCCCCTGGTGCTAGTCTAAAATGCACCGTCTGTAGCTACACCGCCGATTCCGTGATCGGCTTCCACCAACACCTGTTCTCGCATCTCACTCAAGCTGCCTTCCGATGCAACCACTGCCACTTGGGCTTCCCGACTCAGAGGGAGTTGCTGCAGCACCAGGAGCTCCATGTCCCTGGGGGCAAACTTCCCAGAGAAAGTGACAGGGAACACTCTCCAAGCGGGACCGAAGATAGCCTACAGCCAGCTCCAGACTTGCTGACCAGGAACGAACTCCCCCAGAGCCAAAAGGCCATGCAGACTAAAGATGCGAGCTCGGACACCGAGCTGGACAAGTGTGAGAAAAAGACGCAGCTCTTTCTCACTAACCAGAGACCAGAGGTACAGCCTACAACAAACAAACAAAGCTTTTCTTACACAAAAATAAAGTCTGAGCCCTCGAGTCCAAGGCTTGCCTCATCTCCGGTTCAGCCTAATGTTGGGCCTTCTTTCCCCGTGGGCCCTTTCCTATCTCAGTTTGCTTTCCCTCAAGACATCACCATGGTCCCTCAAGCTTCAGAGATCTTAGCCAAGATGTCTGAACTGGTCCATCGGCGCCTGAGGCACGGAAGTAGTAGCTACCCTCCTGTAATTTACAGCCCCTTGATGCCCAAGGGGGCTACTTGTTTTGAGTGTAACATAACCTTCAATAATTTGGATAATTACCTAGTGCACAAAAAACATTATTGCAGCAGCCGATGGCAGCAGATGGCCAAGTCCCCAGAGTTCCCTGGTGTTTCAGAGAAGATGCCTGAGGCCGTGAGCCCCAACACTGGTCAAACCTCCATAAACCTCCTCAACCCAGCCGCTCATTCTGCTGATCCTGAGAATCCCCTTCTTCAAACGTCCTGCATCAATTCTTCCACCGTTTTAGATTTAATTGGGCCAAATGGGAAGGGCCACGACAAGGACTTTTCCACTCAAGCGAAGAAGGTCTCCCCCTCTAGTAGCAATGACGATAAAATTAACGGAAAACCTGTTGATGTGAAAAATCCCGGTGTCCCCCTGGTGGATGGGGAAAGTGACCCAAATAAGACTACCTGTGAAGCTTGCAACATTACCTTCAGCCGACATGAAACCTACATGGTCCACAAACAGTATTATTGTGCTACGCGCCACGACCCTCCACTAAAGAGGTCTGCTTCCAACAAAGTGCCTGCCATGCAGAGAACCATGCGCACACGCAAGCGAAGGAAGATGTATGAGATGTGCCTACCTGAACAGGAGCAAAGACCTCCCCTGGTCCAACAGCGATTTCTTGATGTCGCCAACCTCAGCAATCCTTGTACCTCCACTCAAGAACCCACGGAAGGGCTTGGAGAGTGCTACCACCCAAGATGCGATATCTTTCCGGGAATTGTCTCAAAGCACTTGGAAACTTCTCTGACGATCAACAAATGTGTCCCGGTGTCCAAGTGTGACACTACTCATTCCAGCGTTTCCTGCCTCGAGATGGACGTGCCCATAGATCTCAGCAAGAAGTGCTTATCCCAGTCGGAGCGGACGACCACGTCTCCCAAAAGGCTGCTGGACTACCACGAGTGCACTGTGTGCAAGATCAGCTTCAATAAAGTCGAGAACTACCTGGCCCACAAGCAGAATTTCTGCCCCGTCACAGCACATCAGCGGAACGACCTGGGCCAACTCGACAGCAAAGTATTTCCGAATCCAGAAAGCGAACGAAGCAGCCCCGATGTCAGCTATGAACGAAGCATAATAAAATGTGAGAAAAACGGAAATCTGAAGCAGCCTTCCCCTAACGGAAACTTATTTTCCTCCCACTTAGCCACCCTGCAAGGCCTGAAAGTCTTTAGTGAAGCTGCTCAGCTCATTGCCACAAAAGAAGAAAACAAACATTTGTTTCTTCCCCAATGCCTTTACCCCGGAGCAATAAAGAAGGCAAAAGGAGCTGACCAGCTTTCTCCGTATTATGGAATAAAGCCAAGTGATTACATTTCTGGTTCTCTCGTCGTCCATAACGCTGACCTAGAGCAAAGCACAAACGCGGAAAACGAATCTCCGAAAAGCCAGGCTTCCTCGAACGGCTGCGCTGTGCCGAAGAAAGAGTCTCTGCCACTGCTGCCCAAAAACAGAGGCATGGTCATAGTTAACGGCGGACTGAAGCAAGATGACAGACCTGCTGCCAACCCACAGCAGGAGAACATTTCCCAGAATCCTCAGCATGAAGATGGCCACAAATCTCCCTCTTGGATCTCTGAGAACCCGTTAGCCACGAACGAGAATGTCTCACCGGGAATCCCTTCCGCAGAGGAACAGTTGTCTAGTATAGCTAAAGGTGTGAATGGCGCCACCCAGGCTCCAACCAGTGGGAAATATTGCCGGCTGTGTGATATTCAGTTCAACAACCTCTCAAACTTTATAACTCACAAGAAGTTTTATTGCTCATCACATGCGGCAGAACATGTCAAATGAGATAACTTCATAAATAAACACCAGTCACCTTTGGTACCAGTGTTTAGTATGTCGTTCTACCCAGTCTGGAAAAAAAAAAAAATACAACACACACACACACACAAACCCAGAAAACAAAAAACAAAAGCTGTTTGTATTACATCTGGGCAATCAGGAGATAGTTCATTAAGGCTGAGTTGAAGACTTAAGGTGTAATTCCATTACAGTCCATTAGTAAAGTGTATTATTGGTGCCATTTTCAAAAAGAAATTAATTTATTTTACCAGCAGTATTCATAGCTGTGGTTATGTTATTTTTTATTTAAAAACTTTATATTAAAGTCATTTGTAATGTTATTGTATAGTTATTGTGTAGCGCATATGGTTTGCACTGTATAGTAGCTTTTAAAGAAAATAGTCACGAACAATACAGAAAAGCATTTTAGAAATAGCTTCAAAAGCACTTGTGTATCTTGATTTCTTCTTCTATGCTGTTGCAGATATATGTATATGCTAAAATATAACTTGCAACGATGTTCTAAATACACATGCTATAAGTTCGCCTTAAGATTTCAATTCTTGGATAATCAGGCTCTGTTTGCACTTTATATTTTAGCAGATACAGTCTCTTAGTCACTAGGCTTTGCATTTGTATGTAGCTGTATGTTTCTGTCCATTTTCTTAATCTGAAACATGTATGTTAAATGAAGATGGCAATTTTTTTCTTGTATAGTACTTGTATTTTCTTTCGCTGATGCAGCTCTGTCTCAATTTTTAAACCTTTGCTGTTAAATGCAATACTTTATAAAGAATGAACAAAATTACTGGAAGCAGTATTGTAAGTAATGAGGTAGTATTAATCTGTTTTATCTTTTGAAAGGCACAGTCTAAATCGAAACCCTAAACTCAATGCTGCAAGTATGAATTTAATTCATATATAAGATCTATTTAAATATAAGAGTAGCAATACTGCACCTGGTGATCACAAAGATAATGTTCTACTTCTGATAGAAATAATTTCTCAACAAATGTTGTTACTATGCATGTATATGGATGGAATAAAATTCCAGATTGTTGGAGAAGTTTGGCATACTCTTTTTCTTTAAAATACAAAGGAAAGTCTATATACCTATTCTTTGTGATGAGACTAGGTTCAAAATAGCACTGAATAGCTGAATATATTATATACATATGTGTGCATATACTATATACAACATGTGCATATATGTATATATAATATGATGGCAAATCAGTAAAAGGAATAGATTGTGGTATAATTATAATAACTTACTATATTAAAATGAACAGGAGACTCCAAACTATGGAACTAGAAAACTTTTCCATTACAACTATATATAATAAGCACTATCTTTCTGTTCTCTACCCCCCACCACCACCACTGTAGCACAGAAGAAGAACAATTTCATGTGTCTAAAAGATTTGCAAAACCTATGCACAAGACTTGTAACAGTTGTTGATCAAATACACCCAACTTTTAAATGAAGTTTACCAGAGAGGGAGGTTTGCATTTTAAGGAGCAATGAAGTGGTACGGTCAAGTGATTCTGATCAGTAAAGACATACAAATCTCATGCCTGCAATTTGCAAAAGACCCTAGATTTTACGCATCTCATTTGTGCATTCCAAGGGTTTGCATATTGACAGGGAGTGGAGAACAGACAGCATGAGTCAGATCATGGAGGACCTAATGGGCTATCCAGAGGGGATGAGGTGTGATTTAGTGGGCAAGATAGCACCTATTGCCAATCAAGACAGACTGCAGTCTATTGCAGTTTTAGAAACATCCTGATCTGAAAAGACAATTACCTCATCTGTGGTTAAGATGCACTATTTGCAGATAGATTGTGATGCCTTATTATTTGTCCATATTAGATTTGGTAACCTAATGAACATAATAAGGTGCTAGCCCACACGTAACATAAATACTGTGACAAAACATTAAAAAAAAAAAAAAAAACTATGTTGTCAAGAACATTTCTCCAGTTGCTTGTCGAGAATAACTATTTTTAAATGTAAAATCTTGACCTTCACCATAATTTTCCATTTCAGTCAGTGACTAAACAGTAAAGTGAACAGAACTGATCTGCTTCATAGAGTTTTGCAGAAGCCTCAGAGCCTTGGGCCGCCACAGGATGTTCATAAGGACCTGTGCATTTCTCAGGTGGGAACTGGCAGGACTGGATATTTGTAACAGGACTTTTTTCCCCAATCTCTTCTTTTTCCTCTTCTCTTTTAAAAAGAAAAAGAAAGAAAGGACGACATGGAGAGGAAGAGAGAGGGGGCGGGGAGGGAAGCAGGGAGAGAAGGAGGAAGTCAGCATGTCAGCGTATCTTTATTGATCACCTGGGATTTTAACCACTATTTTGGGGGATGAAGGTAGAAGTATAATCCATTAATCCTTGACTGCTTCCCTAAAGGAGTGTATACTCTGGCTCAGTTTAGAGCTTCTCAGCACTGTTCCCTCATTAGAATTACTTAGGGAACATCTTTTAAAAGCCGGTGTATATGTATTTTTGGTACATTGAGCTTCACACAAGATCAGTTAAAGAAAAACTCTTGTCTAGGAATCTACATTTTTAAAAATCCATCTGAGTGGTTCTAATATGTGGCAGTGTTGGGACACACTAAAGGATAAACTAGGATGAGCTACAAAGGATAAGTGAAACTGAGTAGAAAGATAAAAAGAAAAAGAAGAAATCAATACGGGATGAAAGAGTTGGGGAAGATTGTGAGGGTAGGGTCTGGTAAGGTGAGTACAATGATGAGGAACACTACCTGTCCTTCCGGGTTCCCTGAAATATTTATGCACTATATCCAAAAGAATATTTCCAAAATTGTTTGTATAGTTGAAAATGAGTTCCAATAGCCCTTCATAGAAGGAAATTGATAGCAGAGGCTGAAATAGTGATGTTCAGATCATGGCTGGAGAGTATAGAGGAAGAAAACAGGATTTTTACATGTGGAGATTAATTGTCATTGGTAGCATGAAAGTAGCATGTGATGGTGAAGAGTGAGCAACAACATTTCAAAAAAAGAGGGCTCAGATTGGAAAGTAGAGGAAAACAAGGGTATAGAGATCTGGTCACACAAGACCTTGAATGCCAGGTTGAGGTTTATGGGTTGCCTGGCACATTGCCGTCTACCTAGAATCACGAAATGAAAATTATGTTTAGAAACAGTGACAGGGTGAAGTGTGAGACCTGGAAGCAAGAGAGAGGGAGATTTGCTAGAAAAGGACGTAGCAATGGTCCACATGGGGACTAGTGAGACCCACACTGAGTGAGTGAAGAAGGACAAGTCTAGGGACAGGCTTACATTATAACATATTAAAGACCAAATCAAAGAGAAAACCCAAGGTCTTCAACCCTCACTGATGTAAACACTCTATGTTCAACAAAACAACGTTGGGTCAGAGTATTAGCACCAGTTGAAGGATCTGGGGGAAGGGTGGTAAAAAGCCTGACAGTTTATATTGGTTCTTCGGATTGTCTGTGGTATTTAAATCCTCTACAGAGCACTAAAATATACTAAATCAGAATATCTGAAGATGGGCCTGGATTTCTAGGGTTTCTTGGCAAAGCAACTCTGGGCTATTCGCTGAAAATCACTGAATTAAATATAGAGGGGATGGGAAGTGGTATTCTGTGGTCAACACCAAAATAAATTAAGCTGGTAGCAGAATTTAATACACGGTTGGTCTTCAAAGTGTTGCTATCTCATATATAACACATTTTGGTGTTTAAAACTACTATAATTTAAAAATAATTAAATACATGTGTGTTAGTATTGAAATTAAAACTAAAAAATGAAGTCATTATGGAACCTGGGAACGATATTTGAAAATCTTTTCATCAGGCGGAGCCCTCTCATTTCCAGGAAAAAACCAAGGGTCAGACTCTAAGTACCCAAAGTCACAAAGCCAGTGGGTGAGACCCAGACCCATGAATCCTGTTCTCAGGTTACCTCTCCACATCATGTTAAACCAGAAGGCAAATATTAGGGCATGCAGTGAAAATTCCAGCTACTTTATCTCTCTCTGATATATTAAGTCTAGCTCAAACAATCTCTGGAGATAGAGAAAAAGCATGTTAGTTTCTCCTGACTGCCGTAAACAAATCACCACGAGCGTGGGGACTTAAAACAACGGAAGTTTATTTTGTTACGGCTCCCAGCCAGACTCTGCAAATGTGTGGCAGCACAGCTGGAATTGTTCTCCCCAAACTAGTAAATCTCTTGGAACTTGATTGAGACATGAATGTTATTAACAAACATCGATGATATCCGTAAAGAATATGGCATCCAAACTAAGAGGTCTCCACTGACCACTCGGAACCCAATCACGAGGCAGAATGGAGTCTGATAACAACCCTGCACCAAGGCTGTATATCTGTCTGGAACTTAGTAAACCTTCTTAATTCAGAGAATCATAAAAAAGCAGACACGGGCTGGGTGAAAGTTTGCTTTAGCACTATCTAGAAAAAAGCGTTTGCTCAGTATATTAATAGAATACACAGGGTTGAAAGAAAATAAACTGTTTTCAAGAACCTAGCAGCCCCATTTTGCATGCAAATAATATATTGATTTCAAATGATTTTTATCTTTATATTAAAGAAGAATGTCAGAGCTTTTTGCTTCACAACACTTCTTCGCTCATTAACTCCACTTCCTACATATGACATACCTTGGTTGCAGATGATGTGAACGTATGACATTCACTAAATCCAGAACTTTTTTTTTCTCATCAGGGTTCAGTGACCCTCAAGAGAACAATCAAGTAAATAAAATACGATGTTGTTATACTTATGAAAAAATATGCAGCGATGAAATAGTCTTTTAAAATTAACAGGGACACAAACTTTATAAAAAAATGTAATAAAAGAATGCATACTCAATAACATGGCCGGTTTAGAAAGAGGAGATGATTCAGGTGAACAAAGAATGAAGGAGATCAACACAGAAATTGTAAGAAAATATCTGAAGAAGAACACAGAAAATTCAAGACAAAAAAATGAACAGGAAGGTGTTCATACCAAGACACTCACAGACTCACCTGTGTGCACACGCCGACTCCTTCCTCCTACTACAATGGCTGACCTGTCCCTGATCTTCATCAAAGCCAATCCTTCCACTTAAGCTTTTCATTCCCTCTAGCTGATTTGATGGTTTAGCTCCTCCAATTATTCCCTCTTTGTTGGCATAAAAGCGACAGATGTGTCTTTTTCAATTTATGTAAGGACTCGGACAAGAAGCATCAACGGGTGCTCTGAATTGAAGTGTGACCCAGAAACTAACGGGTCCTTCTCACTTGTCATGGATAATAATCCATCGATTTCCTAATCCTGGAAGTTGGAGGGAGTTCCCATAATGTTCAGATTAAGTTCCCTGTCAGTCTTGTGGATGGAGGCTTGGAGCAGATTCAATTTAATTTAGGGTTCAGAGGAAGGTGGTCTTGCCCGTGTGTCGTGTTGAGTGGTGCTACCCCTGCCACGTCAATACTACAATACTATTTTACCAATGACCTGCTTAGAGCCCTTGAGTGCGTTCCCCAAAGGACAGAACCATTAGAGCCGAGTCTTGAGCCCAGTTGTCCGCCTGAAAGCCTTTGCTATCCTTTTCCATGAGGCCCTGGGTCCCACTCCTTCTACCTCAAGCCAAATCCCTTATAATCATGTTGCAGGTTTGCCTGACACCATTTTATTGCCCACTGGCACTAGAGTTGCCTGAGTTAGGACAATCATTTGTCTCATTCTGCCTGGGATGTTTCTGGCCTGGCTTAGAATTTATCTTAAAATTTTCATAGTAATTATTATTATTATTATTATTATTATTAATTATTATTATTATCAAGAGTTGCATCAAAATAAGAACATCCAGTGAGAAGTTTTCTCTTTTAACATGTGGTTAAAGCTGAAAGGCAATCAGAGGTAACCTGTCTTTTGCATTGACCTTTTTCCAAGATGCAAAGTAACTAACACCTTCTTTTCAAGGATAGCACGTAAAGCACTCTATGATAAAGTACATTTGGAGAGAAACATCTAGAAACAACCTAAGACTTCTGTGTTTCAGTGGTTGTGGGAGAAGATTTTGGAGTACTAACCCTGCAAACTGTTGGGTATAACTGTGCTCTGACCACCAAGATGCACAAAGCCCCACCAGATGATGAGATCTGTGAAAAATGTGAGGAATTACTGGTTTCAGTATGAATATACTGAAAGTAGCGGGGTGGTTATCTCATTGAAGATACAGGTAGATAACAGTCTGAACGCTCTGTTTACTCTGCTTTTATCGTATGGTCATATATGGTATAAATACATAGGTATCTATTTTGTTGCTAGGTAACATTTTTATGTGGCAATCTGTCATTTTCACGGCAAAATGCTTAAAACAAAATACTGTATCTAATGTAAAAAGCTAAGACCTAAAGTTTGCCCTCTTCAGGAAAGCTAGATAATCAATGTATAATTCATCAAATTATTTTTTGACACCTACCATTCACTAAGGAAGTTGTTGAGATATACTAAACCACACACACAAAAAATCACATAAATCTGCTCAAGAATCTTCCACGTTGACTTCAAATTTAGTCATTATTTAGCTGATTGGGCCTGAAGATTATGATTCAATATGCACAGCCATGGAGGGTATATATGTATTACTCTGGAAAGCATGGCTTTTCATTTCGATCCAGTGGCTGAGCTATATTAAGTTCATTATTGAAATTGGGCTAGTGCACATATAGTTTAGAACTTTTCAAAATAAGCCACAATATTCTATCAATTGAAATAGAAGTCATAGTTGGGGAGATTGAAATATATAGAGATACACTTTTAAATTAAATATAATTGACTTAAATTAATTAATAATTTAATTTAATTTAAATACATATGTATATATGTATAAATACATATCGTTAGAGTAATTGAACAAGATTTTCATGGTAAAACTTACATTGAATGCAAAACAATCATTGTATTGCCATACTCAGTTTCTCTTTGCTTCCCATCAACCATCAGATTTTAGAAATGTTTGAGTTATTAATTTGAAGAAATATTTTGTATTCCCACATATATGTTATGTAATGGTATTGATCTTTTTTTATCTTTTACCAATTCCTTTGAATTTTGTTTGCATTTAAATCAAAATAATTTGGAACTCTTTATTCAATATATTCAATGAATGGAGTATCAAATGTTTTCAGAGAAGCTAAAAAAATACATGAAATTTATCATACAAAATCAGGAGTCTAAATTTGTTAAACATTAAGAGTTAAAACAGTGTCCAAGATTTAGTTTTTAAATTCTATAATTGCATTTGGTGTTATCTCAACTTTGGGGAATGCTCTTTTGTTGGAGCTTCTATTTGTAATTGGATAAATTTTTATTTTCTATTGCAAGGGAGTGAAATAAGAAGGTTTATGATCTTCCATTATCTATATTCAAAAAACAAGAGACAAATTATTTGATAATTTTGTTTTAAAGTATATTTGCGAAAAGAAGGCAGTTAAATTGAAACAAAAATAGGCCTTCTGTGGATATATGGGCCAACATATTTGCACATTTTGATTAAAAATAGAAAAATGAAAGTATCTCATTAACAATTTCTTTCTGAGATTATATTATATATATTATATATTTATTCTATGACTTTGACACTTTTGAAGACTACTGGTCAGATACTTTGTAGGATGTTCCTCGATTTGAATTTGTCTGAGTTTTTTTAATGATTGGTCTGGAGTTAGAGATTTGGTGGGGAGAGATAGCAGAAAGGTAAAATGCTTCTCACTGGGGATACCTGATATTAACCCAGCTTATCACTGGTGGTGTTAAGCTTGACCACTTGACTGTGGTTGTACATGCCAGGTTCTCCACTGTAAAATTACCGTTTTTTTTTCCCCTTTCCACTCTCTGTTCGTTAGAGGTGAATCACTAAATCTGGTCATCATTCCAGGGATAGAGAATTAAGCTCTACTTACAGAAGGGAGAAGTATCAAAACATTTGTGGACCTATGTTAAAACCACGTCTGGGTGGCTCAGTTGGTTGGGCGTCTGCCTTAGGATCAGGTCACTATCTCAGGGTCCTGGGATCCAGCCCCACACCAGGTTCCCTGCTTGTCCCTCTCCCTCTGCCCTTTGCCCTGCTTATGCTTCCTCTCTCTCCCTCTCTCAAATAAAATCTTTTTTTAAAAAGCTATAATTAATACATATTGTGGGAAGATAGTTTGAGGCTCTGCCTATATCCTGTTTCTCTTAAAAGTTTCACCCACTGATTTTGGCATTCAGGAGTGGTCTTGCCTACAGCAACTGTTACTGTGACATAGATCTTTGTTTCATTTCATTCTCTCTATAGTGATTATTGAAATTCTTCTTAAATGAAAACCCGCCCCTTCTCCTCTATTTATATATTTATCCAGCCATTTATTTATATCAGTATGAAATTACGGCTATTTACTTTGTTCTCTGTCATATAACCTCATATAGTAGTCTGCCTTTATCCATGGGTTTACTTTCTGCAATTTCAATTACCCACAGCCAACCAGGGTCTGGAAACAGATGGTTCTCCTTAAGCCGTAAAGTCAGAAGGCTAGTAGTAGCCTACCGCTATGTCATGGTGCCTACGTCATTCACATCACTTCATCTCATCACGCAGGCATTTATCATCTTACATCGTCACAAGGAAAAGACGGGTGAGTACAGAACAATAAGATATTTTGAGAGAGAGGCCACCTTTGCATACTTTTTATTATAGTATGTTGTTATAATTGTTCTATTTTGTTATTAGTCGTTGTTAATCTTACTTGCCTAATTTATAAATTAAACTTTATCGCAGGTATGTATGTATAGGAAAAACAGTATATATATAGGGTTTGGTACTATCTTTGGTTTCAGACATCCACTGGGGGTCTTGAAATGTATCCCCAGTGGATAATGGAAGGATTATTGTACTTACATTATTTCATTGCTCAAATTGTTCTAGCTTTTGCCATGGGCAACGCTTTCAGGTGGGTGCATCCTTTTTTTTTTTCTTTTTTAAGCGATTTCCTTACTATCTGGCACTATGAGATACAGGATGCTCCAGAATGCCTAATTTCACAACCCATTTCTATAGAACTCATACTTTTCTTGACCCAGCCCTCGAGCTAGTCTTTTCTCCAAAGGACCCTCATTCCTTTTATTGGAGAATGGTGTTAAGACAAAATCTTAACACTAATTACGTTTGTTGTTACTGGGTATCCCTGCTTCTCCACCATCTCAGCAGATGGAGCTAGGACGTATGTATCTATAGTAACCAATGTATACATGCATTTCTATACTTATATCTGTACTTGTATATTTTAAAGTAAACATGAGTTTAGAATAAACAGAGTGTCTCACACTCTGTCTAATCCAGCACTTACATTTTGATATCGGCTCAATGCAAAGAATTTTTTCTTTAATATACATTAATATGTTTTATTTCTATTTTTTGAGAGAATTTTGCTTTTAAAGATGGTTCATGATTATAACTATTACATAGATCCATTTATATTAAAATTAATTTCTTAATAACTAAATATTTTAACTATATACAATTATAATTATTTTCATACTCCCTTTTCACCCTCAAAAATGTCCCAATCTGGGGGCACCTGGGTGGCTCAGTTGGTTGAGCGACTGACTTCGGCCCAGGTCATGATCCTGGAGTCCAGGGATCGAGTCCCACATCAGGCTCCCTGCTCGGCGGGGGGTCTGCTTCTCCCTCTGACCCTCCCGATCCCCCCCCCATGCTCTCTCTCTCTCATTCTCTCTCTCTCTCTCAAATAAATAAATAAAATCTTTAAAAAAAGTCCCAATCTGGATAATAAATTCTAAAGGGACCTTACAATGAATTGATCTGAGCTCAGTAGGCACTTTGAATGCTATGATTTAGAGCAATGCTTCCGAATCACCTGAGGATCTTGTTAAACTGCAGACTGATTCAATAGGACTGGGGAGAAAGTCTCCATTTCTAACAAGCTCCCAGCTAAAACCAATGCTGCAGGTGCGCAGACCACACTTGGAGTGGCAAGGTCGAAGACTACGTAGGTGTTCTTGCACGAGCCTTCTATGTCTTTGTCCCGTGTCCTCATCCAGACCCATTGCTACTGAACTCAGCAACCACTAGGATTCCAATCAAGTGTGTGGCTCTTTTCTTCATTTCTATACTTAGTTCAGTCTGGTGGCTTTGTTCATAATACAAACAAAGCAAGTTGATATCAATTTGTACATTAGATAAGTTGTATTTGACATGTGGGAATGGGAGGGTGTCCCTTTCACCCTCTTTTCATTCTTTAGTACTTTGGAGAATAGAGAAACTTTAGAAACTTACTTGCCCCGCTGCAATCATGTTTTACTTACACAACAGCCGCCCTTTATGAACTTTCCCATTTTCAATTTAGTATTAATTTCGATGAGTTTTTTAACCCAAGGAAAACACTTGTGGAGTTCATTACAAGACTGGTGGACTCACACTGTGATCAGAGACAGATGCTTAAGGGAACAGTGGAGTCATTTGTGATTCAAGACCATTCCCGGTGGGGGGTTGGGTGGGATGGGGAGAGAGTGAGAGCGGGGGAGGAACAGAGTAAATATGTAGAGAGTATTGCAATCTCACAGCCATCTGTGCTAACTGCATGCCGCAAATCTCAAACAGAAACAGTGTGAAAGCAAATGTTATTAGTTGGTTTCAATATTGTGCCCTTCAAAAATATTTGTTTCACACACTCATTCATTCATTCATTCATTCATTTATTCATGGTTACATTTTAATTTTGAGCTCTAACTCTGACATAAGCATTATGATGGGCACTGGGGACCAAGTGTTAAGGGATAGTCCTTGGTCTTCCATTAGCCTTGGGTAGAGAACTGTACAATGAGAAGTAGACCGGTGAGTACAATAGGTTATGTTAAATCCTACACTGTTGTGTGGAGTCCTGGAAGCACACTGAGAAAGCGCCGTATCCTATCTTGGGGATCCTAGGAAAGTTTCACGCTGGAAATGGTGTCTAATCTGAGATGTAATAGATGAATAGAAGTTATCCAGGTTAAAAAACAAAAAACAAAAAAACAGGTGGCAAATAACAGAGAAGAGGGGGAGGGTAAGAGGAAATGGGGTTACTTTTAGAACATTCTGAGAGACATTAGCAGGTGCAAAACCCAAATGTTGAGAAGAGCATAATCACCATGGTTACTATAACTTCCCCCAATGTGTCCTTTCAGTGATGGGCTCCCCATCTCAGTGATGTCAGCGCCACCCACCGGTCACCCTGACCACAAACTAGGAGTCATCCTGGTCTCCTGCTCTCTCAATTCTACTGCTTCCCACTTAGATGGCCATCTAGTTTTGTCAAGTCTTCCTTCTAGATATATTTAAATGTACTTTCTCATCTGCATTCATGGGCCCATGAACAGCACGATTATCTCTTACCTAGTTTACTACAGGAGCCTCCAAACTGATCTTCTTAATTTGTTTTAAACCTTTTCAAAAGGTGGAAAAACTTATTTTGACTACAGTGATCTTCTCAAAGATAAAATCTGATTACTGTCAGTCTTCAGGATCAAGTATAAATTCTTTAACATAGTTAATAAGACCTTTGTTTGATTGGACTCCCACTTACACCTCCACCTTGCTGATCCAGTACTTGATTCATCTCATATATGTTTATGAATCACCTGTAATCATCATGCCAGACACTCTAAATAAAATGATGAATAAAGTAAATAATTTTGCATACGTAAGGCTTATATCCTACCAGAAAAAACATTTAAAGAAATAATTAAGTTATTAGCAACAGTTGTGAGAACTCTGCCCTACCACCACTATACTAACTATAGTATTTAGGATTATCTTGAGCCTGACCTATTCTGGAGTGAAATTTTTCCATACTTTAATTTTTAAAAGAGGATGATTATTAAAAACAAAACAAAAAGATACAGTCATGCTATTAGTCACAGTAACACTAGGTAAACCATGACATTTTAGTCATTTAAGACAATGAAAATTTATTTCTAGACCCTAAAATGCTCAATAGGCAGGAGGAACCAAGCAATTGTTCAGGTATGTGGGCTGAGGCAGGTGCTCTCATTAAAAATTCAGTGTTCTGGAGTTCCCTGAGCACTGACATCTTGGCTGACAGGGAAAGAGAGGAGAAGTCGGAGACAGGTATTAATGGACCAGAACCGGAAGCAACATATATCCTGTCTGATCACATTCGATTGTCTAAAATTGTCCACATAGTCAGGCCCAAGTGAAAAGGAGGCTGGGGAAATTCAGAACAGTTCTGTGCCCAGAAACAGAAGGACATGGGTTTGAAGAACTACTAAGCAATCTCTACTACCCTCACCAAAACATAGAAATGACCGGAAACGATTATGACCTGCCCGTGAGTGCAGTGAGTTCACTGGCATTATCCATTGTCATCTGTACCATCTGGTCACTTTGGACTGACAGGACCACTGGCCACCCACAGCCTAGCAGATCATACCGTCACCATGTGCCTCACACTCTAGGGAGGCTTTCTTCGATTATCATAAATTTTAAAATGATCACTTTTAAAATCCTTAAAAAATTATTTTAGAAGCTTCCTGCGTTAAGACTAAAAGAGCCATCTAGGACATTTGTTTTCTCTCAGCCACGAGTCTCCTGTGGAAACATTCTTTCTCATGCCTATCTTCTCCATCCCTGCCTGTGTCCCCACCAATCTGTCATTGGCTAAATCTTAGTCGCCTTTTAGGCCCTAGTTAAAAATTACTTTTTATGTTGTGCTCTTGTAGATCCCCTCAAATCTGGGTTAGGAGTTCCTTCCATGAATTCTAGAAGCACTCTGAAATTTCTCTCTATGTGTACTATAAAAGTGTGTGAATTAATGCCTAGGTAACCTTGTATTCCTGGAATATAGCACAACCTGACACATAATGAGTAATACACACTTATTGATTGAATTGATTTGAATTTATTTGTGTGTCATTTACAGGGTTAGATAGGGGATATGAGAAATCCTGGATTTGAAGACCTCTAGACACATACATGCACACATACACATTTATATATAAACACATTGGTGACAAATATATATGTATGTAATATTCTGTGTACATGACAAATATATGTTTAGTATCTATGACAAGTGTATATAACATATATAGTGTGTGTGTAGGTGTGTGCAACATATATATACATGTATATTCAAAAATGATAAATATAAAGGGATCCTGACCCTTAAGGACCTTTAGCTTAGTATAGTGTGTGTGTGTGTATGTGTGCAAACATGTATGTATGTAGTAGCCTATGACATATATAAAGTGTACATATATCCGCATATATATACATAAAGTATACGCACACGTAATATGCACTGTAACACCCTAGGTGATGGGCTACTAGTTGATATAGAAGGAGGATGAGAAGTCAGCAATTTGCCTCATAGAATAGGAACCTGTCCCCCGGTGGTCCAGAAAAGATGGGAAATGGTCTCTGTACTATCACTGTATCTTTCTGAGCCTGAGGAGGGTTGGCCCTGAGAAGATGTTTCGATCACAGCATAAAGCTTCCAGCCTTAAGTAAATCAGGAAGGTCAGGAGGACTGGCCCAAGAAGAACTCTATAGCTCTAAAGACCTAGGCATCAACCAGCTTGTCCAGCACCTTCAACAGGCCATCTCCCAGGTCCAGCCAGCTGAGATAAGTGCTGGTAATAAGAAGGCCTATGACACCGTTATTACAAGACTATATTGAAAGAAAAGAGGCTTGTTTGCAAATATTACTCTCAGCTCCTCACTGGAAACTATTGTCTGAGAGTAATGACAAAGTTGCTGCCACTTGAAAGCTGAGTTAGAAACAGAAGGGCTTACTTTATCTCAGACCCGTGACTCAGAGGGGAATCAGTGAAATCTATTTCTCTTCATGTTTCCCAAAGAGACTTACGGATCAAAGTTGTTTCCGTCCCAGAGGTGTGTTCCTTCCAGCACAGGGATGAGGCATATCTCTGGGACACCCAGAGGACATTTATAGTCGCTTCCCAAGTGGCTCTTGTTCTTTGGATTAAAAACGGAAATTATCTCTCGGCTGTCAATGTAACATCTTCCAGCAGCATGAAATTCTGTCAAACAGAAATTGAAGATGAATAAAACGAAGATACACACTCAGGATTATTCCTATTGTGAAGCAGCAGTGCTCCGCACCGACGATTCTACACCCTAATAGTAGATTTAGGGAAATAGAGACATACTGGTTTTCTAAACGCCCCTGTACACTTTGCCACGGGAAGTAGCGGTGATTGAATAGGACTGACAAATGCTGTGAGCATATGCAATGAGCCAACTATACAGCACTCCAGGGCAGGATTACAAATGATTTGTGTGTATTTGGAAGGGGGGGGTAATCAGTTATCATAATTCCATTTGTAATTTATGTTTGCATGAAAATGCAGTTTTTAACCATTGCTAGGATTTGAGGAGCAAGTACAACCTGTTTTCATTTTGTCAAACTCCAGGGAATTTCAGCATGCCGGTTCGGTAATAATGCATATCTACACGATTGGATGGCTGGTTTCGAAGAATAAATAACTACTCTTTATAGGAACAATATTTACAGAACAAGTCTGGTGTGTGCAAAGCTGTTCATTACCCATCAGGCTGCATTCTAGATAGGCACATATCCAAATTCAGGACAAAGGAAAGGAAGGCAAATGAATAGGGAGGGTGGAAATGCACTCCACTTTAGATAGTCTGCAACATCTGCAAGACAGGTTTTTAGAGAATATTAGGAGAGGGCGATTGTATAGAGGTCCAGCCAGAGGAAGTGAATGAGAAAGTTTCCTATGCTTAGAGTAGCAAGGAGGTGGTTACAAAGATGAGAGGGAGAGCAGACATGGAGACGAGACAGAAACTCACATCAACTAGACAGACGTGAGGATATATGGATGAAAATGGGAAGTGTGGGATAACATGAAAGGTTCCAGAATTTGGGAACAAATTCCAAATAATCATGATTATAAGGGCAGCAGAACTTAAGCTTATATGAGCAACACTCTTAACTTTTTTTGAGCTTGTGCTCCAGCACATGCTTCTGGGAAGAGACATAATTTTACCAAATTTGGAAAGAGGTCTATGTAGAGGCATTCCTGGCTGGCTCAGTTGGTACAGCATGTGACTCTTCATCTTGGGCTCATGAGTTTGAGCCCCAAATTGGGTGCAGAGATAATTTTAAAAAAATAAAAAAAAGGTCTATGCATAAAAGCTCAAGAACCACTGTTATGAGATTTAAGGAATTTAAATTCCCCTCTGTGGAATGTAGGGGAGATGATATCATAGTACCAGCATTTAAACTCAGTGTTTCTCAAGTGCTTTTGACCATGACCAATGGTAAGAAAAATATTTTATCTTGAGACCTTGCACAGTCTCTTTTTTTCTCTCTTTCAACTGGAAAAAAAAAAAAGTTTCACGATGTAGTTGTTATCCTTCCTGTGAGATGCACTCTGATATTTCCTATTCTATTCTACTCTATACTATTCTAGGCAATTCTATTTTATTTATACAATGCTGGTCATGAGCTACTAAACTGATTTCATGACCCATTTATAGATCGCATCCTACAGTTTGAAGAACACTGTTTCAACTGACTCAAAGGTGATGAGGGCAGAGGCAAGAAATGGGACAATGCACAGTTTCAATAGACAAGGAGAGCTCTCCTTCCAGCGTTGACAAAGGTTCAAGTACAAAGAGGAAGGGTTGACATTCACAAAATTGACATAAGGGGAATTGCAAGAGGGAGGATAAGAATGTCCCGGTGAGATGGAGGTGAAGTTTAAAACTCTGTCTAGGCTAAATGGGAGGAAATGTCCTGTTAATTCAGAAAAAAAAATACTATACTTAAACAAAAGAAAAGACAATTTTAATAACTTTTCAGTACTTTGGTTTGTTGTTCTATAAGTAGAACCAAAGCAGCAGACTTATCTGGGTACTGAGAGAAATACTACCCACTATGGAAAGAAGAGAAAAGATGGGAGAAAAAAGGGACTTGAAGAAAATAATAATAAACAATATTTCTAAAACTAAACACATGTTTGGGGGCCTAATTTTTTGTAAGGAGGTTTAGAATAGAGGGGTAACTGTCAAATTGTGTGGACACACTACTCATGTATTTTTACAAAATTAATAGGAGCAACTCTAGACATACCTCATTTGTATTGCACTTTGCTTTATTGCACTTCACAGATACTGCATTTTTTTACAAATTGAGGGTTTGTGACAACCCTGCATCAAGTAAGTCTAGTGGTGTCATTTTTTTTTTTTTTGGCAACATTTGTGAGCTTTGTGTCTATGTGCCACATTTTGGTAATTTTTGCAATGTTTCAAGCTTCTTTTGTTATTTTATATTTGTTAGGGTGATCTGTAATCAGTGGTCTTTAATATTGCTATTGTTACTGTTTTGGGACTCCATGAACTGCTCCTATAGATGATGATGAACTTAATTCGTAAATGTTGTGCCTGTTCTAACTGTTCCACTGATCAGCCTTCCCCCATGTTTCTCCATTTCCTTGGGCCTCCCTATTCTCTGAGACACAACAATATTAAAATTAGGCCAGTTAAAAGTCTGTAAGTGAAAAGAAGAGTCGCACGTCTCTCACTTGAAATCTAAAGTTAGAAATGATTAAGCTTAGTAAGGAAGGTATGATGAAAGCTGAGATAGGCTGGAAGCCAGGCCTCTTGCACCAAGCAGCCAAATTGTGAATGCAAAGGAAAAGTTCTGGAAGGAAATTACAAGTGCTACTTCACTGAACACATGAATGAAAAGAAAGCCAAGCAGCCTTATTGCTGATATGGAGAAAGTTTTAGTGGTCTGCATGGAAGATCAAACCAGCCACAACATTCCCTTCAGACAAGCCTAATCCAGAGCAAGGCCCTAACTCTCTTCAATTCTATGAATGTGTGTGTGTGTGAGAGAGAGAGAGAGAGAGAGAGAGAGGCAAGAGAGGTGAGAGAGGTGAGAAGCTGCAGAAGAAAAGTCTGAAGCTAGCAGAGGGTGGTTCATGAGGTTTAAGGAAAGAAGCCGTCTCCATAACAAGGTGAAGCAGTAAGTTATCCAGAAAATCTAGCTTTGTGCTAGATAATTAATGAAGAGGACTACACTAAACAACATACTTTCAATGTAGACAAAATAGCTTTATATCGGAAGAAGATGCCATCTAAGACTTGCATAGCTAGAGAGGAGAAGTCAATGCCTGGCCTCAAAGCTTCAAAGGACAGGCTGACTCTCTAGTTAGGGGCTAATGCAGCTGGTGACTTTAAGTTGAAGTCAACATTCATTTACCATTCTGAAAATCCTAGGGCCCTTAGGAATTATACGAGCATTTTGAAATCTACCCACTCTGTGTTCTATAAATGAAAAAACAAAACCTAGATGATGGTACATCTGCTTACAACATGGTTTACTGAATATTTAAGCCCACTGTTGAGACCTACTACTCAGAAAAAAAGATTCCTTTCAAAAATATCACTGCTCATGCACAATGCACCTCATCACCCAAGAGCTCTGATGGAGATGTACAATGAGATTAATGTTGTTTCTATGCCTGCAACCACAACATCCATTCTGTAGTCCACGGATCAAAGGGTAATTTCGACTTTGAAGTCTTATTATTTATTTATTTGTTTGTTTTATTTTTAAAGATTTACTTATTTATTATTTTAGAGAGAGAGTACAGGGGTGGGGCGGTGGGAGTGGGAGAGAGAGAATCTCAAGCAGACTCCCCGCTGAGTGCAGAGACCAACGAAAGGCTCAATCTCATAACCTGGAGATCATGACCTGAGCCAAAATCAAGAGTCAGACGCTTAACTGACTGAGCCACCTATGCACCCCCAAAGTCTTATTATTTAAGAAATACATTCATAAGGCTACAGCTGCCATAGATAATGATTCCTCTGATGGACCTGGGCAAAGTAAATTGGGTAAATAAAATGTAAAAGCATTGAGTAAGTAAACTGAGTAAGTAAAATGTAAAAGCAAAGTAAAATGGAAAGCATTTACCATTCTAGATGCCATGAAGAACATGTTTAATTCATGGGAAGAGGTCAAAATATCAACATTAATAGTAGTTTGAAAGAAGTTGATTCCCAGCCTCATAAATGACTTTGAGGGGTTCAAGACTTCAGTGGAGAAAGTAACTGCAGAGGTAGTAGAAATAGCAAGAAAACTAGAATTTGAAGTGGAGCCTGCCAAATTATGAAAGCAGCCCAAGTGTCCACAATAGATGAATGGATAAAGAAGAGGTGGTACACACACACACACACACACACTAAACTATTACTCAGCCATAAAAACATTTAAATCTTGCCATTTGCAACAAAATGGATGGAGCTAGAGAGTATAATGCTAAGCGAAATAAGTCAGAGAAAGACAAATGCCATGTGATCTCACTCATATGTGGAATTTAAGAAACAAAACAATGAGCAAAGGGAAAAAAGAGAGAGACACACACATCAAGAAACAGACTCTTAATTATAGAGAACAAGCTGATGGTTACCAGAAGGGAGGTGGGTGGGGGGGGTGGGGGAAATAGGGGATGGGGATTAAAGAGTACACTTGCCATGGTAAGAAGAATACAATGAAATGGTTAAAAAATAAGAAGAAGAAGTGGAACCTGAAGATGGGGCTGAATTGCTGCAATCTTGTGATAAAACTAATGGATGAGGAGATGCTTCTTACAGATGAGCAAAGAAGTGGTTTCCTGAGATGAAATCTACTCCTGGCAAAGATGCTGTGAAGATTGTTGCAATGACAAGGATTTCAAGTATTATATAAACTTAGTTGAAAAAGCAGCAGTAGACTTTGAGAGGATTGATTCCAATTCTGAAAGGTCTACTGTGGGTAAAATACTATCAAAAAGCATCACATGCTACAGAGAAAATATTCATGAAAAGATGAGTCAATTAATGAGGTAAACTACACTGTTGTCTTATTTTAAGAAGTTGCCACAGCCACTCCAGCCTTTAGCAACCGTCACCACCAGTCAGCAGCCATCAACAATGAGGCAAGACCCTCCACGAGCAAAAAGATTATGACTCACTGAAAGCGCAGATGATGGTTAGCATTTTTTAGCAATAAAATATTTTTAAATTAAGATATGTACATTGTTGTTTTAGACATAATGCTATTGTACACTTAATAGACTACTGTATAGTGTAAACCTAAGTTTTATATGCACTGGGAAACCAAAAAATTCACTCAACTCGTTTTATTGTGATACTCCCTAGCTTTATTGTGATACTCCCTAGCTTTATTGTGGTGGTCTGGAACTGAACCTGCAAGATCTCCGAGGTCAAGTCCAGCTTGAAGGAAGGCACTGTCAGCCAAGCTGAAAACCCTTCTGAAGACGGCATTAAATGCCTTGGAACAATTCAATTAGCTAATCACAGATGGTTACCAGATATGCAGTCTAAACTTTCATTTCACTAACAAATGTCACAGCTAAGAAAATCTGAACTCTGGGAAATTGGGGGCGATTCCATGGGAAAGATAACTTCTGTTCTTGTGGTGACTTAATTGACAGCAGATAAGAAAGTGCAGTGTCACATGGAGGAATCTTTGTAGTAATTAGTTATCCAAGGATGAGTGATCAGCACTATCTGAAAAGTGAGACTCAGGTTGCTCATCATCCTAGGGTTTCTTGTGTAGTGGGCACCCTGAACTTGAGGCAAGACTCAGGACACTAACAATAATACAACAAATAAATTCAACCGAATTTTATCATCACATTAATACATTCCATAAATATATCATACAGGTCTAGCTTCCTAGTTCTTTTCTCTTATTAGAGAGTACAACCTTATTTTGTTTTTCATCCTCTGTGGGATCACTATAGTGATTGATACGAGTGTTATGATTGATACGAAATGTTATGTGTCAGTGATTATAACTATTTTTGCATAACAGAATCCTTTGGTAAACTGATAAAGGTTTCTTCAGAGAAGTGGACATATCACTGTTAATCACATGCAGACAATCACTTAGGCTTTTGGCAATTTAAGGTTTCAGAAACCCTGAGATCCATCCTTAGACTGCTGAACCATAAACCAAGTTTGTTGCACACGTTGGTGTACTTGATCTACTATGAAAATCCAGCCTTTCTACTGTTTTAACCGCATAAGAACCACTCTTGAAGCTCTCATTTGGGCTCATGTGGCAGAAGAGGGAATAGTATTTATAAATGTTCTCTGTAGTTGACGTTATATCTCTCTGGCCTATATCCTTTGCTTTACACAGTTAAAGGAATACAAGTCAGACTTAGTCTAATTTCCAAGAAAACCCTCTATGTGTATTTCTGGGTTTTTTAAAAATAAAAGTTCAAGTTAATTTTTTGATACAGAATGTTTCTTTAACTAATCCCAATCATTTTTTAAATCAGCCCTAGGCAGTATTTGGTAGGATAATTAATGAATGGATGGGTGAATAAATGATTTAGAGATCTCTGTAATGAAGGGTAAAGGAAATGACTTAATTATCTAGTGAATCATGCCCAAGAATCCCCATTAGGATTGGTTGAAGTCTCCAATATTTTTTTTTTTCCAGAAGGAAGCAGAAGATAAATTCTAACTCCATGGAGAACTTTAGGCCTGATGGTTCCAAGACAAAAACAACCATCAGATATGAACATACGTAACTACCTATAACTTCTAGTAGGAGCAGAAAACCCATTCAGTATATCATCTGATCCCATATTTCAGAAGAGGTATTTGGGTTGATTAACGTCTGACAAAGGGTAACAGCTCTATATATCTTGGATCACAGAGGCAACGGATTTCCTTCCCTCCAACCCCAATACTGGAATAGTTTTGATATTCCAGATACACAGCACCACATGAAGTGTGATACCCATTGTTCTGTATCAATTATCAACATCTTCAGTATGAACTCTGCATGAACCTTAGAAGCTAAATTACCAGATTCAGCTAAACCCAATAAGTACCAAAAGTTTTCCTACTTTTCCATTTAGGCTTTTGGATAAAACTTTACAGGTACTCCACCAACAGAGAGGCAGTAGGAGAGAGAAATGTGTCCCACTTCCTTCTTTACTGCCTGGACCTGTTAATATTCAGGTCAGGAAGGATAAAGCCCCCCTATTCGATTTTTTGTTTATTTTTATATTTATTATTATTTATTTTTATTTTATATATATTTATGTATTTTTCTTTATATTTATATTTTATAATTTATATATTTATAATATATACATAATATATGTTTATAAATGTTTATATTTATAATTATTTTTATATATTTATATAATTTATTTACATTTTATTTATATATATTTATATAATATATAGTTATATTTATTTATTATATATTTATAAGTATATACACATATATACATATATACACACACATATAACACACAAACACATATATAAATACATATACGTATATATACATATACATGTATACAGATATATATATGCATACATAACATTTATATAAGGGTATATATGATTTAAAATATCAAATAACTTCTGTTTTTTCATAGTGCATACTCAGTAGCATCGAGAGGTTGACCCAAAGCCTATTTACATATTAAAAATTCTTGACCTTTAAAGATTGTTATACCTACCATAACAGAAATTTTAAAAAGGTAAAGTGTTTTTTATTGTCCCCTATTATTGGAAATGATAAAATAAATAAATGAAAGAGGGACAAAGAAATTCATAAATAATCATTTATAAAATACGACTATTTTAGCTAAAGTACAAATCAATATCAAGAATCAAGAATGCCGGGCGCCTGGGTGGCTCAGTTGGTTAAGCGACTGCCTTCAGCTCAGGTCATGATCCCAGGGTCCTGGGATCGAGTCCCGCATCGGGCTCCCTGCTCTGTGGGGAGCCTGCTTCTCCCTCTCCCACCCCCCCTGCTTGTGTTCCCTCTCTCGCTGTGTCTCTCTCTGTCAAATAAATAAATAAAATCTTTAAAAAAAAAAAAAGAATCAAGAATGCCTAGCAACAATGACTTCACTCTTCTCAAAGTGAGACACAGAGCTGAGTGGCATCTCCAATGTACTACATCAAGTTCAGTTAAAGAAATGTAAATGTCTCAGAATTTTTTAGCTAGCCAAAAAGATACAGGGAAATGTTTTCTTCTGTTCAGCATTTTAATAAGGTAGGAAAACAAAAACTTCACCCAGGGACATCTTTAAACCCAGTGTAGTGTCCTTCAAAAGATGAACTGCTGAGCTTGGAGGTGACAGGGAACAGCAAACTTGAAGCTCATTTTGAAGCTACTCCCAGTTGTCGGCCTCATGCGAGATGTGATGTAGTCTCTGATAAGAACAACAGATTTGGGGGGCGCCTGGGTGGCTCAGTCGTTACGCGTCTGCCTTCGGCTCAGGTCATGATCCCGGGGTCCTGGGATCGAGCCCCGCATCGGGCTCCCTGCTCCGCGGGAAGCCTGCTTCTCCCTCTCCCACTCCCCCTGCTTGTGTTTCCTCTCTCGCTGTGTCTCTCTCTGTCAAATAAATAAAATCTTTAAAAAAAAGAACAACAGATTTGGCTCATGACCCTACTGAAAATGGCTGTTGTGAGATGGAGTATCCTCAAAGCAAAAGAGAGCTTTCAACTTCCTTCATAATCTGCAAGGGGTGGGGGTTGGTGAAGTTAATACTTATTACCCCGCAGGTACTAAGAAATAATCTAAACCAAAAGCCTTCTTCTAGGGGATTACTTACTTTTTAAGTCGGCCATAAAAATTCAAGTCAGGCTTCTGAGATGCAACCAATATTGATAAACACCCATTGAAAGGAATGAATTGTGGAAACATTCCCTTCAACAGCAACCCCTAAGAGAGAAAGAAAACGACTCGGTGGGTGGCCTTTTCGAGGCTCAGTCTTTCCCTGTCCTGTGCCAACTGTCACAGAGGTTTCTTGTTTCTTTAATTAATGGTCTTCGAATCACTATTTAAAATAGGCAATGTCCTCCTGGAAATGCGCTCATCAAAATTTAGCATGACAAGATTGTAAGACAGTTTGCTCTACAGAAATATCTTCAGAGGATTTCAAAAATTGTCTGCTAAAACCTAAAAATAGCAAATTGAAAAGTTCTAGCTTACATTTTATATGTTGACATATTAATGGGAATTATTCTGTTAAATTATTATTACTGACAGAGTGACTACAGTTTTATCCCATTCATCTAATGGATTTATGCACACTGGAATAACACCTTCTTTGATTAGATTCATTAAGTACAATTTGCATTTTAAAATAAGAGTTCCAGGCATAAGATAGCCATGGTCCTAAAAGATAACTGGCAAAGACTCTTGAACAGTATGTCTCCATTATGTGGATAAGTAGTATTTCTTCTTTTTAATAAATTGTAGAGTTGCCTGAATTGATAATATGATATTTTAAGATTATAAAGCTTTCAAGTTATTCAACCTTTTTTTGATCGGTATTCTCATCCACAAAAGCAGGTTTGGTGCTAAATGGTATCTAAAATTTCTCTCAGCTAGGCTGACCAGAAAATTTATCTTCCAAACTAGGACACTTTTGACACTAAAGAGGGTGCCATTAATAATTACCCTGGGAAAACAGTCCTGTCCCAGACAAATCAGTACATACATTCACCTGACTTTTAGCCTACCTATCAGTAGTTATTTTCAGCTATAGAAAAGGCCTTGAACAGCTTTGTGTCAATTAAAGGTCATTAATATTAGCAAATAAATAATTTTATACATAAATTGTGTGCTGCTAAAGAGATAAAAAAATAAGTTTTTGTCTTCTTCCAAGTTTAATTATTCTTTTGCAATGATAAGGGAGGAAAAATGTCAAGGCAGATCTGTATAAGCTCTAAATTTCAAATAAATATGGCCTAAATTCTGTAGAAGGGATGCCTCACTTTCAAAGGACACATTAAATAAATGGACTTCAGAGTTTCTTAAATCCAAGGCCCCAAGATTTTATTCAGTGTCTTTTGGTTCTTCATTCTTGGACCATCATTAGCAATCACAAAGTCAACCAATTAGTCAGCATTTTCTGTGATGTATATCTATCTGTTGCTGTGTTTTGGAGTGACTTTTCATCTAAATATTGTATATTTATTGTACAATAAATATTGTATAATTGTTGATAGTGTAGACACTGGAAGGTTAGGAAATTTCTATATGTATTGTAAAAAAAAATGAATAATCAACCCTCCTTTATTTTTGTTTGCATATTTCTCTTTGTATATTTCTATATCAATTGCCTATCATTGTTTAATAAACTATCCCAAAATTTAATGACTTAGAGCAGAGGTCAGCAAACTTTTTCTGTAGAAAGCCGGAGAGTAAATACATTTGACTTGGAGGACCAAAAGGAAGGCAAAATCAGAGGTAATATGTAGATACTTAGGTAATAAGAGAAAAAACATGTTCCCACAAAAATTTTATTGACAAAACTCAAAATGTAATAATAATAATGGCTGAATACATCTTTTTGTAATTCAGATCTATTATTAAAAGGTGGAATTTTTCTTTTGGTTAATCAGGGTACAGAGGTCATGTTCCTCATCAGAGTGAAAAAAAACATGGCCTCATTCTCCTGCAAAGGTTTTGCTTGCTTCTCAGAAACATAATGTCCTTCTTGGGAAATCACCAGAATGTGTAGTCTCCAACTGTGTATCTCCCCTTTGGCACTTATACACTGCTCTCAAACTGTTGGATAATTTTTCAAATGGGTTAAAAGCACAGAGATAGGATTTCTTGGGTTTGAATTCTAGACATACTAAATGATCAGTTGTGAAATCTTTGGCTACTTATTTAACCTATGTTGAAACATCTGTTTCCTCATCATAAAATGAGTAGTTGTATTAGATTCACAGAACTGTTGTAAAGATGGAATGAGTTAGTAAATGCAAAGATTTAGAACAGGGTATGACATACTATATAGCACTCAATATAAATGCTCTCCCTTGGTTTTTTCCCCCAAACTTTTAAAGATATAAACTCATGCTTAGCTTGTTCGCCATGCACAAGCATTCTGCAAGTCAGAGTTGACCTGCAATGCATAGTTTGCCAAACCCTGACATAAAGCTGCAACAATAGAGTATTGCTCACAACTCTGTGGGTTGGCTGGGTGGTTTCTACACTGTTTTTTCTAAGGCTCAGACATGCTTCTGCATTCAGTTTATGGGTCCACCATGCTGGAAGGTCTAAGAAGACCTGTTCTGCAAATTCAAAACAATCCTAGTTCTCCTCCACCAGTCCTTGCATCCTGCATGAGGCTAGACCATCAATAATAGTTTCAAAGCAGTCTTCCAAGAGGAAGGTGGAAGCTGCAAGGTGTCTTGAGGCCTAAGCTCCCAAACTAGTGCTATATCACTTCTGCCAAGGTTACAAAGTAAGCTCAGATTCTGGGCATGGGAATATCTACTCCATCTCTTGATGGGAGGTGCTACAAAATATTGTGGCCTTATTTTTTCAAATTACTACTAACTTCCTCCCACACCAAGATGATCCAAACCCAAGAAACCACAGCAACCCAAGAAACCATAGACTATGTCTTAACATCAGGAGAAGCTACTCTTTGTACCTTGGTACAGAGTTGAATCTATTATAATACTTGGACAATCTGCTTTGTATCATAGTTATCTGTGTACAAGACTTAACTGCTCTCCTTCATTGTGATGTCTTTTAGGATAGGTACCATATGTCCTTCAAATGATGTCATAGGTATAAAATTATTTTGGAAACTCCAAAACATTCTAGAAATGCAAGATATTTTTGTGATAGCTATTGCCATTAGTCTTGCTATTACTAGCATTTGACATAATGCTCCTTCTTGGCTAAAGCAAATAATCTGGCTATTTGTGGTTGGCAATTTTAAATATTAGGGTTTGTATGTTCTAATAGTAATTCTTTTCTGAACACCTATTTTGTTTTCAAGTTACTTAAAAGTGGAAGGCAAGGGAAAGAGAATGAATTTTGGCTCATTAAATATCTATTGAAAAATATTTATTGAGAACCTACATGATAGGTGCTTAGCTAGTGTGTCTATTTTGAGAGTGTCTCTTGGAAGAGAGACCACAGGCATAGAGGTAATAGATACAACTGTAAACCAAAATTCAATATACCAAAATTAGGCAGCAAAAGTGATTTGATAACTCCTTCTCCTTGCCTCCACTGTCCTGTTAATTTTATTTCTCAAATATCACACAAAATTTGCCTTCTCTTCCTCTTAACTGCCGTTACCTTAGTCCAGGCTTCCCTGGCTAACACCCCAACTTCTCTTACCAAATCCATTCAATGCCTTCCCTTAAACTCTCCAACTCATTCTCCTTTATTCTGTAATCTAAATTACTTTTAAGATGGATATCTGGTCAAGATAGTTCTACTTAAACCTTTCAATGCTTCCTTTTATTTTTTAGGATAAAGATAAACTCTCCCAAACTATCCTCCCACATTCCCCTTCTCCTTTGCATTGTGCCACCTAATGATATTAACATCTTTTGATTTATCAAAGTCATTGCTCTTGCCTTTGAATGAAAATCATTCTTTGGATTTCAGCTTCAATGTCACTTCCTTCTGAGAAATCTCTAATCCACTCAACCAAGGGGGAACTCCTTTTATCCTTTTTCCTTGCCCGTTTCACATTCTAAATTGCTCAGTAATCTTCCCCACAAAGACTTCAGTCTTTCTTGATTGCCATCAAGGTTGGCTTCTTGGGTATGCAAATTGTGCGGTAACACAGAACCCTGCTCAGGATCCTGAATTTGGTTTAATGCTGTGCTGGCACTGTACTGAAATTACAGATCATTTTCAAACAGAAAACCCCACATTTTCATTTTGTGAATGAAATTCACTGCAAATTATGTAGCTGATTCTGGTTGCCTAAAACAATTACAGGCACTTAATAAACGTGTAGGTTGAATAAACAATTGAACGAACTACCTATCTCCCACTTAGTTTTCTTCCTCTGGTAATATAAAACACTGTGGTATTAATTTATTTAGTCATTGATTAAATATTTTTAGATTACCAATCATATTGCAGATCCTGGAAATGTAACAAGTTTGCATGATGAACTACTACTCTGTGTTTTCTGTGGTTTTTCCCTGCTTCTCTATATTGACTTGCTGGTCTCCCTAAGGCCATTTCTCCCTTTCTAACCTACATAATGGTGAAACAAAAATTCAAAGTGTTAGCCTAAGTGAGTGATAGAGTAAATGCAAATTTACAGAGGTAAAATCTTCCTCTCAAAAACTGAATAAAACTACAGCTTGGCAAAGGGTGAAGAAAAAAGATATTTCTTTAATTAGAGAAAAACAAAACAAAACAATGAAGGGAATGGAGACCTAAAAGCAGGAAGAGAATAAAGCATCCTCCATCAGAGGGATCATGGAGAGACTGGAAGGGATCCAGTGCCAAACTGTCCTCCACTACGTACCCCATACAAACTACTACTCATAAACAACAGGATTCTAAGGTGGAGGTGGATAAGTTGACACAGAACACTTCGTGTGGATGGGAGCCTAAAGGGATAATCTTACTTCTCGACAAGGTAGAACAGAAGAAAACAATCTGGAAAATTTCCTATGGCCTGGAAAAATAGGTGTTATGGCCTTTTTGTGTCCCCCCCCAAAATTTGTATGTTGAAATTCTACCCCCTCCCATTGTGATGGTATTAGAAGGTGGGGCCTTTTGGAGATGATTAGGTGAATTATCTTAGCCCATTCTAAAATTTTACTCAGAACTATTTGGTTGTTGAAAAGCAAAGCTAATAGTAAAAAAATCAAAGTCAAACAAAATGTACGTTTTATGGTTCATTCCATTGTGCTCTTCTTTTTTTGCACGGGGGCTTGGGGGTGGAAAAATCAAGACTTTTAAATATTTAATAAATGACTTATTCCTGTATAAGACATATAGCTCTGGTGACTAAAACACAGAAAGGAAAAAGGATCAAATTATATCTTGCTGAGTAAAAATTGATCTTAAAAGATTTTCTTTACTCTCATTAAGAAGATTAACATAATAACTTCTGTATCCTAGGGAATCAGAGTGGATTTAGACTTTGCATCTGGCAGGTGGTCTATAGAAAAAGGCTTGAACATGTTTGACTGGAGTTCTACTGAAGTGGAGCTATAGAGCCTGTCATAAAAAATCCCCATTTCCTGTAAGATCGTAAGTCATTAGGTCTAAAGGAAGCAAAATGAAGTATGCACAAAATAGGAAAAATTTGAAATTTTTTTTCTTTCTTTTTTTTTTTTTTAAAGATTTTATTTATTTATTTGACACAGAGAGAGAGATAGCGAGAGCAGGAACACAATCAGGGGAAGTGGGAGAGGGAGAAGCAGGCTCCCCACCGAGCAGGGAGCCTGAAATGGGACTCGATCCCAGGATTCTGGGATCATGACCTGAGCTGAGGGCAGACGCTTAACGACTGAGCCACCCAGGCGCCCTGAAATTTTTTTTTCTGATAATACAAAGTATGGGACTTACACATATTCCTAGATTTCGGTATAAGACTTAATTCTTTCCTAGAGATTGGTAAGGTTGTCATTAATATTTATTCCCCATTTTCATATATTTTTTCTTAGCCTTTTAAAATTTTCTACTCCTAATTCTAAATTTCCTTTTCCTCTATTTCAGTTCCACACACACCCCTCTAAGCCTCAATTTTCTTATCTGCAATTCTGTAATATTGAGGACACCTACAGTATTTTTGTAAAGGGATTTTATACTTTGTATAAACCATGTTGTTTAGTATATCGTTAAGAATTCATTAAATTTTAACTAGTACTAGTACAACCATGATCAAACTCATATGTAATATCCCTAGAACCTATAGCGTATTTAATATTATTACTTAGAAATAGGTTTGGCCTTAGTTCTCTCTTACAGCAGAGTGCTTTAGGCTTGACCCCTAGAACATCTACATTTAGGCACTGTGATAGAGATATTTAGTATTCATATATTCTCCATGTCCTCTTCAACGTTTTCCACTGAAATAAATTTTGATTTAACAATGGCACCATATAGCCTATGTTATTGCAAATTTAGACAGTGAGAAAGGTTGTGAAGAGAAACAACCAAGCTCCAAGTAAGATCAATATAGAAAATTCTAAATAACTTAGAGAAGAAGCCAGCCAGACTTCCACAGCTCAAATACAAGCCATGATGTGTTAGGTAAAGTAGAACCATCTCCATTTATTCTTACCTTCAAAATAGTTAATATTCATTTCTTCATAAATGTTGCAGTTGCCACGTGATTTCTCATTAAATCCTAATGATAGCCAGGAGGAATAGATTGGTCTCATTTTCCTCATTTTATGGAGAAGTAGATTGAGTTTTTTAAGAGATTAAGGGACATTCCCAAGTTTGGTATAGCCAAGTGGTTGGGCGTTGGAGTCCAGGACACAGGTGGGACATGTGAAATTTGGGGAAAACTGTTTATTTCTTAGAGGCTTAGTTTTTAGATTTTCAAGGGGTCATTTCATGGTTTGAATGGGATAATTTATCTTAAGCAGTAAATATTAGCTATTGCTGTCACAAAATTAGTAAATGATAGAATATGCTTCAAACCTTGGCTTCTCAGACTACAAAACCTATTCTGAACCACTGAAAACTCCGCATTTTAGCTTATACTGTGGTGCTCCATTATCCAAATTATTATTTTAACCAGGATTCTAGCACTGCATGCCCAGTAAAATCTTAGAAAACTTGACATTGTCAGTTCTTCTTGTCAAGTTCTTGACATTGTCTTTTTTCTTCTTCTCCATTCCATAAGAGAGAATATGATGATAATTGTTGATTCATTCGATAAACATGTATTGAGAATCTATTCTGTGCCAGGCAATAGACTAAATGATGGGACTACCAAGAAGGTCTCACAATCTAGAAAATAAAAATAGATATACACTAGCAAATGTCAGTCAGCACGATTAGCATTATTTTTAAAAATTATTATAAACAGTTTATGTAAACTCTGTAGATTCTATTTAATAGCTAAACCAAATATCAAAAGACTAGAGATAAAGACAAAAGTGTCAGAAAAAGGAAATATAAATGATTAATAAAAGTCATTGGAAACTGGAGTAGACTGTACTTTTATTTACTAATATCTTGTTCCCCTGCCAGAAAGATTATACTTTCCCCAGCCCTTATATCAGGTTGGGCCATGTGGCTTGCTTTGGCCAAGAAAATGTGAACATAAATGACATTGCTTCTTGGTAGAAGCTTTAAAATCCTGCCCAAGCTTCACCCTATTCTCTTTCCCTTTGTCTGTAAATGACCAAATAGTAAATATTTTAGAGTTTGCAGGCAACATAGTTTCTGCTGCATATTCTTTGTTTTTTTTTTAACCCCAACCACTTAAAATTTTTGAAAAAGCATTCTTAGCTGATTGGCCATACAAAAACAGATGGCAAGTCAGGTTTGGCTCATAAGTTTGCCAACCTCTGTTCTGGATAATGAGTTCTGGAGTGTGAAGAATAATGACATGGGACAGAGAACCCAGGTGACCCATGATGGACATGTGGTATGATGACAAAACTTTCTTGTGATGAGCCACTGAGATTTCAGCATTCTTTGTTACTGTAGCATAACCTAGTCTATCCCAACAGACAAGAAATCCTAAAACATTCTACCTGGAGAAATTTAGATTTTTGTAAAATGTTACATTTGAGATAAGGGTAAGATGCATAAGATACTGCATCCTTCAAGAGAAAAGGAAGTAGGCATTTTAAACAGAGAATACAGATTGGGCAAAGGTTTGGATTCTTGAATGTGTATGGTTAAGGACAGGGAGAGGGACAGGTGGACAGGAAAGGCCAGGTGGGAACACTAATTGAGAGGATGGCATTACTGCTTATCATCTGAGATGGTAGAGCAGGATGTGCTTTACAGAGCCTACCTGCTTAGAACATTACTGACGTTTTTTTGTAGAAGTTTTTTCCAGTCATTGAGGAAAGTCATAACAGAGAATAAGCAATGTTGTAATGTAGAGAAATAAAGATATCCAAGTCCATTGTATAGAAGCTAAATATTCTTCAGAGTCCTTCAGGACTATTTTTATGATTTGAGCAGTACTTCCTAAAGGAACTAAAGATTTTATGGAGGTTTTGATGACAGCTGAATCTCTTCAATACTTCAATCCTCAATAACCAAGAGTGAGGCTAGGATCATGTTAGTAGTGATTCAAATGAGTTTTTGGCTTACTAGCTGGTGTCAATATAAATATAATAGGAATAGGAATTTGACACAGGAATTTTAATCCTTTAGCCTAATCAGTGGAGAAAATATTTTTTTCTAGTGTATAATTATTAAAGTGTAATTTCCTAGCCTAAATATTGAAGTATGGGGTAATAGTGATGAAAATACAACTAACGTTGAAATTGATCACCTTATTATCAATCAAAAAACTCTGAGTTTTGATAGAGCCTTAAAGTTTATAGATAAACTAATGTGGGTAATTTGCATTTTAACTCTCCAACTCCATCCAAATTATATTTTTAAAAAATTATTCCAAATGAATATTTGATTATACAGGGATTTTTTTTGATTACTCAAATTAATAACTTTTACCCTTTTAACTAACTTATAAACTTCTAAATGTAAAATTCTAGCATTCTCCATCTTGCATCTTTAGTTTTCAACTAAAACAGAGTCTTTCTGCAGAGATTGACATTAAGATTGGCAAAATATAACTATTAATACATCCCAGTTACCCTGGATACTAACAATGCATTTTCATTAACACATCTATGAAAATTTCAGGGTAACTGTTAGTGTTTTGTCAAATTGAGAAGTCGACCCAGTAAACAGAAACTCACAAACACATCATTCTATATAATGTGACATTTCAAATTGTTCAACCATGAAAAAGATGGGAGGGCGCCTGGGTGGCTCAGTTGGTTAAGCGACTGCCTTCGGCTCAGGTCATAATCCTGGAGTCCCGGGATCGAGTCCCACATGGGCTCCCTGCTCAGCAGGGAGTCTGCTTCTCCCTCTGACCCTCCTCCCTCTCATGCTCTCTGTCTCTCATTCTCTCTGTCTCAAATAAATAAATAAAATCTTTAAAAAAAAAAAGAAAAAGATGGGAGATGGAATAAGGGGGGGACATTTCTCTGGAAGAAGAGAGAGTTAGGAACCTTACAATTATGATATGAAGACCTCTCCAGTGATTGAATATTTTTCTAAGTTTAACTGGGAACCAATATGATAATTTTCAACAAAATGTTAGCTGACAGGCTGCAAAATCTTTCTACTAGGTGTCTAAAATGAGCTCAGCACACAGACAAATGAGGCAAATCCCAAAGCTTAAAATCTGACTGGGAGGATGGAGCATAGAGTCAGCCATGTAAGAGGAAACATGAATTCCCCTGAGGTAAACACAACGATAAAGGGCATAATGAGGCACATGTGGCAAGCTAGGGAATCGTAGAAGGGCAGAGATTCAAGAAACATTCTTGACATAGGAGCAAGATGTCTAGTAGAGTCTTAAGTGATATATAAGAGGCAGGGAGATAAAGGGAGAAGCAAGCAGCTTGGGCATCTCAAACGAAGGAAAATCCTTGTGAGTTCTTTTCTAGGATTACTGTTTTCTTACATACAATGTTATTTGGAAGTTCCGTGCATATATTGCAGTAAATGTATATTTAAAGTATACGTTACAGTGTAGTATACTGCATATACTATACTATAGTATAGTGCCCAGGTCCTCCTTGGGAGAGAAGGGAAAGAACATGGAGAACCAGCTTGTTGGTAGAAAAGAGCCTTGACTTCTTCCCTGCATCAATCTGAGGTATGGGTTCCAGAGAAAGTTTCAGCCCAAAATTTGCTCTTTATATTTTCACAAACTGTATCAAGGTTTAGCTATGCAAATAATTTTGATATATGTAAAATAAGTAGAACAATACAGTAATATAGATTTTTTATTATTAATATAGACTAAATTATTAAATGAATGAACTATTCCATTTCTTAATTTATGTTGATGGAAAGCAATAGATTCTTAAGAGAAAACAAAGTTTAGGGGTGCCTGGGTAGTTCAGTTAGTTAAGCTTCCGACTCTTGATTTCGGCTCAGGTCATGAGATCGCTCCCTGCATTGCTCCCAGCATGGAACCTGCTTAAGATTCTTTCTCTCCGTCTCCCCCCTTCACCCCACCTGGCTCACACTCTCTCTCTAAAAAAAAAAAAAAAAAGAGAGAGAAAGAAAATATACTTTTTCCTTTTACTTGGCACTTCCAAATGGTTAATATGTATTAAGTAGTCAACTGAGAATTGTGGAAAATCCATGAGAAATGGAGTAAAATATGTAAGACCTAGGTAATTAATAAGTGGGTGATCTATGGTAAATTAGACTCTATGGAAAGGAAAAACACCCACCTTATCTGCTTCACAGAATTATGATATCTTGGGAGAGGACAATTGGAACTAGAAAACATCAACAAATGTCAACTATTTTCATTCTTGAAATGAATTTATTGTCTTTTGAAGATTTTACTGTCTTTTTCATTTCTCACTGGTTTATCTATCTCCTTTCCTTCAACTTCTGTAGCATATAATTTATAATTTAATTGTATAATTCACTGTCCTGTTTTTACTGCTTCCTGGGCTTGTCTCTCCAAACTGGATGCAGACTGATTACCATACTTTTTTTTTTCCTGTCCTCAATTCACCTAACATGGAACCGAGCCCATTTCTTATAGTCTCCCTCCTTTAGTTAATTTCTGTCCATATGTCCAAAAAGAGTCATGAGTCTCCTGCTCATGGTGAATGAATTGGGTTGGGTTATTTTTCAGAGCATTTGTTTCCCAGGTTGCAAAGGCAAGGAGACCCTGGCATTGGATCCAAGTTCCAAGTAACCAACTGGGTGTGAAGGTTAGTGACACTCGCAGAGACCCAACTATTCAACAAGAATGAAGACAAAAAGGTCAACCAAGACAGAAGGAAGACTGGAAATTAATTAGCTTATTAGTAACATATACTTACTGAGTGCTGCGGGAAACCCAAACCCATGGCAGTGGCCTTGATTTAGACATGAATCTTACCTTTTCAGAGATAAGGCAAGAACATCCTCTTCTCTCATAATTATTTTGCACAACACACTGCTAGTTTGTTTTGTAATTTTTTTTCTCATGCATTATTCTATCCAAGAGAAACCCATGTTTAAAAATTTAGAAGATTGTCACTCACATCTTTCCCCCAACTCAAGCCAGATGTAAACTTCCCTCTGGGAGTAGGCAGAAAGGAGTTCCTTTCTCGGGATCACATTTGGTTTATAGAGATGTGAGTAGATGCTTTCCCCAGAGCACAGAAGCCAAACTGGAAGACTCATTCAGCAGGATGTGTCCTTTGTCTGCTTTGGAAATAAAATATGTTCACAAGATGAAATGGTTTATCTTGATCCAAAACTTCTTAATTTGCAAGTTGGAAGGCTCAAAATTTCCTAAAGGATTGTAATATACAAGAATCCCAGTTTTCTCCTCAGGGTCATTGGTCTTGTATGCTAGCATTCCATTAATTGAGACTCCAAGGCCTTTGCCAGGAGAAATATTTTTCAAGTCAGAAACTCCATCAACTAAGTAATAAAGTTCTCTATTTTATTTTTGTTTCATGGAACAATAGGATGGGCCTTTTCTCCTATGGATGTAAAATATAGAACTCTAAAAAAGGAAAGAAGATTAAAGGAGTAAAATCTCAACACTGGAACATATTTAGTAGACATTATACATTTCTGTGTTGTATGGACCTTAATAGATGGCAGTCTTTCTTATTTTAAGAATTATATATACATTCCCTACCTACTTTATTGAGAACTTAAGGTCACTTTTATAAAGACCTTAAGTAAAATAGAAATAGTATCAATAATCTAATATCAAAAATATTTAAAATACAAAAATAAAGAGCAATAAAGCTCATGAACATCTATACAACTATTATAGCTGAATGGAAAATTAGGCATTCAACTTCCCATTCACAAAAGACAGAGGAAAGGAGACACAGTCAGTTTGTATTTAACTTTCTCCATATCAAAAAGTCTTAAAAATTTTTTTTAGGGAGGGGGCAAAGTTTTCAGAAATGAGATCATAAAAACAATTTCTCATGTGGGGTTTCAAATTCTGCTGTGCATTTATTGGCTGTGTGAACTCTACAACTTACTTAACATCCCTTGCTTTTGTTTCTTCAAGTGAAAATGGAGGTAATAATATAACAAATTCATAAGGTTATTAAGAAGATTAATACATTAATATGGGTGAAATAGAATAGTGCCTGACACACAATAATTGCTATGTAAGTATTTACTAAATAAAATACAGAAAACACATAGAGATGTAATGGACATCTTCAGTAATGTTCCTCCAAAAAATGCAACAGTAAGGATTGCATATGGAAATCATGTGTAGAGGCCCTTCACAGAAACTGGGATCACAGTAACAAATCCCAGCCTAGTGAAAGTATTAGTTGTAAGGTACTTTAAAAAAATGCATTCCAAGTATATAGCTTTCTCATGCTCTGGCAAAACCCAGTGATAAAAAATAGCCTCTCTGTCACATTAGATTTTAAGCCAAGCTTCATGGTATCCCATTAAGATATAAAGTCTGCCTTGAATCCGAAAAGTTTCCTGTTAATCTGTTTTAGAAATCAATCTTCCAAAACAAATCAATTGATATGTCTTACAAACCAATTTCCATTATGAAGGAAGGAAGAAAAGAACAAGGAAGGAAGGAAGGAATGGAATGGAAGGAAGGAATGAAGGAAAAAGAAACGAGAAGTTAAAATCAAGTGGGAGAATGTGTCTTTGATTGCTTACATAGTATTTTTTTCTCTCTCCTCGCCTACTAACCAAACCTGAGAATTAACCAAATCCAATTCAGTTATAAATTCTGATTATCCAATCATAGCAATTCCATTTCACCTTACCATTTATTGATTAAGGGTCGAGCATGAACATAGCTCTGGCCTAAGAAATGTGAGGGGAAAGTCTGTTGTGGAATTTCAGGAGAAAGTTTCCTCTCTCTTAAGGATACACCAGAAAAATTCTCTCTTCACCATCTTGGATCTTCTTGTATCTGCATTTGACATAGAAATGCTGCATTCACCTTTCAGTAGTAAGGGAAGCCAGCTTGAGGACAGAACCAGGAGACTACATTCCAGTAGAAACACAGAAAGAACCCAGGTCCCTTCAGACATTGTTAAGTCATTAAATTAACTGCCCTGGCATCACACTAACTCTGAATTTGTTATGTGAGATAAGTCACCTCATTGTATAATCCTGGGGAGCTGAGTTTTCTTTTACTTGCAGACCAAAGCTTCCTAAATTTAACCAATGGTTCTGACGTTTAAAAAATGAGAAATTATTATTATTATTATTATCTCTTAACAATGTGCTCATCAGTTAATTCTGCACAAGTATCGACTTTTTGAGAAAAGTGTTGGAAAACACCCTAAACAGAATTAGCAAGAAGTTGGGATACAGGAACTATTTGAGAGAGACTAAAGTAAGGTTATTTCAACTGATTACAGATATAAAAAGAAAGAAGATAAACAATAAGAAAAAAACAACTGGAAGGCACTCTGAAAAGGAAACAAAAACCCTCATATAAGAGAGAAGTAGAAATATAGACATTTTTAGTTGTTGAGAGCTCAGACTCCTCACAGAGTCTCACTGAAAGAATTAGTAAATGATGTACTTGCATAAGATGAGATTTTTTTATATCAGAAAATACTTTATTTTTTAAAATTTTATTTTATTTAAATCAATTAACATATAGTGTATTATTAGTTTCAGAGGTAGAGTTCAGTGATTCATCAGTTGCATATAACACCCAGTGGTCTTTACATCAAGTACCCTCCTTAATGTCCATCACCCAGTTAGCCCATCCCCCACCCAGCTCCCCTCCAGCAACCCTCAGTTTGTTTCCTATAGAGTCTCTTATGGTTTGGCTCCCTCTCTGATTTCATCTTATTTTATTTTTCCCTCCCTACCCCTGTGATGCTCTGTTTTGTTTCTTAATTTTTTCTTTTTTTTAAAGATTTTATTTATTCATTTGAGAGACAATGAGATAGAGAGAGAGCATGAGAGGGGGGAAGGTCAGAGGGAGAAGCAGACTCCCTGCCGAGCAGGGAGCCCGATGCGGGACTCGATCCCGGGACTCCAGGATCATGACCTGAGCCGAAGGCAGTCGCTTAACCAACTGAGCCACCCAGGCGCCCCTCTGTTTTGTTTCTTAAATTCCATATATGAGTGAAATCATATGATAATTATCTTTCTCCAACTGACTTATTTCACTTAGCATAATGTAAGATGAGACTTAAACCAGAAAGGAAGGAGTAGGTTGCAAAAAACAAAGGAAAACAAAGACATTGGTAAACGTGTGGTAAAAAGAATTGGTAAAAAAATTGGTAAAAAGATATCTTTTTATATAATCAGTTACAATCTAGTAACATTTGCTCAGGGTCCATGGAAGGAATCTATATTTATGTTGTGTTTGTCTCACACCTGTCAGAGGTGACTTTTTTAGAGCTTTGCCAAAATTTCTAATAAGGTGACTGTATAGCTGAGAGAGCCCATCACATGCTCTCTATCTTAAATAAATATTCACTTAGCATGTAAAGAAACCGATTTCTTAACACAAAGCTGGAAATAGAATTTGTAGGTTGAATTCCTTATTTTCTTCCAGTACATATGTTTTGTGACTTATAGGACAATAAGTAACGTTTATACAGCCTGTGATAAACATTTTTTTAATATTTTGTGAGCTTCACAAACATTATGGTTGAAGTTATACGCCTAAATGACAAAGAGACATTGGGGAAAGAGACATTTTATATTTAAACTTTAATATACCACGGAAAGTCATTCTGCCTTCTTAAATATAAGGAGAAAAACCAATCATTGTCATAAAATTCATCAGATCATGTAGTTTTGAGCTTAAACACAACCCATGCTCCAGCTGGCTAATCTCTAATGGTATTCTTTGTATGCAGAACTCATGTGGTCAGTGGAGTGAGATTTTTAACCTTCTCTTTCCTATCTTCCTACTTCTAACATGTACTCGAGTACTGTCAACAGGATAATTCATCCATCAAGATTTCTCATAAAATTCTAAATTACATTTCTAAATTTACATAATTTGCATTTAAAGTTATAGTTTCTGATTTTCACAAGGCTCAGAACTTTCTATGAGAGCTCAGACTGTGTCCATTTCTAAAGTTTGATGTAACCCGGTATGGCCTTGAAGTGAAGGGAGACTTCAATAGTTTCTGTCCATGTTTCCAAGTTTACTGCTCTGAATTTTATGGATTTGTTGCTGGAATAAATGAAGTTCTTTTTTTTTTCCTCTCCATATATTTTCTATTAGTTTCTCTATGTAACAAACCTTTTGATTTTTATATATTTCATAGCTGATCTTATTAAATGCTTTTATTTCTAATAATAGAATTTCAAGAGATTCTTTTGGGTTTTCAAACTGATTGATTTTTTTTTTAATTCAACAATTCTGTATTCTTGGTTACTCTTTTTAAGTATGTACGGTTCTAATTCCAGAAGTAGCATCCAGGTCACTGGTAATCAGCATTGACTATGTTTTTGAAAGGATATGGATTTGCATTCCAGCTCTGTAATTCCCTAGCGTTGTCACTCCCAACCTGGAAAAGTGACTTACTCTTTCAAGTCTCAGTCTCCTCATGGGTAAACTGGGGATGATAATACCTTGTTGTCAGAAGCAAATGAAATAACACAGGTAAAAATTTGAGAGGGTTCTTGACACATAGTAGATACTCAAAACATAGTAGCTACTATTATTTTTACATAGGTATAAGGTCCTTAATAATATATATTAATTTTGATAGAAGAAACTTTTGTCTTATTTCTAATTCTAATGGGGAGGTCTCTACTGTTTTGCTCTTATTTATGATATTAGCAGTTTGAGATAATCTCAGGATGTCGGAATAGGAACTGAAGCATAAGGGCATTTGTGAAAAGCTTATAATAGAAGTTACCAATGTAATTCTATATTTTTCCTTCATTACTGCATAACAGGTAAGGAGGTAGAGTTTAGTTGTATCTTTAAATTTATTGTTTATAGGATGGGAAAATATCGAATCTGGATTCAATCGAATATAAAATTCTTCAGGATTAAATGAAGAGATAAAAACCATCATAAATATTTAAAAATCAACTTTATTGGGGTATAATTTACACACAATAAAATTGCTGCTTTTAGGTTTACGTTTTAAAGGTTTGGCAAATATATATGCCATAAAGTGACCACTATAATAAAAATACAGAATTGTGGTGGGGCACCTGGGTGGCTCAGGCAGTTAAGCGTCTGACTCGATCTCAGCTCAGGTCTCAATCTCAGGGCTTGTGAGTTCAAGTTGACTTGAGTTATCCCCCTAACTTGTGTGAAATTACACAAAAGTTTCTTGGTGGGTGAGCATGTTTTAAATCCGGAAAGATTTAGAATTAAATATATAAATGTCTGAGAGAATCAAGTCCATGCCATTGATCATATTTTTTTGGCAGTCTGTGTATATTTGTGATTTTATATGGCAGCAATATTTTAGATATTTTGACATATTAGAAAATGGGTTAGTCATATATTTCATATTGATTTATATTTGTGATTTATATAGAGTTTTGAAGCACTTAGAACACAAGGCTCACCATATATGTTCAAATTATCAGATATATAAGTTATTTAAGTACTTGGAAATAATTTGTTTATTAATTCAGACAACCCAAGTACTTAGAAAGAAAGTATAAATTTAATGAAATTGTAAATGAAACCAAATATTTTCCAAAGGCAATTAGGTGGTTGGTAAAATTTGCTATAATTTTAAATAGAATTATATGAAATGTAACTCAAACAAAAGCTTCTTAAAAGAGATGATATGTTCTTGTATTCATAGCTTTAATGAAATGAGAACTTTTAAAACAAAGTAAAACTATGAATTGACTTTTCTGCATACAAAACTATCCTAAAAGTTACCCCCAAAATCTTATGTAACATGTAAGTAATAAAAATAACCCAGTTGTTAAAAAATGTTTTCTGTTTTACCTAGTATAATACCTATTTAATGTTTACCTATATTACACCTTAAGGCATGTGTTCAAATCTTTTAAATTCCCTGTGCATAGGCAGTACTTGGTCTTCACTTAGAGGGTTTTGGGTGGTGGTGATAAGCTTCCTGTACAAAAAGCAGAGAAAAGGCACTAGTTGATTGGCATGACTGATGGGAGAATGCCTCCAGTTACCCACAACAAATAGTGCTGATTCACCATAAAGCCCACTGTACATTTTTTCCCTAAAAGAGATACATACTGAGCTTCAATTTTAAGTAGGTTCCACGACCAGCATGGAGCCCAGCACAGGGCTTGAACTCACAATCCTGACATCAAGACCTGAGCCAATATCAAGAGTCAGAAGGTTAACTGATTGAGTCACGTAGGTGCCCTGTATTGACCCTCAATTTTAGATTATAGAATTAGTTCTGAAGTGTTGCTAAAATGTTGGACCCAAAGCAAGAGAACTCAATAAATTGCTATTCCAAGAGTTTCTTTCCCAAAAGGCTGTTACTCAAAGATCCAAAGTTGTACTAATAATATACTGCAGGCTTCATAGGTACTTATTCAACAGGCATTCATTGGGTACCCATTATGTGACAAGCACTGGAAATGCAGAGATGAGGACCTGGATGTCCCCTTCCCACCAACCTTTAGATAGAACCCTCTAGATACAAGGTAAACAATTAAAGAAGCAATATATAGTACAGTGTGATAGGAGCATCCCTCAGGGTGAGGGAACACATTGTAGGGATCCCCAATCTAGCCTGCAAAGGTATAGAAAAAATTTCAACAGACATTAACCTTGAATAGTAAGTAGGAGTTATGTTTGCTTATTTTATTTCATAGGAAGGAAAAAATTATAAAGATGACATTTCAATGAACTCTAAGGCTGCTTTGGACACTGTCAATCAAAAGGAAAACATGCCAAAAATAAATTCCTCCTTCGGCATCATGGTAAAAGTGGAATTAAATATATTTTCATTATTGGACTGACAAAGCTCAAATTTTAGATTTTAATGGGAGAATAAATAAGTTGTACCTTTCCTGCACTGTAACTGAGTAGGACAAAAGGTTGGGGAGGACTGGGCATGCATGGCAAGAACTAGAATATATAACCAGTGTCCTAGTTTTTCAGAAACCTGGAAGCTCATTGTTCGGTGATGATCCAAATTGGACAACTGGTACAATGTGAAACTTCTCCCTGATGATACACTATGCTCTGGTGGAAATTCTACAAAGTGCCATAATCATGTCAGAGTCTAATAAAAGTGATCAGAGTTTTTGGCACAGAAGTATAAAATATCAAAGCACACAAATCTAAGGGCTAAATTTAACATCTCCTATGCTCTTTGAATCTAAAAATATAAAGAACAAATAACATCCCAAAGAGTGAGACAATGCATTCATGGAATTTTACATCTGGGCTTCAAACAATCAATTTTTATTTAAATTTTATTTGATTCTTCTTTAATTTAAACTTAAATTTTTAAATTTTCTTGTATATATTGAATAATCAATAGATAATTTTTAAGACCTTTTTTAAAAAGAGGTGTTCTATGTCAATGTTAGGACCAGCATTTCTTTCTGCTTAGGGTGAGATAATTTGTTACATTCATAAAAGTTGACATGCTCTATAGTGTCCTAATCTATGCCTCATTAAAAAGACATGCTTTCCAAACTGTTTTGTAAAATCCTTATGAGTCATTGAATGTTTAATTGCTGAGCCTGGTCTGTGATATATATGAGATGCTCAATTAAAGTTTGTTTAATCGGGGCAGCTGGCTGGCTCAGTCAGTAGAACATGTGACTTGATTCTTGGGGTCATGAGTTCAAGCTCCATGTTGGGGGTAGATCTTACTTAATTTGTTTAATTACATGTAATTGTGTTATGTTGAACTTGTGTTGCCTTGCATTGAATTGGTTTGGACTAAGTTGAGTTGCATTTGGAATAAATTGACTTGGATCACAGGGAATTGAGGTGCACTGAAATGAATTGAACAGAATGGGCTAGACTGAGAAACAACTCAGGGGCCATGGCCACAGGATGAGTAAATAAGCAAATATACAATATAAAACAGTATAATTGGTGTTGTAACAACTGGAGAACGATTCACACTGTGGGCTATGAGATCACTACATTCTAAAATTGTGCATTGTAATGGCCTTGGGAAGTAGTAGGAATAAATACTAAGTCCTAAGCCAGGACTACCACCTATGATTGTGCCCTACACAAAGGTCACTGATGTGCAGGGTGGTGAGTAGTAACCCTCTCTGTGTTACACTAACCAAGATATTGGCCTTCTGAGGTCTGTCTTCTGACATTCCTGGAAAGAATTTTCCAGCTCAGTTATATTGTCACATAGGTCAGAGCCATGAAGAGTATTGACTGAAATAATTATTTTAAGTGAGTGAACAACTTGATCTTATTTTCTTTTTGAAATCAATATGAAGAAGAGTTGAAAAGCTGGAAGACCATCTAACCGTTAGTTCAATAACCTTTTTGGGGTGTTTGCATCAGAGAATTTATTTCTCCCATCTTTCTGGTTGTTAAATTTCATTTTATTTGGTGGATCTTCTTCCCCAGTCTACCTTCTAAATGTTGGAATTCCTCAAGGATCCATCTGAAATCAGCTTACATTCTCTCTCTACACTTAGTCCTAAATAGTCTCCTTCATCTTCTCATTTTATATACTATCTAGTGGTCTTTATGCCCCTGATCCTAACCTTATCCCTATGCCCCACTCCCGTTTTTCCAACTACCAACTCATCTTCATTTGAATGTCTCCCAAGAAACTCAAGAATAAAATGTCCCAAATTGAAGTCTTGATTTATTTTCTCATTGAAATCTCTTCCTTCCTGTGTCTTTCCAATTCCACTGAATGCCATTATCATGTATCTAATTCCTTATGCCTCAGACCTGTGAAGTCACTTTTGATCCCGCCCTTCTTGCAAACCTTATTCTCTATTTTCAATCCCCATAAAGGCAAGTGGTTTTCAAAATGGGATCTGAGAAAAATGGGTCATTGCAAAATAAAAAATGCTTCATGGTCTATGCAGAAATCCATGTTATCTTCCATATCCTAAGAATATATGGAGACTCCCAAAAAAATGCATATGTTAAGGATATGAACACTTGTCTATTTTTAGAAAAATTATGATATCTGTACAATTAGTCATTGTGCAAAGTGCTTGGGACCTCCTACTCCTACATATGCATTTTTTAAATCATTTGACCCTGTGATATTTGTGATTTATAATATGAAATCTATTATTTGGTCTTCTTGTCTTTTCTGGCACAGAGTTCCTAAAACCCTTGGAATTTCCTAAGTGAAGAGAGACAAAGGTGTTTCTTACTATGTTAATGAGCAGACTTAAGGATGGGGGCTGGCTGCCAGGAGAACCAGCTGTGTGATTAGAGTTGGAACTTTGAGTCCCACCCCCTGACCTCAGGGGAGAGGAGAAGGTAGGGAGATTGAATCCATTGCCAATGGTCAGTGATTTAATCACTCATGACTACATAATGAAGCCTCCATAAAAACCCAAAGGCCAAGGTTTGGAGCGCTTCCGAGTTGGTGACTATATGGAGGTGCTAGGAGAATGGTGCTCTGTGAGAAAGCATGGAGGCTCTGAGCCCTTTCCTCATACTTGGCCCTAAGTGTCTCTTCCATCATCTGTTCAAGTCTTATCCTTTGTAATAAACTGTATCTAGTAAGTAAAATGTTTCTCTGAGTTCTGTAAGCCCCTCTAACAAGTTAGTCAAACCCAAGGAGGGGGCTTCTGGGAACCTCTCATGTGTAGCTACTCAGTATGAAGGATAGTTGACAATCTGGGCTTGTGAGAGAGTCAGTATGAAGTAGAAGGAGGGTTTCACTGAACCCCCGATCTGTAGCCAGTCAGTCAGAAGCACAGGTAAGGACCTGGGCTAGCCACTGGCATCTGAAGTGGGGGAGGTGGTCTTGTAGGACTGAACCCTTAACCTGTGGAACCTGATGCTACCTCCAGGTAGATCGTGTCAGACTTGCTTGTTAGTCTGGTGGGGAAAACCCTCCCCCTCCACGCATTGGAATTGAGTCCAGGAACCTAAAAGAAACTCAAAGAGGGTAATGCCAAATATCTGACAGAACTTTAGGTTACAGCACAGTAACTACTATGTAGAGGCCATGGTTGACAGCACATTCTCCAGCTTTACGAGGATACTCTTGTGTTTTCATGATGCTCCCTGTTTATTGCTACTAAGAAAAAATAATGCTCGTTTAGTACAACTACCCCCAGAGAGTAGGTTCTCATCCGTCTAACCTAGCATTTGGTCAATATAAATTGTTAAATTCTCTGACTACCAATTCAATTAGCTGGTGAGGCCTGAAGTGCTGTAATTAACATCTAACATAAAAGTCCTAAGACTATTACTGGGATCTAAACTGTAGGCCTTGTGAATTATTCAAAGACTATTTAATAGTGACTTTGGTCTCCCTGCCCTTTATTGAGGTACATTTTCCAGGTCAGACAGTGGGTCACAGAATGTGGTTTAGGAGCAGTGAAAGGCCGTTAAGTTTCTCTGTAGACTGTTTTCCTGCAGCATTCCTCTGTATAAAATGGTAGTGTCTCTACATATCATGTAATAATCATTGACATGGGGACGAGGACTCTACCATCCTGGGTACACTGCTGCAATTACTGTTCTGTTCACTCATTACTACGTCTGTTCTTAGTCCCATGTGACACTGTTCTTAGTGTCAGAGCCCTGTGACCTATTACTCTAGCATGAAGACTTGTTATGTCTTAGTATCTGATAGGACAACCCCTCTTTCTTTATACTGTTTTTTTCCACATTTCAATAAGAAATAGGTCCAATTTTCTTGCTTCTTTTCATGTCTCATAATTTTTGGTTGACTGCTAGGCATTGTGTGTAAAAGAACAGTGGAGAATGAAGTAAATATTTACACCTAAAAAAGAGAACGTTCCTTCTGTCTGGCCACTAGGGTGGAGTCTGAGTCCTTGGAGACTGTGGGTGGACAGCAGCCTCTAGTGCTTGCGCCTGAGGGAGGTCTCTCTTACTTAGCTCACCTGTCCTCCCCTCATCTTTTTCCTGAGTTCCAAAAAAAGGCTGGTGGCAGGGCAGCCTCCCTTCCTATCTGGGGATCCTAGACCATCATGCCAGCCCACATTCAGGCTTTACAATTGTGTTAGAATTTCCACAGACTTCTTTTTACTCTCTCCTGCTGTGCACCGAGAATTGCAGCAGCTGTGGGTCCTGTCTCTCCTAGGAGGGGCTCATCGCTTTCTGGATTTTTGTTTGTTAGGTTTCTTTGCATCCTCAGCTATTGGCTGAGTTTAAATATGCAACATGATTTTCCAGATTGTTCTCATTATTAGGATGAGAATGCAGCATTCTTGCGATTTTCTCAATTGTGAGCTAAAGTGGAACTCCTTTATTGGTATTCATAACTCAGGTGGGCCCATATTCTTATCTAGTTTTGAAATCACCGTTACACCCTGCTCAGTTTACTGTTTTTAAATTTTCTGTAACAACTTGTGAAAAATAGGAATTCCCTGTTCCTTGAAAGTTTGTTAGAACTCATCTTTACAACTATCTCAGCCCTACTACTTGGGAGGTAGGAAGCCTGATTTACACTCCTATTTCTGTATTGCTTATTGAGCTGCTAAAATTTTCAGTTTTGTGTGTGTGTGTGTGAATGTGGTATGTTTAACATATTTTTACATTATATAATATTTCAATTTATTGGTATATATTTTTTAAGCCTCAGTTCTGGAAGATTGGAACACAGAGATAGACCAATCTAAGTCCCTGCCCTCTAGGAGCTAGTAGTTAAAAGAGGGAGAGGCAGACGTATTGCTACTTAGAACTACATGTAACTACAAAGACAGGCTGAGTAGTAGGCTTCACAGGGGTAGCAAAGAAATCACATCTCTGATGAATTTATCTCAATCTAAGGTCTTTACTTAATAAATAAGAAATTTAGCCTTATTGAACCCAAGGAGACTGTCCATGAAACAAAATTATAAGAGACTTGATATTTAAGCAAAGATGATCATTTTTTAATTCAGGGTAAGAGCTCTCCTTTCCAGTGATGGATAGCTGTTAATCTGCTAAGCAGACCACACTGTGTCCTAGTGCTGAAGTACCAGAGGAAGATAAATTAGCCATTAGCCTGAGGTGACAATGTGGCCACAAAGTAAATTATCTTTAAAAAATATTTATCTATGGTTATTTCCTTTTGAAATATTTTCATATTGTTTAGTCACATATCCTTTTTTTCCACAAGCTTATCTTTCCACAAGTTTATTTTCTTAATCTAAATAACCAGTTTTTGTTTTTATTAATCTTCTCTATTTTTCTTTAGTTCTTTATTTCTTTGATTTCTGCAATTGTTTCTTTGTCTCTTTGCATTTATTCTATTGATCTTTCTCCTAACTTTTGTTGGTTACTTAGCACTTTCTTTTAATTTAAAATTTAATATGAAAAACTTAACACATGTAAAGGTAGAATAATATAATATGCTCCAGTATACCCAACCAACTCTAAGTATGATCAGCTCATGGTCTCTTTTATTTCTTCTGTACCCACATCTATCCTCCCTTTATTATTTTAAAGGAAATCTTAAACATTACATCATTTTATTCAAAAGTTTGAGTGTCATTTCTAAAAGGTAATGATGTTTTAGACACTTAAAATACCATTTTCACACATTTAAAAAAATCAAACTAATCCCGTAATATTATTAAATATCTAGTCAGCATTCTAATTTCTACATTCATTTCCTGTTATGTCTGAATCTGTACACTGTAATTGGCTAATATGTCTCTTAATTCTCTCTTTTTTTTTAAGATTTTATTTATTTATTCATGAGAGACAGAGAGAGAGAGAGAGGCAGAGGGAGAAGCAGGCTCCCAAGGAGCAGGGAGCCCGATGCGGGACTCAATCCCAGGACCCTGGGATCATGACCTGAGCCAAAGGCAGATGCTTAACGACTGAGCCACCCAGGCGCCCTCTTAATTCTCTTTTAATTTATAAATTCTTCCATCCTTTTTCTTCCTTGCAGTTTATGTGTTGAAGCAATCCAGTCGTTTGTCCTTTAACATCTCCCACAGTCTGGATTTTTTTTGTCCACACTCCGTGGTGTAAGGTGTTCTTCCATCACCTGCACCTATTTCCTGCTTCATGTGGTTGAATCTAGAGATCTAATCAGATTTCCAGTTGATTTTCTGGCAAGCAGGTGGTGCTGTATCCTTTCATTGGGAGGGGCATAATGTCTAACTGTCTGCCATTTAGTGAAGTTAGCAGTCACTGATGAGCATTGCCTACATTCACTAGTTCTTCAGAGTTTTTAAAGTGATGATATTCTAACTTTATAATTTCTCCTTCATTTGGTAGCTTGAATAGTATTACCAAGGGAGACTTCCACTATCAGAAACTTGGTCATGTTGAGAATAATTCGATTTGCAAGCAGAGGTTACATGCTTGATTTTTTTTTTTTTTACTTATATAACAGTTTTCAACAATAATGAGTTGCTTCTCTACCATCCCCCAAAGATGACTACTGAATTTTTCATGTTTTATGAACATCTGGATTTAAACGTATGATGTATTTACATCTATATTGTAATTATTATCCTTGTTGATGTTCAAAGTGTCCCTGCTGTGTCTAGTGGGAACCTCTTCAGAGCAGCTTCTGAGTCCTGTTGGTATGACCCTAGTCGTCTTTGAGAATTTTTTTCCTGTTTTTATTTTTTTAATTTTTTGTTTGCTTGTTTTGTTGGGGTGCTGTGGTTTTTTTGTTTTGTTTTGTTTTTGCAAAGAAGGTATCAAAATGGCTAGGTCATGAGAAAATGTTCCGGATTTACCTTGCACATATAGTCCCCAGATCCAGAATCAGCCATTTTCTCCAAAAACTGTGCTTCCCCTTAGTGGGAAATGGTATTTAGAAAGCAAACAAGCTGGGTGCTTTGGTTACTGTTTCTAGGCATTGTTAATGGACAGCATTTTTTGATAAACATTTTTGTGATCTGATAAACTTACTTAGATTATGTGTTTACTTCTAAGTTCTGCTTTAGCCATATACTACAAAGTTTTACTACTACTATTTTCACTATCATTTCGTTGTAACTATTTCTTAATTTTCTTTATAATTTTCTTTTAATTGAAATGTTGTTTGGCAATATGTTATTATGTAGTCATTGAACATGTGCTTTTAAGCTCTTTGCTTTTAATTTCTCACTGTGTTGCCTTATGGTCAAAGAACATAGTTGGTCTGATATTGATAATTTGCAACGTATAGGGGCTTATGTCATCGCCTAATAACAGTCCATATTTATCAATGTTTTCATTTTGATTTAAAAAAGTATAATTCAGGGCGCCTGGGTGGCTCAGTTGGTTAAGCGACTGCCTTCGGCTCAGGTCATGATCCTGGAGTCCCGGGATCGAGTCCCGCATCGGGCTCCCTGCTCGGCAGGGAGTCTGCTTCTCCCTCTGACCTTCCCCCTTCTCATGTGCTCTCTCCCACTCTCTCTCTCTCAAATAAATAAATAAAATCTTAAAAAAAATACAAATAAAAAAATAAAAAAGTATAATTCATTGGTCCTGATAATTTGGAGGAGAAGCCTAGGGGTGAATTCCCAAGAATGACTTCTCGGACTTCATCTGTTTTTACCTTATTCTTCAGCCCAGTGGAGCTTTTGTGCTGCCCAGTTGTTACCAGTGGATGTAGACATCAGAGACCAGGGCCACTATTGCCACTGATATCTGTGGTGAAAGGGCAGGCAATGATTTGGCCAAGGCATGTGGGAAGAAACTTTCTTCCAACTAAGCTTCTCCTTGCTGCTTCTGGTTGCCATCGCTCCTGGGATCCAGCTGCCCATCACATACACAAACACCGCACACACACACGCGCGCACACATATATACCACATACTCCACATCTGACTTCCCCACCCCCTACACACACACACACACACACACACCATGCCACACACATCACGACACACCACACCAAACACACCACACACATACATACCATACACACCCCACACATACACACACACACAAACTTATATCACATACACCATATACCACACACCAGTTCAAGATAGATTTCAATCCGGCCTAAAGCTTTTATGGTTTCTTAGTTTCCTCTGGCTTCTATAGATTCTCCAGCTTTGATTTTGACTCAGTAGTTTATGCTAGCTCACCATCACGGCAAGAAGCAGAAGCTTCCTCATGTCCATTTGTAAGCTGTTATTGGGTTAACAGCATTTGAAAATTAAGTCAAAGGCAGCATCTAAGACATTAACCTCTTAACTTAAATGTTATGTGAAATGGTCTTGAAAACCACATCAATCTTAAGTCTCTTGATTTAGGGAGACAGGGGACTCAGACTTCTGTGAAGTCATAAAAATCTTCAGAACTACAGTATTTCCAGAAGCTTTTAAGAAGGAAAAAAGAAGACAGCAAAATTAGAGATGTGAGCCTTTGTGTCCATGAAAAGATGTTTTATTTAATGGGGGGCGGGGGGGCAACATTGTGGAAGAGAAACAAATTTGAAATGTTCTAATAGTAAGTGTTAAGAAAGATCTAGCCAGGGAGACCCTGGGTGGCTTAGTTGGTTAAGCAACTAACTCTTGACCTTGGCTCAGGTCGCGAGCTCAGGGTCCGCAGATGGAGCCCTGCATCTGTCTGTTGAGCCCTGTGCTCATCAGGGAGTCTGCTTCTTTCTCTCTCTCTTCCTTTGTCCCTCCTCTCACGTGCTCTCTCTCCAAAATAAATACTTAAATCTTAAAAAAAAGAAAGATCTAGGTAGGCTTTCATTATATACTTAGCTAAATTTCCTAATATTATTTATTGAACCGGGGCGCCTGGGTGGCTCAGTCGTTAAGCGGCTGCCTTCGGCTCAGGTCATGATCCCAGGGTCCTGGGATCGAGCCCCGCATCGGGCTCCCTGCTCAGCGGGAAGCCTGCTTCTCCCTCTCCCACTCCCCCTGCTTGTATTCCCTCTCTCGCTTCTCTCTCTCTGTCGAATAAATAAATTAAAAAATATATGTATTATTTATTGAACAATGCATTCCTCTCTAATTATGCTATGATTCTTTCTTTACCATATAGCAAGTTCTTATATGATTACTAAAATTTATTTTAGACTGGTCTATTTAGCTGATATACCTATTGAACCATTCATACCATTGTTTAAATCAGCCATAAAACATATTTTAATATGGCAAGTCCCCCCACTTTATTATTTTCAAAATATCATTCATTTTCTTTCTCATCCATTTATTATTCCAGAAGAAAAACATCAGGAACACTTTGTCTTTAAACTTCTCAGTTAAAATAATTTCTTTCTTCATAGTATTAGTAGTAATTTCCATAATGATTAACACTTTGTCTATCAGTTTTAGTCTATAAGATGTTCCAGGTGCTTTTTTTGCAATATATTTCTTCCTTTCAAAAATTAGTTTAGTCAGATAAAATTATAGCCATTTTTAAGTGAGGAAACGAACGTTCAGAGAAATAAGTAGCTTGTTCAAGGTCACAACACTAGTAATAGAAGAAATAGAATTTAAATCCAGATATTTTTACTTCAAAGACGTTATAGTCTTCCTTGCACTGATTCACACTGTACTTTTCAACTGGTAAAATAAATAATTGCTTTATTAACTTATTTTGTAAGGTATATTTTTAAAATGAAAGACAGTTACACTTAAAAAAAGAGAGAGAGATGGCTGAAGGAAGGACTGGTTGAGAAGGAAGTGTCTGAGAATGGGTCTGAGTTCAATGCCATTGTCAAGCAAATGCTACATGTCTCAAGGACAGCAAACATGCCCATTAAGTATATCTAGTATATCCAGTTGCCATGCTCCATTAAGTATATCTAGTATATCCAGTTGCCATGCTCCATTCCCTGATCTCTTTTCAATGGCCTTTGTCTCTTGCTCCCAAATTCCATTTATATATGCTTGGTTTGATTAAAAAATCCAGAGGTAAATAAACATAATGATGACTGAAGAATAAAGATAATAAGTGCTATCATTTTCTAAGCCATACCGTGTGCCAACTCTTCAACTAATTACTTCATCTAATCCTTATTTCTCTCAATTTACACATGAGGAAACTCGGCCTCAGGAAGACTAAGTAATTTGACAAAAAATAAAAAAATAAGTAAAAAGTCACAGCTACTAAGTTGTGGAAATGGAATCCAAACCAATATCTGACTTTTTTCCAATTGCCTTAGCATGAAAAAAGTTGGGGTAAAATGGTGAGGTTATCAACTATAAGTCAAGTTGTAAAGGCCTATCTAACCCATCAGCTTATTTTGAGACACCTCCAGTCCCAGGAAGTGACAAAAAACCAAGCTGAGTGCTGAATCTTCCTCTCATGTTTCCAGGCAAAACAGTAGCCAAATCCAGAGGTCTTCTTGCTCAATAAAAGGGAAAAAACAAATGAAGAAATCTGGAGCCAGAATGAGCAATTAGCTAATGGTGCATTTATGTGCAAGTAGGATGTGATCCCTTCTTATGTTCTCAAGAGGAACTTCTCTTTATTTGCCTAAGAGCACTTTTTTCCCCATATCTAAACTCTAGAAACACTAGATCTGACCAACATAAGCTATATTTGTAATTTCCTAAATAAATACCAAAGTTAGATAGGAGTCAGGGTGGCAGGAAGGATACCACTCCAGTTGGTTACAAGAATACATTTTTTTCTGCAGACCTAGCAATAATTGCTCAACAGTCCTTCCCCCATTAGACTGCAAGGTCCTTAAGAGCAGCAGTAATAACAATTAACAGTTGTTCACATTGTGCTTTCTCAAGATAGGCTATCATACTGAATCCTTACAACAGCTCTGGGAGGTCGAATATATTATCATGGACCTTTTGAAGTTGTTACAAATGCAGTACAGAGAATTCAAAGCAAACTGCCTGAAGTCACAAAGGTGGTGAGTGGCAGGTTGTATTTGAATACAGTGAATAAGCTGGGGAACACACTGGGGTCTCTGCAACATAGCAAAGTAAGAAAGAGAAGGAAGCTAGGACTGGGCCATCATGAGCAGAGCTACTACCTGTGGGAGGTTGGCTCTTGGCAAGGGGAGATGGTTGTCAGGGAATGTTCCTAACATGGATATAATTTAGATCATTTTTCCTTCAGTAAAGTATTTAGTAAAACTTCTGGTGTCACGCTTACCAGGGGCTAACATAGTATCTGCAACATGGTAGACACAAAATCAATATTTAATGAACAAATCAGTTTGGCATAGTTGCAATAATGCAAATGGAGACCCTAGTAGAGTCTCGCTACATATGGACTTTGTGTGAACCCTGTGTGTCTTCAGCATGGTCGAGCGCATAGTAGGACATATGAAGGGTTTTCCTATTGAGAAGATTTGGAACATACAAGAACAAATGTTGGGAAAGGAGTGGGCACAAATGTCAAGCTGGGAGCTTACTAGTATATAGTAGTGATTAGGAAATGGAGAAAGAAAGGGTAGAAAATGAATTTAATGACTTTGCAAAGCTTGAGGAAATTAGACAAGTAGCTAAAGAATAAAAACACATTAAATATAGAAAAGAATTAAAAAAACAAAACAAGATTTAACAGTGTGTTACTCTTCTGTGGCTGCTGTAACAAGGTACCAAATGGGGTGGCTTACCCATAGCAATGGAGTGTCTCAGTCCTAGAGAGTAGAAGTCCAAGATCCAAGTGTCAGTGGGGCCAGGCTCTCTCTGAAGGCCTTAGGGAAGAACCTTCCTTGCCTCTTCTAGCTTCTGGTGGTTGCTGGCAATTCTGGATATATGGTGGCTTGTAGACCTATCACTCCAATCTCTGCCTCCATTGTCACCTGGTTTGGGGTACTTTGTCAGGGCAACTCCAGGACACTAGCACAGACTTTGGTACTGAGTAGTGATGTGCACTGTTGCAAATAATTTAAAATGGGGAGGTGGCTTTGGGATTGGGTGATGGGTAGAGCCTGGAAGAATTGGGAAGCACGTAACAGAAAAAGTTTAGATTACCTTGAAGAGACATGTGAAAAAATGTCTAATGTTTGGGAATGTCTGTCCTGTCCAGTCCCACCATTATATTTTGGAAGCAGATAGCCTATTTTCTAGTTTTACACGTCTACAGATAGACAAGGGATTCTCCCTCAAGACCGCAGCGTCAACTGCCTGAGTTTTCAGACTGCTGGCCCGCCCTACAGATTTCAGACTTGCAGTCCCCATGATCACAGGAGCTAATTCCTTTAAAAATAAATGTACATATACATATGTATCTACCTGTGGGTATACCCATGTGTGAACATGCGTGTGTGTGTACATATATGTGTATATGTATATGCATGTATATATAAAGTCAGTGTACACACATAGAATCTCCTATTGGCACTGATTCTACAGAGAATGCTGACTATTACAAACGGCAATAAAAAGAAACCTGCTTCATACCTAAATTAGCATTATACTTAAGTTAGTTCATTGAGCAATGTTAGAATTGATCGTTTAACATGTTTGATTTCTTCAAAGCTTTAGGAAATACAGGGATACATGTTAATTGCTAGCGTAAAAAATATTTTTGTAGAAGAGTTGGGAAAAATAAGTATAAAGGTTAATTGTACCTAATTAAAGCTTTAGCAATATATGCTTTTATATATTTTCTTGGTCTGATGAAAAGGCAGATAGTTAGATATAGTATATATATATATATATATATATATGTATGTATATATATATGTATATATATATACATATATATATCCCAAAGATAAGATATGGGTGCCTAAGTCAGGGCTTCGTTAAATATTTAAATATAAATATTAATTGGTGAGGTTGATCATTTTCACTTGACTACAAACAATACAGCAAGTTATTCTCTCTCTTCCCTTTGACTGTGTCTCTTCTCTCCTTAAAAGACACAATTCATTTCTAGATTTTTAATAAGTATACACTATGATTGAAGATTCCATGTGATACCAAGGAACTTATGTTTACATATATTTAAATATATTAAGCTTATTAACATTACACATAGTGCACTCGTATTAAACTGATACATTATTCTCTTACAGCTAATTTCAGAGCTTCATTGAAAAGTTTAAAAAGTTTAAAGCTCAACCCAACATGGACAGATCAGTAAAGAAAAAAAATCTTGATTTTTGAAACTAAGATTGAGTATATTATATACCTTGAAAGTGATTTCCCTGCAATATGCATCGCTGTATGGGGCCATTTCCCAGGGGTGTCTTCATGTGTTCTATTCCCCTGCATTCTTCTGTTCCTATTTTAAGGTCATGTCTGAAAATGGTAGTGGGATTGGGTGCAGCAGAAGTGAATGTGAAAGAAATTAGCCATAGCTACTGTCACATGTGCTGTAGAAAGTTTAGGACATGGGAGTTCTGCTCTCTGGAAGTTGAATGAAAGGGGAGCCTGGTACTCTCATAGCCTGTGGACACAGCTACCAGAAAATCCAGCTGGAAGATTACTAAAAGAAAGGACTCCTGCCAGTATCCTTGGTTGTCAGACTATTTTACTGAAAATAAACACAATTCAATATATATGATGTGGAAAGAGAAGTCATGCATGCATCAAGTTCTCATGTATCGTATCTGTTTTTAAAAAGCACACCCAGGTCTACTTGGGTGTCTTCTCTTGTTCCCATTTAAATTCTAGCATTGAACAGCACTGTGGAATGAGTGGGAATTTTTTGCTCCATTAAATTTCTGGGGTGTTCATGGAGGTTCCCCCCCACTGGCTGATTCTCGAAAGTTTCCAGCCCTGAATGAGCTCTGGTGGTGATTTAGCTCACAGCTCCCTGTAGTTGTTTGTTCTCTGTAGATCTACTTTGTCTGGCTTAATGGAGACTTGCCCTTATGAATACAAAGCTTCTATTGTAGATGAAAACTCAAGGGGACGCAGACCGGTTTTGGCCACTATTTCTCTGAAAGTTCTCTTATTTCTTATTATCCTACTTTGCGAAGTCCAGCTACTCTATCATCTTTTACTTTTATATCTGTCTTCTGACCTCAGCAACACCACAGTGCTCTGTTTGTGGTCCTCCACCTATGCAGCCACAGGAAGTGTCCCCAGGGAGAGAGATTTCATCATCCTGGGGCGCACCTCACTTGAGTTCATTCTCTTGGTAATCGTAAGTCTGCACTGCCAGTTTTCCAACATCTAAAATAGTTATTTTGTATATTCGCTTCAGTGATATAATTGTTTTTGGCAGAAGCCTGGACCATTACAAGCTACTCTATCATGGCCAAAAGAAGGATTCTCTGAGAACATGTTTTAAATTTGTTTCTTGCCTTGGGAGTAACTGGAACATCCAGTTAGTATAAATTTAAATTTCAACCTGGAAATAATTTAATTTGACTCCTACAGTCTCAACCAAAACAGGATATCTATCTTGTCCTCTTCCTGTGTTGACTGGAATATTATTATTTCTAGAATATTCTCTCACTGAACATGTAAACTTTCAGCAGGGGAGGTCTTTTTTTTTTTTTTCCTTCATTTGTTGGTAAGGGTTAAAACCTAAATCCCTAGATGATAGAGTCTGGATTTCCCTTCCATGATAGTCAGTTTCATTACATAGTTGCTCTGATTTTAAGTTTCTTCCCCATTTCTGGCCCCTGTTTGTATTTTGAGTTGAGTTATACCTTTAAAAGAGTATTTATTACAAATGGTCAGGGAATGGGGAAAGAGGGACTCTCGTGAATTGCTGGTTAGAAGTGTTAATTTTTCAATTCTTTAGGGGAAAATTTTACAAAATCTATCAACCTTTCAAAGGTATATACACTATGATGCCAAAATTTATTGCAGCACAATTTACGTTAGCAAAAGTTTTCAAACAATTTAAAGTCAGTCATTACAGAACTGGTTAGATACCCTTTTATAGGCATATGATGTTAGCTTAAAGAAAGAATGAAGATATTTTATGTTAAGATGTGAAACTATCTCTAAAATCTATTGGTAAGTGAAAAAAGCACAATGAATTATAGCCTGCACATTTTGTGTTCTATCTGAATAAAAACACAGTACAGTTGACCCTTGAACAACATGGGTTTGAACTATATGGGTCCATGTACACCCAGGTTTTTTTTTTTTTTTTTAATAAATACAGTATGGTACTATAAATATGTTTTCTCTTTCTTACAATTTTCTTTTTTAATTGAAATATAATTAACCAGTATCATATTTGTTTCAGGTGTACAATATAGTGACTCAACAATTCTTTAAATTTCTCAGTGCCCATCAAGATAAATCAACTCTTAATCCCCATTATCTCTTTCACCCATCCACCTGCCCACCTCCCCTTTGGCAACCACCTGTTCTCTGTATTTACGAGTCTGTTTTTGTGTTTGTCTCTTTTTCTCTTTGTTTGTTTTGTTCTTAAATTCCACATATGAGTGAAATAATGTATTTGTCTTTCTCCGTCTTACTTCACTTAGCATTATAACATCTAGGTCCATCCATGTTGTTTCAAATGACAACATTTTATTCTTTTTTATGGCTGAGTAATATTACACACACACTCACACACATCTTTATCCCTTCATCTACCTATGGACACATGGGTTGCTTCCATATCATGGCTATTATAAATAAATCTGCAATAAACATAGGGGTACATATATCTTTTCAAATTAGTATTTTCATATTTTTGGGGTAAATACTCAAAAGTGGAATTACTAGATCATATGGTAATCCTATTTTTAATTTTTTGAGGAACTTCCATATTGTTTTGCATAGTGGATGCACCAGTTTGCATTCCTACCAATTGTGCCTGAGGGTTCCTTTTTCTCCACATCCTCATCAACATTTGTTATTTCTTGTTTTTGATTTTAGCCATTCTGACAGGTGTAAAGAGATATGTCACTGTGGTTCTTATTTGCATAATTTGTGATGTTGAGCATCTTTTCATGTGTCTATTGGCCGTCTGTCTTCTTTGGAAAAATGTCTATTCAGGTCCTCTGCCCATTTTTTAATTGGACTATTTGGGAGGTTTTTGGTGTTGAGTAGTAGGAGTTCTTTATATATTTTAGATATTAACCCCTTATCCTTGTGATTTTCTTCACAACATTTTCTTTTCTCTAGCTTACTTTATTGTAAGAACATAGTATATAATACAAGAACATAAAAATAAGTGTTAATCAATTATTGATGTTATCAGCAAGGCTTCTATTCAACAGTAGGCTATTAGTAATTAAGTTTTTTGGGGGGGTCAAAGTTATATATGAATTTTTGACTGCATAGAACTTCATGTTCCTAACCTCTGCATTGCTCAAGGGTCAACTGTATATAAATACTTTACTTTTATATGTATAGCCTATATCTAGAAAGATGCATGATGATCTGGTGGTTTTTATGATTTCTGTGTAAGAAAGCTGGGTAGATAGGCGTGAGGGCTGGGGAAGAAATTTTACTATAAACGTTTTGTGTATTTTCTTGTTAAACCATGTAAATATATTAACCTTTTGAAGAAAATGCTAAAAAACAAAAGAAGTTGTTATATTTTATCTACTATGTCTACATGTTCTGGAGTTTTTGAGTTATTGATTCTACTATATATTCAGAACTGGAAGTCTACGACCTTCCTAATCACAAACTCCAGTATTCTTCTTCTCCCCAGTTTTATTGAGAAATTATTGACATATGATATCGTGTAACTTTAAGGTGTATAATATGATAATTTGATACATGTATATATGGTGAAATAATTATCACAGTAAGATTAGTTAAGACCTCTATTATTTCACGTACTTACCATTTTTTGTGTCAGGGGATGACGAGAACATATATAATCTACACTCTTAACAACTTCCAACAGCATTGTTAACTATAGTCAGTATGCTGTGCATTAGATCCCCAGATCTTATTTTTCTTATAACTGGAAGTTATTTGACTGTCATCTTCCATTTCTCCCAATCCCTAGCCATTGGCAACTACCATTTTACTTACTGTATTAGTTTGGTTTTTTTTAGATTTCACATGTAAGTGAGATCATACCATATTTGTATTCTGTGTTTCACTTATTTAGTTTAATGCCTCCTTTAGCTCCAAAATTTCTATTTGGTTCTTTTTTTTTCAAGATTTTATTTATTTATTTGTGAGAGAGAGAGTGCATGCGTGCGCATGAGTGGGAGAAGGGGCGGAGCGAGAGAGAGAGAGAGAGAGAGGAATCTTACAGAAAGCTGAGAGAAAGCTGGGCATGGAGCCTAATGTGGGGCTTAATCTCATGACCCTGAAATTATGACCTGAGCTGAAATCAAGAGTCAGATGCTTAACCAACTGAGCCACCTAGGTGTCCCTCTATTTGGTTCTTCTTCTTCTTCTTTTTTTTTTTTTAATAATTTCTGTCTTTCTGTTAAACTTCTCACTTTTTGCATGTATTGTTATCCTGATTTCATTGAATTCTCTCTGTGCATTTTCTTGCTGCTGACTGAGCTTCCTTAAAACAATTTTGAATTTTGTATTGGGCAAATCACAGGTCTCCATTTCTTTGGGATTGGTTCCTGGACAATAATTGTGTTCTTTTGATGGTGTCGTATTTCCTTGGCTTTTCATGTTCGTAAAGGCTTGTCTTCTGTCTTCACATTTGAAGAAGCAGCTGTCTTCCCCTGTCTTCAGTGACTGGCTTTGGGAGACGAATACTTCTGTCAGCCTTGTTAGAGATTCTGAGGCTTTCTCAGAGCTTTTCTATGCCCCACCTGCTCCACACTTCTTGTGCCCTCTTGTGACAGAATTCCTGAGTTTGCATTTCTTCTCTCAGTCCTACAAGGCCAAGCTAGAGCTGACAGCTCTCCTTTTTTTTTCCCCCTAGTATGATGCTAAATGTTCAAGTTTCTTCCCAGGCCCATAGAGTCAGGCCAGCTCTCTGCACATGCTCACTATTCATCTGTAAAGATGCTCCTGCTGTCACCGGGAGCACATCCAGGGAGCCAGCCATGGGGTGGAGGTTTGAGGGGTGAAGTGTGTGAAGTGGTTTTGGTGCTTGTGGGCCAGTGGCAGAATCTGCAGGCAAAGAGTCCTCAGGGGCTCCTGGATGGCCTTCCTGATGGAGATGGTGACATGGTTGTAGGACCAGAATCCCTTTGATATCCTCCAACAGCCCTGCTGTTCTCTCAGCTTCTCCCTGCCCGCCAGTTACACAGCATGCTTTGGTATTCTGGATGGGGCAAAAGAAAGATAAGACTCCTTGGCAGCTTCCCACACACGCTTTGACTTTCCTGCACAGGAGGAAGCACGGGCTGAGAAGGTGTTCTCGGCACTGATCTGTGCTGCCCTGGGAGAGGGCAAAGTGAAACTCTTCTCTTGACCCTTTTCTGTGCATCCAGTCTCCAGCATTTTTTGCCCCAGTGATGTACTGGATCTTCTCCATTGGACTCCTGGGCTTTCACAAAAGCACTCTCATCCATGGGTGTTTCTCTAAATGGGTGTTCTTCAGAGGGAATATGGTAGAAAACTCTTCTTCTGCCATGATGATGATGGGTATCTCTTTACTCTTCTTTACAGCAAGGAAAGCAGGAACAAAACATGAGTGCTAAATTTTCCATTACTTCAGATCCACTGAAGAGATTCTGTTTTTTAATAGCTCATACAGAAAAGCGTGTGAGGGGCTTGATTGGCAGTGAGAGCAATCCATGGGGTGATATGGTTGTCTAAATGTAGAATGCAAACATGGGCTGCAGTAGTGGAAACACAGTGCCTGGAATAAACTGGCAGTTAGTTCTATTTTACTGTTTACTGATTAGACCACTCATAAAGTAATGTTTGTTTTGATTGCTATTTATTACGGGGAAGATACATTGTCTTAAGTCCAGTTACCAAGAAGCAGATTCTGAAATGAAAACTTGTGTGAAAGTGGTTTATTAAGGCAGTGCTCTGAGGAATACTGACGAGGGAGATTGCCTAGCAGCAGGACAGGAAAGGGAGGGAGCCAAGCAGAGGACAATTTAAGTCCCACTTCAACCTGATTCTGCAGGGAAGCTCTCAAATGAAAGTGAGCTTCAAAGTTGCCCAAAGCTGAGAGAAGGGAACTAGGCGCTCAAACTTCTCCAACTTTGCGTTGTTGGCCAAAGGCCCTGAGCATGGGCAGTAAATTTCCAGACACACTGCTTCTCTATTGACCCACAAAAGGGTCTCCAGCCGGCCAAGCACAGTCCTCTGAGAAGCAGACTAGGCAAAGCAGGACTAAAGGCAGGGAAGGGACACACCACAGTAGATACATAAACCGTGATAGAGGACTGATTGAGATGTAGAGTATTTGTGCATGATGCTACAATATTCTCAGGGAGGAACAAATATCTTCAAATAGTGTCTTATGGAAAGGGGTTAAATGTGTCTGTGTGGCCTCCAGATATTAGACTAAAACTTCTAGATGGAAGGAACCTCAGAAAGGTTAGAAACTCTCTGAACATTTTCAGAGTTCCCTATAGATGTCACAGCCTATGTCTGTGGGTGGGAGCATCTTTGTATTCTGTGATATTTGGGGTCATCCTACCAATGTAGTAGGGAGTTAAGGTGTGGTTTTCAAAGCCCCCAAATTGTGAGCAAACTAGACAATCAAGTTGTCAGATTTGATTCTCTGAATATATTTTAAGGAGAGGGAAAATATCCTATTAGCTACAAAATATTAAACTCCTCCCCCCCAATTGTACATTTATTAAAATAAGGCATTCTCTTATCAGTTATTTTCTCTGCAACACTGTGCATCCCGTGTTCAATCTTCTGGAACAGTTTAGGTCCAAATAATGTGGGGCTAGAAGAATAAAAAGAAAAAGAATTTAAAAACCCACTTTTATCTTCCTGCTTTCTTGTTTGCTGTGCTGTGCAATAAGTAAATGGAATCAAATTAAATCTCATGAGAAGGAGACCATTGACCCACTCTGAAGACCATCTGAGAAAGAACTTTCAATCTTTTATGCTCTCTTTCCTCTTTTTTTTTTTTTTTTTAGAAGAAGGCTTTCTATACCAGTGAGCCTATAAACATAAGATTTCAGGTGTGGGAGAATGGGCCTCCAAGGAAAGATTTGAGGGACTTTGGCAAAAATGTAAGTAAAGAACCCTCACTCTGATCAAAGATGCCAAGTACTACTGCTCTGAGGAGACTTTACCTTTAAAAACTAGGCAAATGGGGCAGTCAGAATTTGAGAGAGACAGGGACAACCATTTTCTGTTTCTAATGGTCCATGTCCAATCCTTCAAACTGAGGCTTTATCAAAAATTTTTTTTTCTAGAGAGCAGAAAATCCTCACTAGCAGGAGCTATTTAAAGGCTCTGGCCTTGCATTGAAACTGCAGATTTGGCAGTCGCAGGTTTCAGCTGGATTTTCTGGGCAGTAAGTAATGCAGCAGCGAATTTACTCTTTTTAATATAATGGCAACAGTGGTTGGAAGGAATGGGAATGACTTCAGGCAGTGCCAAACTTTAAATGAAAAAGCTAACTATAGCTGTTCCTTTCGCTCTCTCGGAGAGCTCTGAGTGATTGTGTGGGAAGCAGGGGTGAAGGGTGACCTCAGCAGGCCTGCTTTGGAGACGAGCTCGCTGGAGAGCTTAGGTCAGCTTGCCCCACACCTGGCCCCCAGGGAGGATTTGTGTGTGACGATGGGAGTGGTAAGGAATCGAAAAGCAACTTCACTGGGCTGAAAGCTTTGTAGAGCAGGCATCAAGGGAGGGAGGTGTCCTCTTTGATCTCTGAGCCCTTGAGAAAGAATCACTGAGTTATAAGGTAAGTACCTGACTTAGTGTGGAAGCCAGGCAGTAGTCTCTCATGGGCCTTTCTTTTTTTTTTTTAAGATTTTTTATTTATTTATTTGAGAGAGAGAGAATGAGAGAGAGAGCACATGAGAGGGGGGAGGGTCAGAGGGAGAAGCAGACTCCCTGCCGAGCAGGGAGCCCGATGCGGGACTCGATCCAGGGACTCCGGGATCATGACCTGAGCCGAAGGCAGTCGCTTAACCAACTGAGCCACCCAGGCGCCCTCATGGGCCTTTCTGGATCCCATACTGGGCAGGGGTGAGTCACTGATGGAGCAAAGGAGACCCCATGGGAATTCATCATTTTCTAAGTGAGGGGAAACAGCTGCTTCCTTTCAAGGGTGTTATTCCTCCCCCCCACCCCCCACCCAACAACCTTCTATTCCCTGACTTTTGATCTCCATTCCACCTTAAAGATGAATCTTTTTTAAGCATGTTTTTTGTTTTGTTTTGTTTTAAGATTTTATTTATTTGAGAGAGAGAGAGAATGAGAGAGAGAGAGCACATGAGAGGGGGGAGGGTCAGAGGGAGAAGCAGGTTCCTTGCTGAGCAGGGAGCCCGATGCGGGACTCGATCCCGGGACTCCAGGATCATGACCTGAGCCGAAGGCAGTCGCTTAACCCACTGAGCCACCCAGGCGCCCAAGATGAATCTTTTTTATAAAAGTAGACCTCTTTGTGCATAAGAATGTATATCTCAGGTAATCTCTACCAATTTAAAAGTAGAGTTTTGGAGCAGTTTTGAGCTACCCTGGAATTATGACATGTCAGAAAATGTCTAGAGAACTCACTAGATGGGGTCAGCAAAGACCTCTTTGTAAGAGGAAAGGAAACTTTCTCCCCTTGTTTTTAGACCTGCTCTTTGAATTTTGCCCTTGGGGGGTTCAGTGCATCGGAGACGGGCCTTGTAGGAGACTCTGGTGACTGCCTAGCAAGTGACAGAGGCAGTATCCACCCCGGCCCCAGGAAAAGGGCCAGTGCCGCCAGGAAGGTGCAGGAACGCGGCCAAGGCACGGAAGAAGCAGTGATGTCAGACGGATCTACAGCAGAGGTAGCCGGGGCAGCAAAGCTGCCGATCGAAAGTGTTATGTGAGATACAGTAATGCTTGGGCAGAGGGAGATTTTTAGGAGTTTGAAGTACTGCGTAAGCGAGTAGAGGAAAGAGCCCCCCAAATGTGGGTTTTTTTAAACATTTTATTTATTTATTTGGCAGAGAGAGAGGGAGAGCACAAGCAGGGGGAGCAGCAGGGGCAGAGGGAGAAGCAGGCTCCCCGCTGGGCAAGGAGCCTGACGTGGGGCTTGATCCCAGGACCCCGGGATCATGACCTGAGCTGAAGGCAGCTGCTTAACTGACTGAAACACCCAGGCGTCCCCAAATGTTTTTGCTTTTTTTTTTTTTTTTTTTTTTAAGATTTTATGTATGTATTTGACAGAGAGAGACACAGCGAGAGAGGGAATACAAGCAGGGGGAGTGGGAGAGGGAGAAGCAGGCTTCCCTCAGAGCAGAGAGCCAGATGCGGGGCTCGATACCAGGACCCGGGGATCATGACCTGAGCTGAAGGCAGACGCTTAACGACTGAGCCACCCAGGTGCCCCTAGCATGTGTGTTTTAAGTTCTGTCTACAAATAATCCATTCTTCAATCCATGGAAGAAAATATGTCAAAGACTGTTTCATCATTCTCAGCGGATGACTAAAAGAATCTCATGTTGCTTCTGTGAGACATAAAACATCACTTTTATGTCAAAGTGTGCACCCAGTAGGCCCTCAGGAAATATGCGGTGGAAAGTGACTACAATTCACTGAACACACTTGACATACTTGAACTTCGCAGTGACCTTACTGTCTTCCTTTTAGAGATTTTACAGATGAAGCTTTTTTTGATGAAGATTAAAGGGATTAACATCCAAAGGGTCAATTTAATAAACAATAGGGAAAAGGGAGACCATGAAAGATAAATTTAGAAATACTTAGAACAGTGGATCAGCTCACAAACGGCTTTTAAGGAAAATTATTTTTTTCACAAATGAAAATACATTTTTTTCTGATTGTTAAAGTAATGTGTGCCTATAGCTAAACTTCCCCCAAATCCCTGAGGATATCCTAGAAGAATTCCCAATATTTCAACTATCTCTTAAGACCTAGTAGATATACTTGGGGTGGGGGTGATGCACTTAGAGATCTTAAAGCACCAGCCACCCTCTTCCTAAGTTCGGCCCCACTTGCTAGGCTTTAGAACTTGATCTTGACTCAACTAACAAGTTGAGATCTTTGATCTTTCCTGAGATCTTTGAGTTTTCATGAATCTCTCTTACTCAACTGAAAGAACAGGCTATTTTACAAAAAGCATAACACGTCACCTTGGTGGACGCGAACACGATTGGGGGAACAATAGTGTGTTTATGTGCCTCACCCTCAGTCATCTCTCCAAACCAATTCTGCTGCAGAATTATACCCCTAGCCATGCCTACAAAACTACAGGGGAATAGGATATTTTTATTTAAGAGTCTGAGAAGCAAAAAATAAACTTTACAATAAAATCAGCTCCCACATTAAATTTCCTTTGGTGATGAAAATTGTCCCAGATGAATTTACTAAACAAAAATTACCTCAAAGAGAGTATAAATAGGTTACATTACTTTACATTACCATATTAGCTTTCTAAAAATGAGAATGCTAGCTAAGCAAAACTATGAGTACCATTAGAACTTAAAAGCTCCCTGCAATATTAATATAAAGCTGACCCTTGAACAACATGGGTTTGAACTGTGCAGGTCCATTTATATGTGGATTTTTTTTTTTTTTTTTTTTACTGAAAATGTATTTTCTTCTTTGATTTATCTTAATATTTTTCTGGCTTTATTGTGACAATACAGTATATAACACATATAACATGGAAAATATGTGTTAATCAACTGCTTGTTAATAGTAAGGCTTCCAGTCAATAATAGGCTATTAGTAATTAAGTTTTGGGGGAGTCAAAAGTTATACATGGGTCTTTGACTGCATGGAGGGTTAGCACCCCTAACCCCAGTGTTGTTCAAGAGTCAAATGTAATATGATTTCAACTAGGTATATTGATAGTTTTTTACTATATGCTAAGCACTATGCTGAGCACTTCATATGTATGATCTCATTTAATCTTTACAGCAACCCTATGGAGCAAGTATAATTATCTCCACTTTAGAGGTAGGAAGCTGAGACCTAGAGAAGTTTTAAAAAATGCCAAGATCACAAAACCAATACGTGCAAAGACCAGAATTCAAAGCCAATATGACTCTGTAGCTCACAGACTTGATCACTGAGCCATTCAATGCAATGTTAGGCTGCCATATTGGTCTCTCAGTGTGTAACGGAAGTTTTTCATTGCTTTTAATTGCTGAGCATTTGATTACATACAGTTTGTTTATCCATTTGCCTATTGAAGAACCTTGGGCAGTTTCTAGCTCAGGGTTCTTATAGGGAAAATGGTGATAAGCATTCTTGTGCCAGTCTTTTTGCGGATATATGTTTTCGTTCCTTTAGGGTAAATATCTAGAACTGGAATCACTGGGGTAGGGGGGGAATGTTTAGTTTTATAGGAGAAAGCCATATTATATTGCTGTACATAATCAACAATAATGTGTGAGTGTTCTGGTTACTCTACGTGATCACCACATTTGGTGTTTAGTGTTTTTGACTTTTGGCATTCTGGTGAGCGTATAGTGGTATCTCATTCTGCTTTTCCTTTACATTTCCCTAGTGACTAATAAAGTTGAGCATTACTATAAAGTTACTGTAATCAAGACAGCATGGTGCTGGTGAAAGTATAGACACGTTAATCAATAACAGGATGGAAGTCCGAGAAATAGGCACACACAAATAGAATCAACTGATTTTTAACAATGGTCCTAAGGTAATCAACGGAGAAAGGGTAGTTTTTCAACAAATGGTGCTGAGCAGACACCCATGTGCAAAAAGTAAAACCAAAAGAAAACCACCTTGTATCCAGACCTTGTGACATATATAAGAATAAACTTAAAATGGGTTATAGATCTAAATATAAAACCTAAAACTGTAAATTTCTAGAACACAATGAAGGAGAAATTCTTTACTACTTTGGTAAGGCAGAGTTTTTCGATATGACACCAAGAGCATGATCCACAAAGGAAAATGAATTGTAAATTGGAATTTATCAAAATTAAAAATGTTTGTTCTACAAAACTCACTATTGAGAGAATGAAAGGAGAAGCTACAGACTGGAAGAGTATTTGCAAATTGTATTTCTGACAAAGGGTTTTTATTTAAAATATATTAAAATATCTGAAAACTCAGTAATAAGAAAACAATTCAATTTTAAAATGGTCAAAAGAACTGAATACACACTTCATCAAAGGAAAAAAGAACAGAAAGCAAGAAAAGATACTCAACATCATTTGTCATTAGGAAAATACAAGTTAAAACCACAAAGGGATATATCACTGCACATTTTTAGAATGGCCAAAAAATTAAGTACCAAATGTTGGCAAAGATGCGGAGTGACTAGAAGTCACTACATTCCTAGTAGGAGTACAAAATGGTACAGATATTATGGAATACACTACAGCAGGGTTTTTTAATTTGAATTTTTATTTTTCTATGAATTTAAACTTACACTTATGAAATGACCCAATAATTTTCTTTCTGGATATTTATAAATGTGCAGTGAAAATCTTACTCAAAAATCTGTATGTGACTGTTGATAGCAGATTATTCACACTTGCCCAAATTTAGAAACAACTTGGATATTATTCAATTGGTGAATGTATAAACAAACTGGCACATCCATAAAAAACAAACATGCGTGAGTTTTAATTGCAGTTTGCTAACCATAAGTAACCAGACCCAAAAGGCTACATGTTACATGATATGATTTATATGCCATTCTAGAAAAGGCAGAACAATTGAGAAGAAAAACAAGCCAATGGTTAAGAGGGATAGAGAGTGAAGGGATTGTCTGACTACAAAGGGAAACATGAGGGAATTTTTAGGATAATGGAATTGCTTCAGATCATGACTTTTATGGTAGATACACCACTCTGCATATGTCAAATCCCTTAGGACTGTCCACCACAAAGAGCAAATTTTACAGCATATGAATTTTTACAAATCATCGATGTGTGGGAAAATCACAATAAATACAACCTATAATAAATGAACCTAATCATATAAAACATGAAAATGTTACCACACAAAATGGAAATAATATTTTGACTGGCTAATGTAAGGCAAAAGAAAAAGAAAGAAACATAGACAAATATTTTATTCTACTTAGAACATTTGTTTCTCACAAATCTGTAGTTTACCAGTTCTGACGCTATTTTTATACTAGATCTGAAAATTAAACAGATATATTACAGATAATGAAAGCCAGGTTTTTCAATGTTAGACAAAAAGATTATAAATAATGCAGGGAGTGGGGGTGGGAAAGTTAGAATAAGCCAAGAGACATTTGATTGGAATCATAAGTATCAATATGGATTCGTGTTTTTGTTGTGTGTGTGTGTGTGTGTGTGTGTTTTCATATGGATAGATAAAGAAATATAGAGGTGTTTATGCATGTGTTTGTGTGTGTGTATATATAAATACATATCTCCAAACCATCTCCTGAGAATGTCTAGAAACAATGAAATCTTAGTAACAATCTATCTAGCATCCACATGATGGTTCCTAAATACCATTCTCAAAAAAAAAAAAAAAAGGAACCAAGGAATCGAACTAGGTTTAGACATGAAAATTCAATGAAATGTGTGATCCTGGCTTGGGTCCTGGTACAAAAAAAGCCTCCTTGGAGAAGCAGTTGGTTCCTGGTTTGGGGCAGGGAAAACACAGGATCAGCCTGGATTATCTTTTGGTGCCAAAAATAAGGAAATGCTCCCAAAAGGGTGGGGACATATCGAAAAGGCACAGGAACCAACCAGAAAGAGTTTCCAATAGCCAAAGCTGAACTTTTTGAGCAGTAAAATAATAATACTACTGTATTATAACCCATAGAATTAAGTAAATATCCATGAGTTTGTACTGATAAATCTATTTAACTGAATAAATAAATACATGTGAGGGAAAGAATAGCTCTTCCTTTCAAAATAATTCCAACTGATCGATGCAGAGGAATGAGGGATATAGAAAGTTATTAGTACACCATGGTACTAATTGTTGTAGGCAGGATGCAAAAATTAGTAGGCAAAAGTTTGAGGAGAAACGGGGTATTTTCATTGCCTCCAAGAGTCTCCCCCAAGATCCTTATTAGTTAAAAAGGGGAAAATAGTAACTTTATAGTGGGTAAACTGCTGACACCACCTCAGCCCAGTTAACACTGTTAGCAATAGATCCATGCAATGTATCTTATGAGTATCATGTATCCCCTGATGTTCTGCATTGAGAAGAGTGCATAAATTCTGTGGTATTCCTGCTAAAATACATGACCTTCATCCAATCATGAAAGGACACATCAACAAACTCAAACTGAGAGATAATCTACAAAGTAACTGACCAGGACTCTTTCAAGGTCATAAAAGACAAGAAAGAACTAAAGCACACTGAGAGATTGGAGGAGACTAGGGACACATGAAAACTAAATGAAATGAAATATTGGCTGGATCCTGGAACATTAAAAGGACATCGGTGGAATAGCTGGTGAAATCCAATTGCCTTCTGTAGTTCAGGTAATAGTATTCTACCAGTATGAATTCCTTTGTATAATTGTACTATGGTTATATAAGATGCTCACCCTAGGGGAAGCTGGGTGAAAATTATATGGGAACTCTGTACTCTTTTTGCAACTTTTCTGTAAGCCTAAAATTCTTTCAAAATTAAAAAAAAAAAAGTCCAGTCTGATCTAATATTGAAACTTCAATCTTTCATGTAATTTTACACCTCTCGGACCCCTTTTCACTATGCAGCCTTTGGCAGCTAGAGCGTGGGAGCTGGGCAAGGGGCAAGAGGTAAGACTCAGCAAAGCACTAACTTGACAGGTATGCAGTACTCTGACTTTAATACCACCTGGGTGCAGCAAATGATATCCAAATACTGCTTCCTTTTTCTCATCCTTTCCTCACTTGCTTTTGTGCAAAAGTCCTCCTTGCTGGGGAACTCAAACTCATTTTCTGGCATGGGTAGCAAGCTCCAGATAATCACTAATGGCCGCTCCCCTCAGTGGCTACATCTGACAGTTCATCTCTAGTGTCCTGGAGCTAATGTGGATTTACTCCTGGCAGGAAACACTCCCTCTTGGAGGGCTCCTTCCCAAGATGGCTCCAGGCCAGCTCTCTTCTGTTCTCTAGGAGATATTCACATTGCTGCCCATTCCAAGGTGTAAGACCAGAAAGATAGCAGGATTTTGCCTACTGGTCCAGACCTAAATATTACAGTGTTGCTATTTTCTTCTTATGCATCTTATCTCTAACAACAACAACAACAACAACAAAAGTACATTTAAAAGCTAGTAAGAGGTAGTAAGTGGAAATTAATTATAACCTACTTAATGAAAAATTATGTTAATCAGCTTTTAGTGTTCTGTGCTATTTTGAGCACACCTGCAAACCTGTGACCAAAGTTCCTGCTACTTCCTGTGTCTCTGTCCCGGGGAGTCCTGATCACCCACCATTTGCTCAGAGATGCCTCATTTCTCATGGAAGCATGACTGACTGCTTCTTCACAAACAAACATCCATGCTTAGAGCTCACTGCTGGACGAGCTATCCGTGGGATCCTTTGTAAATTTTTAATCACCCTTTTAGAAATGTAAAACTAACATAATACCAAAGGTAAGACACATTTTTCAAAAGAAGAAAGTGCCCATATTTCTACATTCCGATATAAAGATTTTAAATTTTGGCGTTATCAGTCTGTGTCCAGAGGCAATCATATTGTTATATGGTCATAATTATTGACATGAAAGGAATTTTATAGTTTTTATTTTTCATTTAGCAAATCATAAACATTTCCCCATATACTGCCTAGTCTTTATAATTTTTAATAGTTGCATAATGTTCTAGCTAGTGGGTATTGTGTAATGCATTAAGCCATATTTTTAGTGTTGGTCTTTTAGGTTGCTTTAATTATTTTTTTATTACGAATGGCTGCAATAACATTAGCCACTTGTAGACCACTTTTGGGTTTTTTCAAGTGATTTCCTCAAGATATATTTGCTTCCTCCCACAAACTCCTTGACTTCCCAGATCTCTGGGCTATGGACTATGGATAGACTGTGACTTCCTTTATAAATCATTCATTCATTCATTCATGAAACTGTTATAGAATGCATCGTATTTGGCTTAATACTTGGAAATACAACAATGTATAAGACCCTCAAGGAACTTATAAGACAGTGAAAGAGACAGACTCATATGAGATCATTATATTTCAGTGGAGTTTTATGATAACGAAGCACAATATACTTTGGAAAAGAAACAAAGTGGGCACCTAGCCAAGAATTAGTAGGTCAAGGATAACTTCCTAATGGACCAAAATTGTCAAAAGATGAAGAGGCTGGAAATGGAAAGAGATAAAACATGTGGAAGAATGAGAACGGGTTTTCTGGGCAGAAGGGACAGGATGAAGAAGGAGATGGAGGAGAGAAATAGCATGTAAATTACCTTGTAAATATCAAGGTGGCTGAAGCATAAAGGGCATAATATCAGCGTTTCAGTAGTGGAGGTTATGAAAGAGGACACTGTCGAGATCAGAGCTGCACTGTCTTGATACAGCGCCTCTAGCCACATGTGCTTAATTAAATTACAATTAAGTTAAATTAAAGTTTCAGTTCTTCAGTCATACCCACCACATTTCAAGAGCCGTTAGCCATATTGGCTAGTGTTTAGAGGATAGAACATTTCCATCATCACCGGAAGTTCCACAGGACAGCACTTCTATCAACAATGGGAGTATATATAGACTTTTGTTAAAAAGTTGTCTTGATTTTCTTGCCTTGGGAGATGCAACTTTTCTAAAAATGCAAATATTTATTTGTAGTTTCCTATGTCACTAACTGAAAAAAAAGTGCCACATATTAGTTTTATTAACATTTGTCTTCTAAGAAAGATGGATACCTGAACCACTAAAGGATAAAGCCCCATTTCACTGAGAGCAAACTTGGTGGTGTCAGTACAAGGACAAACAAGACCTAACCAAGGGACAGGGGCAAGCAGAAAGGGTATTGTAAGAGGCTGAGGTGTGGTCAAAGGAGATGAACATCTGTGCATTCTGCTTGATCAGAAGATGCTTTGAGAGTTGGCCCATCTCCCCGCCATCCCTCAATACATACCTCAGGCATGGAGCAGAAGCAGTTAAGAGTAGCAGGAGAATCGTGGCTCCCATCACATGCACTGCAGTGAGGAGTCCTGGGCTCCGAAGATCTTCAGTTTGATACATAGACGGGACGGTGAGGCAGATGAGAGATAAGTGATACTACTTCTGTGTTTGTTCACTAAACTGGCATTAAATGAGCTTCTGCCTCTTCTTGCCTCTGGGTTTGGGTGCTTAATTCAAGGTGGATGGGATAATAAGAAAGAGAATAAGTTGTTTGTACTTTAGGGCCAATTAATCCTTTCCATGGGTTTGGAAATAATCAGCATGCAGATCAAGAAACGGAATACTAGCAGCACCCCCAAAACCCCTGCGTGCTTCCTTCCAGTTGCCATCCCCACAAGTATACCCAATGCTCTAGTTTTGCTTGTTTAAGAATTTTATATGGAAAGTATGCCCTCTTCTACATCTGATGTATTTCACTCAGTACTATGTCACCTAATGGTTTCTATTACATAAATTTGAAGATTCCTTATCAATGTCACATGCATACAGGAGAATGTGCAGTGCATACATAAATTTACAGGAAAATAATCAAATTAAAAACTCGTGTTCTCCCACAGGTTTCTGGCGCGAGCCAAGCTACTCATGCTGTTTGACAAAGTCCAAGTTTGGGGGACGATCCTGAAAACAGGAGACTCCACAGCTGGCTCCTGCTATTCTCTTTCATTTTGTTTATGGCAATCTTTTAATTGTGGGAATATTTCTGGGGTTTCATGATAAAGTGCCTACTCATCTTAGTTACGCCTATCTAAGCAATCATAATGAAACTAATTCCACGAGGCCCCCCGGGCGCCTCAGAAGCGGCAAGATTCTAAGAAAGGAACAGCTCAGGCTGTTCCACAGTTCACTGTATTTCCTGCGCTATAGAACAAAATAGCAAGACGGTCACGCTCTGTCTAGCACCTTTCTCTTTGCGTATTGTTTTTTAGTTTTAGCGAAAGTCAATAAGCGGAAATCAATAAAGGTCATGTTAATCATTACAAAGGGAAAATAAGACTATGTCTGCAATCAAAAAAATGATCTAAGATTATCTCAATCAGTTGTGAAAAAACATAATCACATGTTACGAAAGTATGGAAAAACAAAAAAATCCTAACACAAATAAAGTTCCTCTAAGACTGTCAGGAGGAGATGCTTGCAACCTGACCCTGTGTCTGTGTCTCCTCATTCACCGACGCCGTCCTTTCCTACAAGAGACCCACCCCGGCTGGAGCTGGACTCCGGCAGTTTTCCAAAGTAGATTTTTATCAGGATCTTAGAGATTCCCCATGGGTTCTCTTTCAAGGCAACCTTCCCTCTCTGAACTAGCTGTGTGAGGCAAAGGCAAGGTTGGCACCGGGGAGAAGATACACTGAACAGAATGTCCCAGTCTTGCTTCATCTCGCTGAAGGTTTACAAGAGTCCCTTCTGGGGACATCAGTGGAAAGGGTACAATGAGTTCCGAGACCCCTAGAGCTCGCTACATTCAGGGCATGGGGCAGGGCTGTGTATGGGCAGGGAAGCTGCTGTCTGACGGGAATGTACCCACATTGTGAGCTGCTCAGTTTTCTGTTTCCCCTTTGCCATATCTGATCTCTCGTGTTCAAGACTAGGACAGAACAGAATACATCTGCAGATCAAAATGAGTGTCTTCAGCGGATCAGGCAGCAAAGAACCGAGGACCAGGTGGGAACTTTTTCAGTGCATGGTTTGAGACATGCCAAATTCGTCTTAGCTGGCCAACCCAGCCTCTCTCCGCCCCCTGCAGGTTCTGTTTTCCAGTTAAAATCTACGGGAATCAGCAGTGCTGATCTTGTAAGAACAGCCCTGAGCATGTTGAGTCACACTGCCCCTCTCTCCTTGCCCTCACTCTTCTTCTGCTAAAGCCCTTCTAGGTCAATCTAGAAGTTTCTTAAGAAAAGAATAAGAGAAAAAGGAAATGCCTTTCCTCAAGTAAAATGACTTGGGTGAAGCCCTATGTTCAAAGGCCCTGGTCCTCGAGAACAGCAAACATAAAGACCACAAGAGGTGCAGGAATGCCAGGCTCCACGGGAGAGTGGTCCCCAAATCCAACCTCCCGTTTTTGCTATCGACTGCTTGTTTGCTCTGGAACTGAACGAATAAAGGCAGAATAAAATCGATTGCTTTATTTTCCCTCCTGAATAATAACAAATCCTATTTTCTCAATAGGATAACATTGTAGGATATCATAGAGAAGGGATGGTCAGAGGAAATTTCAGACAGAGTTGGAAGATAAACTCTACCATGCCTGGGATTTAAGGCCAAGGCAGAACCGCCCCTTTGTTTCCTTCTTGTTTGCCTTTAATCCACAATAATACTCGCGAGGTGAGAGATGTACACACAGAGCAGGCTCTTAGAGAATTAGTCCTGTTCCTATGGAGAAATCTGAAAAGCGCCATTCATTTCTAGCAGCAGAAGAGCAGAGCCAATGCGAGCGAAGCTTGGCTCTTCCATCTGGAATGTGCGTCTAAAGCTTGTTTTTCATTCAGTGCCACAACGGCAAGGGGCCAAAGTGTCTCCGTGAGGTAAATGCATGTCCTGGACCTTGGAAAAGTCTCCTGAACTTATCCCAGGCTGAAACAGTGACAAAATGAAAAAGGATTTGGTTTTTTTTGGTTTTTGTTTTGTCTTTGTTTTTGTGTGTTTTTTTTGAAGTAGTTCGAAGGTAATTTATTCCCCCACTTAACACTAGGAAAGTAGGAAATTATACTCGTTTCTAGTTTCAATTGGAGGGCATTGGTTTACTCTACCCTTTGCAAAAATGTATTCCATGGAACCGGTGAAGAATGCTAACAGTTACATGAGAAGGGATTTTTATGGTTAAATTTTCCTACCAAACAGATTAAAAGAAGTTAATCACGAAGTTTCTATTAACCATGATATTGAATTGATAAGAACATTCCAATCCTTAGCTATGGCAGTGAGTGGGCTATTTATTATATCACTTTGGTCAAATGTAAAAAATAGCTCATACTCAGTTTTGTCATTAAATATCAAAAGCATTATTTCTTGGATGCCATCATTTTATTTCCGGAGAAAAATACACACTTTCAACCACAAGAGGGCAGCAGCATTACTTTTTTTTTTTTTTTTTTTTTTTTAATCAAACGGATCTTTGGAAACTCAGTACTGGGTCTAAAACCATAATTACAGTGTAATAATTACATGCCTTTCTCCAAATGACTCTTATTAATTCTGATGGTATTTTATAAGTAAAGTTATTTTTAAAGTGTGTGACTAAGGTTCTTTACAAATGAGAATGATTTCAAGAGAAGTGCAATAAGATAATTTTAGTGAGTGAATTAACCTCACAAGGATGAATTTTGCAAAAGTACTTTAAATTTTAGTTTTAAAAATAGCATCATAAAAATTATACAAGTATATCTTTTCATAAACATTAAAGAGTATAAAGAAAACAAGCATATTTAGCAATGGATAAAACTTGTCATGGCTTAGTTATATGTTTTTTTTAAAATGAGACATAACTAAAATGAGAAAACCAGTAAGCATAAAAATTTACAATGAATAGCCCCCACTTTACGAGACCAGTGCTCTAACCCCTGAGCTACGGAGCCCCGCCTGAATAGCCCCCACTTTAATGTAAAAAAATAATTGGGTAATTTTCTGCTGCTGAATCTATATTTTCTTCATGTTTAAAATGCAATAAAATTTCAATAATTGTATTTAGCCACCAGGTGGTGCTGCCTATTTAAACAATGAAATAGAAAAGAGAAAATTGAAGATCTGAGAAATATCCTGCCTGTCTGACACATATTTATATATTCACCAGACTTTTTGACAAGTAGAGAGAACCTTTGATTTCTGTAAGGGAGGCCTCTGAGAAAATATGTTAGAAAAACGCATTGTCTGGAGCAGATACTTCACAGAATACATGAAGTTCACGAAATTCATTTAATGGTAAAACTGAAACACGGATGCTGACCTTTTCACACACACACACACACACACACACACACACACACACACAAGAGTCTATTCGAACCAGATCTCACTCTACGGAAGCTACTTATTTTTATCCATGAAATTGTTCCTTTTGTTTCTCAGACGATGAAAAACAATTGCATCTTATTGCCCTTCTTATTAGTAAAAAGTATAAGAAAATTGTCCCCTAATTCGGCAAAAAGAGGGGAAAGATAACAAATCACATTTAATCTGCATCATCTGTAGATAGTGAAGTAATTATATGGGTAGAGAAGCCAAACTTTATCCATAGTCACTCATTCACCAAAAATAGTTTCATTTAAATTTGGGGCATAGATGACATGACTGTAGGTATTCTGCTATATAATACATTTGGAATGTGTTAGCCATTTTAAAAGAAAATGTGTTTTGCAATGACTACTTTTTATATAACTGGTTATATCATAACAGCATTATGAAATTTAATAAGTATGAACACAGTTATAGGTTTATCATTCATTGTTATCCTACCACATACAGGAAAGAGGACAGCTAACAGGGAGTTCCACAGAGATGGTAGAGGTTCCTTTCTTTCTTTCTCCTTTTTTCTTTTTCTTTTTTTCTTTCTTTCTTTTCTTTGTTTTCTTTCTTTCTTTCTTTCTTTCTTTCTTTCTTTCTTTCTTTCTTTCTTTCTTTCTTTCTTTCTTTCTTTCTTCATTTAATCCTCAAAATTACCATTGAGGGTGTTATTATCTCTGTCCTCAGCATTGCAAAGAGAACTAGAATTTGAATGGAGTTTTGACCCTCAAGCCATACTTTCTACCAATGTTAATAAAATCATGGTGGGGACAGTTCCACCTGTGCCTTCTCTTGGGCCATTAGCAGAGATCGCTAAATAATTTTGAACACTTTTCCCTCCGAACCCAGATGGAGCCTCAGATTCTCAGGTCAGCGTTCCAAGTAGCCACTATCAATTAGTGACAATCATGATGAAATCTATTTGCCATTCTGTTTTTTTCAGTCACATTGCTCCTCAGTAGAAACTCTCCTTTCTCAAAGTTTATGTTCTAGAAGCAATGACCAGCCACAGAATGCTAAGGATTAACAGAAGACTGAAATACTTGATTTTAGTTTATGAAGAAATTAAGTCTATATTTATTTGTAGGTGTTCTATTGGCAATGAGCAAATGCCTGAATCTTTTCTTAAGTTTCATTAATTCCCTATATAGGAAGATATTGTCCCTAAAATATGTCGTTAATATTTTAATTTTTGATTATCTAATTAAACAAGAGTAATAAGATATTAGCTAGCATTTAAAGAGTCCTGAACTTAGCCTGTGTCATCTACTGTTCTAAGTGCTTTTTATGTATCCTTTTAACAATCCTACACGGTATTTATTATTATCATACCCATTTAGTAGATAAGGAATTTAAAGCAAACATTTGTACATCAGTAACCACAAATCCAGGAATGCTGCGACACCTTTGGGTCCATATTTGCAGGACCATGGGGACACCTGGGTGGCGAAGTCCGTTAAGTGTCCGACTCTTGGTTTCGGCTGAGGTGCTGATCTCAGGGTCGTGAGATTGAGTCCCCAGGCAGGCTCCGTGCTCAGCGCCAAGTCTTCTTGAGATTCTCTCTCTCCTTCTCCCTCTGCCCCTCCCCATGCTCTCTCTCTCTCTCCCTCAAAATAAATAAGTCTTAAAAAATATATTTGCAGGACCACAGTCTCAGACATTTTTCTCCATCCGTCACAGGGTCATTTATTGATCCTGACTCAGTCAAATTAAACAATGTGCCAGATACGGATTTATTTTTTTTTCTCAGCTACGAACCATCTTCTCTTTGCTTTGCGATGCTGGGGCTGCGTCTCTGCAGACCTCATCTCTGCAGACCCCATCTCTGCTTTGGCAGCTGCTCCCTGCCGGATCTGCCCAGAGGGGGCGATGCAGGCCGAGGGAGGAGGAAGGAGGCTTCTTCCTCTCGGCTTGCAGTGACTGTGAGCATCACCCAGGTGATACTTCCCCCAGAAGCAGAGCCTTCGCTTAGCAGCAGCTGAACGCAGCCTGCCCGACGTTCGCAGCCCTGCTGCGCGCTCCTCGGAGATCCCTCCACCAGCTGCGCACAGGGCCCCTTCCTCGCGTCGCTGAGCTTCAGCTCCTTGCCGCCCCTTCTCCAGGCTTTGACTTTTGAGTAATCAACTCCTTCTCTTTGCTCCGCCGGCCCTAGGGGTGTTAGCTCTCCCTACAGTTACTGGCTCTGTGAAAATGCTTGGCTTTTTAGGTTACCTAGTATTACGGATTGACTTATGTCCCCTCAAAAGATGTGGAGTTCCTGACCCCTCCTCCCGGTGAATGGGGTCTTATTTGGGAATAGGGTCTGTCTGTCAGAAACCGAGCTCTTCACACTGAGTAAAACAAAGGAGAAAGAGGAGTTTATTGCTAGGGTTTCAACCCGCGGCCCAGGAAACTCCAGGCTCTAGGAACAATGAGTTGCTCACAGACTAAGGGATTTTTAATGGGGTAAATATGGAAGTTATTTGGTTTTTTTTCAGTTGAAAAAAAGTGGCCTTTTTCCCTATTTGGAGCAGGGTAGCTGAGTCAGGGGAACAAGGAAGTCCAGAGATGGCGTGAATAGACTTGGTGTTTGGGGATTGGCTGGCATCCCCTACTAATTTCTGAGAAGAGCTGTAAATTCCTACGACTTCTGCTAGGTAAGGTTAAGTTTCATTTTCCTTAATGCACCTGGCATTGGCCGATTTCATTTTTTCCCTGACACAAGAGACTCCTAAATGTTTTGGTTCTATAGGTCTTTACAGATGATCAAGTTAAGATGTGATCTTTAGGGTGGGCCCTAATGCAACATGACTGTGTCCTTATAAAAAGGGGAAACGTGGACGCAGAGATGGACATGCACACAGAGAGAATGCCATGTGAATAGGCAGAGATAAGGGTGATGTATCAGCAAACTAAGGAATGCCAAAGATTGCCAGAAAACTACGAGAAACCAGGAATCTCTCCTGTAACATATTCCCTTACAGCCCTCAGGAGGAAACAACCCTCCTGATACTTTAATCTTGGACCTCTAGCCTCTAGAACGAAGACACAATAAATTTATGGTGTTTAAGCCATCCAGGTGGTACTTTGTTATGGGAGTCCCAGGAAATTTAAGATAGCTAGTTAACACATTTTTTTTTTTCAATTAACATTTTTGGATTAAATTCTCTCTGTTAAAATGACTGGCATGACTTATCTCTTATGACCAGGTTCTGAATGATATAAGTACAGAGAATCATAAAAAAAATAATAATAAAATCATTAAAAAATCATAAAATCATAAAAAAATCATACTGCTTTTATTGTGGTAACTTTAAAGGTCATTGTCTTTACATTGCTGCCCTATGATTAGTACTTAGCTTTAGCAGGTATATTAGCTTGCTAGGGCTGCCCTAACTAAAACCACAGACAGGAGTGGCTTAAATAACAGAATTTTTTCCCTCACCGTTCTGAAGGCTAGAAGTCTGAGATCAAGGTATCAGCAGGGTTGGTTTCTTCTGAGGTCTCTCTCCTTGCCTGGTAGATGGCACCTTCTCCCCGTGTCCTCACATGGTCTTCCCTCTGTGCGTATCTATGTCTTAACCTCTTCTTCCTAAAGGGACACCAGTCATATGGCTTCTTGGACTTTTGGTTAAGATCAAGTGTAGGACACCAGTCATATTGGATTAGGGCCCACCCATATGACCTCATTTTTACTTAATCACATCTTTAAAGACCCTGTCTCCAAATACAGCCATATTCTGAGACACTGGTGGTTAGGACTTCAGCCTGTGAATTTGGGGAAAGACACAATTAAACCCATAACAGGAGCAAATCACCCTTTAAATAACCTAGTTCAGGGTATTGCCCAAGGTCAAACTCAAGCTCACTGGTATACGGAATTTCTTTTCCCTCTCCCCTTGAAAAATCAAAACTCTCTTTTCCACACTTTGGTGTCTCTCCCAGTCTCCAACAGTGCTCAGAGTTTCAGAGAATAGACTGCCAGGCTGGTCCACAGGCCCTGCTGTGACTGGTGAGTAAATTAAGCAAGGTTTGCTTAACAGGTGCATTTGGATCACACATAGATCCATCTCCCTCTGTACTCGCTTCTCTCAGCACAGATGTTAGTTTGGACTCATCTTTACTATTTGTTTTATTTATCTATTGTCTAGTGGAGAAGATGAATGCAATTTATTAAAAACTGTCTTATAGGCCATGACATATTGGTCATAATTTATGTGAAGTTTTCATGAACAATCAATACATATAGAAGTAAATACAAAGTTGTTGCTGAGAACTTGGATTTACAAAGCCGAGACTACCAGGTTGGGATATTAGAAAGAGTTCAATAGAACTTAAGTGGAAATAGGAGTTTTTGTCGTCTTTCAAGTCTTGAAGGCTTTAAGCGCACTTCTATTTCCTCATCCAAGCTCTCTCACACAGTGCAAGTCTGGATTGAATCTCTTCTCCAGTTCTTCTATTATGTGTCATCCCTCCAGTGTGGCACTTGCCAAAATCTGCCCTGTCATACAGGTGTTTGTGTGGTGCTTTCGCTGGAGATCAGGGGCCGTGGGTTAACGCAATTACATGCTTCCAGTTCTGCGGTATGTGCCCTCTGTGTAGTTGTACTCAGGAAATGCTTACTGAGATCAATTCAATCATCGAGTTTCCTTGGGCACCAACAAAGGACAAATACAGATTGCTTTATTAATAATTTAGAACTAAAGCATTAGATAAGAAAGGCACATTTATTCTACTTTACAAAATAGCTGTAGTTAGACTAGATGATTTTTTTTAGCTCTCTGACAACCCATATTTCTACTAAGTTTTATGGAAATTAAATTCCAATAAATTAAATTAAACTTCATCAATAAGTATTACTTAATGGAGCCTGCAGTGAATCCTTCTGTACATGAAGTACCTGGCAATAGGCATAATTACCTCCTATATAACTTTTTCTAATATTTCTCTTCACATTTAATTGAAATAATCTATATTTTTCCCTATTAAGAACTTGACTGCAGCATAGATCTTATTTTTAGAGTGGCATGTAATGGACACAATGGGACTCTCAATTTGATGAAATTCTGTCCTTTAAAAACTAACAATCACAACTATCATGATATGTAAGAATCTCTAATCAAAAACTTTATACTAACAGATGATTATATAGAATTCTTGATAACAATGAAAGAACAAAAGGCTTAGAATTCTAGAACCTGGCACACAGTCCTTGGTCAGCCACTTATTAGCTGTAAATTTGGGCAAATAACCTACTGTGGATAGTTTTCATATATAAAAACGAAATGACAACTATTTCACAGAGTAACTGAGAGGACAAAGTGAGATTATGTTATGTCAGTACCGATTGTCAATTTAAAGCCTTATGTAAACATTGTTACCGTTATTTAAAGATTTTATTTATTTATTTTGACAGAGAGTGAGAGACAGGGAGAAAGGGAACACAAGCAGGGGGAGTGGGAGAGGGAGAAGCAGGCTTCCCACGGAGCAGGGAGCCCAACCCGGGGCTCGATCCCAGGACAATTTTTTCCTTTTCTACTGTAATAGTTCTCTTTCTTTGGTTTATCATTTTTATTGACAACTAGATAGCAAACTAATGACCTGGGTGGTCGATACATGCTATTATTACTTACTATTCATCATTCTGATGCTTTCATAAAAGCCAGTGAGGGACTGATGAAAACCAACCCTGCCTCTCTCTTGAGGTTTAGTTATACTTGGATCACATTTGAAAAACTACACTGTGAGAGATTTAGGACCCACAGTCTTTGAAAGGAAGTAGTGAAGAAAATGGTTGGGTAGGTAGGCATTTTGCTTAACAGTGTTATATTCAAAATAACTTCCCATTGATACTGTTGACATTCTCAGAATATTTTTGAAAAAATTAAAGATGTTTGAGAAAATTTGGAAATCAAGATAAGGAGTGGATTTATTAGGATAGGACTTTGTACGTTTAATGGGCTGTATGATTTTATCGCATGTAAGCAGGCATTTAATGTACCTTTTCACAGAGCTGAGGGTCTAAAACATCCTCTGTGTATGGATGTGTAATTTGGAAGAGACAATACTAAGAATTTTGAACGTTTTTCTAAGGACAGTGGAAAGCTACTAAGAATTTTAAACAGGGCAGAAGCATCAAATTTTTTTAAAGAGAATTTTGACTATGGGTAGAGAATGAAGTGAATAGGGAAGGATAAAATGGGCAAAAAGAGGGAAATCAATTATAGTGGTTCAGGTGAGCAATAATTGTGGCTTGGATATAGATGACAGGAAAGGGTGAGAGGAGATAGAAATAATTTGCAGAATCAGTAGTACCCAGTGACCGATTAGGAGTCTAGGATATAAGAGAGGTAGGAGTCAAGAATGACTCCAAGGTTTCAGACATATGCCACTGGGTATGAGGTGGTGCCATTTATGAAAATAGAGATTATAACGAGAAGAGCAAGTTTGGATGCTAGGAGTCAATATCATGAGTTTAATTTTACATATATAAAATATGAGATGCTGGGGCACCTGGGTGGCTCAGTCGGCTAAACGTCCAACTCTTTATATTAGCTCAGGTCATGATCTCCAGGTCGTGACATCAAGCCCCGTGTTGGGGGTGCTCCGCATGGAGTCTGCTCGAGATTCTCTCTCTTTCTCTCCCTCCCCCGACTTGTGCCTGCGCACTCTCTCTCAATAAATAAATAAATAAATAAATAAATAATAAATAAATAAAATCTTTAAATATATAAATACATATGATGCCTGTGAGGCATGCATTTTTGCAGGAATTTATAATAGTTCAGATCGCACCAGACTTTTCTATCTTCTTCCATTCTTCGTCGAGCATTTCTCTTCACTGCGTCATGCTGACTTAACCTACATTGGTCCACGCTGTATTACTGTGGGAAGCATGAAAATATCAGTGTATATTCCTATGAAAAGCAAAGTGCTGAGTCTGGTAATATTCAGATAGTGATGAAGAAATGACCCAAGGTAACTTCCCTAAGACCTGTAGATGAATCCTGACAGGTCAGCCTTCTAGCCAAGCCTCACGAGAGAAAGGCAGAAAAAAATGGCTGGGATGGGTAACCGGCTTCAGGACCACAGCAGCTGGGAGGACGGTGGTGAGAGATGTTCCTCCACTTCACGATAATGCCTGGGTACATTCCTGTGTTACGGAACTGCTCTCACTGTAGCTAATAGCTTCCTTTCTCCCTTTTCACATTTCTTCTGTGTCTCAAACCCCTCCACTCTATCTCCCTCATGGGAACAGGGCTTTCCTGATCATCCATGTGCTCCTTACTCTATACCCTTGTCTGTTTGTTCATCTTTGTATCACTTACCACCACCTGATGTATATATATTTTTTAACTTATATTTTGTAAGCTCCTTTAGGGAAAGAACTTGTTGTGTTCACAGCTGTATTTCCAGTTCAGAGAACAGATCTTAGCACAAAGCAGGTGCCCAATAGGTATCAGTTGAGGGAGTTTTTAAGTAAATATTGGGTGAGTGGATTGCTGGAAACTGCCAGAATGTGGCAGCGAACTTGAAAACCGAACTTGAAAACCTGCCCCTTCTGATTAATGGAGTTCTGTTTGTGTGTTGTGTCAATAATTGTCACACAGAAGTTTCAGGTTTTACGTGGTTATTCATTTTTAAAATCTTCTTTATGTGTTTGGGCCCTAAGCTCCATTGATTTTTTTTTAATGTCATTGCAAAAATTTGTGAGTTGGTTATGAACCAATAGGCATACTTTTTATTTTTTAGTAGCCCATTGGTTCCCCATTTTCACTCTTTGTGTCCTCAGTATTCATGCCCCATTACTGTACGCACTGTAGTCTGTAAGTAAAAATCGACCAACTTAAAGAAAACGGTTACTTGGGAAAGTCTGTCAACGGATTTGTGTAATTCTATACAATCACCAGCAGATGGCGAAATTGTAACAGCATCTTCACTCTTTTTCAGCTTTCCCGGAGAAGTGCAATACTGAGAGAAATGCCACAATTTTCCGGAAGTGAACATTTCTGGATATTAGCCGTTTCAGTGCCAAGGTAAGGGACATCGTTCATGCTATTTCTTGTACATAGTGATAACTACTGAGTGTGTAGGTCTCACCTGTGACCCAGAGCAAGTCTCATTTTCTCACATGTTGTGGAATTGACTACTCAGGGCTCATTTTTCATGAGCTTAAGGAAATGCCAATTGTAGTTTGGGCTCCTGCCTGGTTCACTATTTACATAGGGTCTTCATCTTTAAATAATGTCTGCTTGGTGGTCATTTGAGCTGCTTCTACTTTAAAACTTTAAATTTATGCCCCTCTGTTGAGATGCTTTTAGACAAAACATATACTAACAGTAACTAAAAGTAGAAGATATTTGTAAAATTTGCATTGAAATAAAGAGACTGTGGAGCATGAGAGAAGGCATGGCCTCTTAAGAGAGACAGAATGGAATTGTTATTCTGACTTCATTGTTTTCTAACTATTTTGACTTCAGGCAAAATACTTAGCTTCTCCAACTCTCAATTTCCTCATTTATAAAATGTCAATAAAGAAACCCATTTTGCAGAGTGGTTGCAAGCATTAATACTTGGGGTACATTAGTTTTAGTCTTTTTTTTAAACAAACATATGTTATATAGAGCATTGTATATTAACCCAGGAGCCCCAAACTCACATTAGAACAACATATTTGAGAGGTCCGTGTGTTGGGAAATTTCAAGGGATCAGAAAGATGTATTTTGGATGGGCTTAGAAGGGAGGAATTATTGTTGATTTAAAGAGAGGAATCTTGTTGGGGGGGCGGGGAAGAGATGCCAATGAGTAGGACCTGCTTGCTTGTTAGCAGCAACTGCATGCTAAGATCTGGGTGCTATCTCAATTCTTGTGGCCAGTCCAGCAAACCAACTATCTAGATAGGCCAAGGACGCAAAAAAAAAAAACAAGATCAAAAGCACTTGGGAGTCACCAAAAGATATCTTCGAGTCCATACACGTCCTTGATGGGAATCCCCATGGTATTGCATACATGAATCGAAAGTATGAAATGATCTGGTTTATGAGCTCCAAAACTATGACATGCAATCAAGAATGAAAGGACAAATAAAAGCTCCTAGAGACAGATATCTTGATTCCACAACAGGGAAGTACAACCTGAGACTGAGGAAGAAAACAAGAATAAAATCTAAAAATTAGTGGCAAGAAACCTCAAATCCTGTGCTTCATGGCTGTTTAAGTACTGCCCGTGGGGTTCGCCCTGGGAGCCTCATTGTATAACAACAGCACAAGACAACCACTGAGGCTCATTCAGGGTGATGACCGCAGTTTGAGGAGTGTGTGTACGTTTTGGAAATATTCCCATTAAAACAACGTTTAGGATTTTAAGTGGTAAGCTTCATTTATTTGATAATTCAGCTTAATGAAACATATCAACTTTTCTCCTGGTTCTGGATTTTAAATGGTTTCTGATTTATAGAAATAATTTTTGCAGAAAGGTGCCATAGATTCTTAATTAACAGATTTAAGCCTTCTGATCCATTCATGTTTATATTAATCTAATATTTACTGAATTTATTTTATATGTGAGACACTGTCAGAATGTACTCAGAGGTCTGATCTCTCATTTTTAACAATCCTTTTTCCTTGAGAAGAAAAATGGTGTCAATATAGACACAATTTAGGCAGGAGTCTGCTGTCTTTTTCTATACTTTGGGACAACTACTTCGAGAAAGCCAAAAGAGCACAAATTAGCTAACAAATCCCTTTATCCCTTACCTTCTCTTTCATAATTGATGTAACACATGAGAAAATGTAAATGTAACATATTGTGAATCTGTGGCTTACAAGAAATACAAAAAGAGATGAAGGAACTATTTACCCAATGAAAACAAATATGTAAATAAGTATTTTTTCTAAGTGGATATTATCAAAGGTAGGTGATAAATAACTTTTTAATAAAAGTACATGGGGCGCCTGGGTGGCTCAGTCAGTTAAGTGACTGCCTTCAGCTCAGGTCACGATCCTGGAGTCACGGGATCGAGTCCCACATCGGGCTCCCTGCTCGGCGGGGAGTCTGCTTCTCCCTCTGACCCTCCTCCCTCTCATGCTCTCTCTATCTCATTCTCTCTGTCTCAAATAAATAAATAAAATCTTTAAAAAAAAAATTAAAAAAATAAAATAAAATAAAAGTACATGAAAATCCTAATCCTTTTTAATGAATTCAAACTTACAGTTTCAAGTATCTGTAATAACTCACCAGAAATGAATGACAATATCCAAGGCTAAATTCGTTCCTTTGAAAACAAGAATTCTATTTAGATGACACATAAAAATATAAATCCAAATTCAGCCTGAGAGTTTTTTCTTCCTTCTTGTTTCTATACTTAATGGTGACTCTTAATTTGTGGAGAGTTTAAGAATAGACTCAATTATCATGTTGAGAAATACATTTGTCACTCCCTGTCTTCTCCTTTGTTGACTTTCACTTTCCTCAAAATGTTTTTGTGGTTAGAGCAGAGCTGAGTTCTCTAAGTCTCAAAATACATTTTTTTTTAAATGATGAGAAACTACAGGAGAAGTCTGTCACTAAGCCAGTGAGCACTTTATGAACATAGAATCTAATAGACTCTACATCAATACACTCAGTGGTATTTGTACATATCCCAAAAGCAACAATCTTGTGTTGAGATGTATGTAAGAAGCTGATGGCCATTGCCTATATATATATATATATATATATATATATATATATATTCATTCCATTAATGGTCTCAACAATCTTAGGTATTGCAGTCATTGTTTTATAAATGATTAAACTATCATACAAGCAACTTAAGTTTGCCTTTTCCAAAATCACCCAGGTGGTAAATGGCCCAGGTGGGATTTAAGTTCTTTTGAGTGATTTAAAGTCCCACGTACTTTCTACAGCTATTTGATTCCTTGTAATACCAAACTGCTTCTTAAATTGAACTTGGGTATAATAAAGCTCCATTGCATTTAAGTATGACCTTCAGTGCCCTGCATCAACCCTAGGGAGAAGCTAATTAGTTTGCCTTTCTACATTTCTTTCCAACACATCTCCCCCATCTTGCTGCCCACCCAGGTATTCAATTAATAACTCCTATTTCCAGCTAGTAGCCCATTATCCTAGCTCTATCCCTTCCTCTTTTGTGTTTGTTTGTTTAACACATCCACTAATTTTTAAAATTGCCTGTAAGTGCTATTTTGTTAAAAATCAACTTTATTTTTTTAGAGCAGTTTTAAGTTCACAGAAAAATTGAGTGAAGGATACAGAGGTTTCCTGCCCCAACTCATGCATAGCCTCTCTCATGCTTGACATCCCACACCAGAGTATACATTTGTTGCAATTGATGAGACTACATCTACACATCATTATCACCCAAAATCCACAGTTGAGGGTTCACTCTTAGGGTTCTGTATCCTATGGGTTTGGACAAATGTATAATAAATGACATGTATCTCTATCATAGTTTCACACAGAGACTTCACTGCCTTAAAAATGCTCTGTCTCGGGCGCCTGGGTGGCTCAGTTGGTTAAGCGGCTGCCTTCGGCTCAGGTCATGATCCTGGAGTCCCGGGATCGAGTCCCGCATCGGGCTCCCTGCTCTGCGGGGAGTCTGCTTCTCCCTCTGACCCTCCTCCCTCTCATGCTCTTTGTCTCTCATTCTCTCTCTCACAAATAAATAAAATCTTAAAAAAAAAAAAAATGCTCTGTCTCCCACCCACCCATCCTTTTTCTCCCCCCACCTCTAACCCCTGGTAACCACTCGTCTTTGTTCTGTTTCCATAGTCTTCCCTTTTCCAGAATGTCATATATCCCTTCCTCTTTTTATCTACTATATATTGCACTTAACTCAAGCCTCCTGCTCGCACCAAAATTTGGGACACTATGGCATGTCAGAGACGGAGAAGTCTTTGGACAGAAGGGCCTTCTTCTTTGCCTATGAGACAGCTAAACCTTTGCCTATGAGACAGCTAAACCATGTGAAGCACACCTGTCCCTTCATATGTATTTATACATTAAAACTAATAATCTGTGAGGAATCATTTAAGATTCCTTTTATCAAGGAAACAAATACCTGGCAATTAAAAATATTAACCCCAAGATGATGTCGGTGGCCTAAATTGTGAATAACATCACAATGTTTGTCTCAAATTTTCTTGTATTGTCTAGTTTTGTTTTTTAAAGAACGTTTAGATTGTATCTTAAGTCCACATGTGATATATTGATATTGGCTAAATTTTTGTTATTATCTATACTTTAAAAAAGACCCCCAAAGCTTGAGAACTCTTCTTGTGTCACATTGAGAACAGAAGACCCAACTCTTTATGGCTACCTTATGTACTAGAAATTTTTTAAAATATTTTATTTATTTGTCAGAGAGAGAGAGAGGGAGAGAGAGAAAAGCAGGCAGAGAGAGAAGCAGGCTCCCCACTGAGCAAGGAGTATGTTGCGGGACTCGATCCCAAGACCCTGAGATCATGACCTGAGCTGAAAGGCAGATGCTTAACCGACTGAGCCACCCAGGGGCCCCCGTACTAGAAATTTTAATCATTTATCATATTTGTTATTTGTTTTCTCTCATAGAATATAAGCTCCAGGAGGAGAGTAATTCTCACTTGTTTCATTTATCACAATAAGCTCCGGTCCTAGACCAGCGTCTGGTGCATACATTCTCCGTGACTATTTGTCGAATGAGTGAATTTCCCTTGCTTCCTTCAGCTATTTCCTATTATGACACATTTTCTTGCTATTTTGCCATAGTGGCTTTTATTCTCTGGCAGTACTTTAGTTTGCCTATCATCTTTTTCAGATGTGGGTACCTTGGTAAATAATTTCTAAGTGCATAGAACTAGCACAAACATGTCTGTCATTAGTGTGCCCAGGAAGTCTGTGCATTGAGAGTTTGTGTTCTGTTTATATTTAAAATCCTTTTCAGTTATTAGCTGCACTGTGACCACAGATGGGATGGGAGCACACAGTGGATGGGATTGCTCAAGTAGATTTTGCAATCACCATTGCAATAGCTTGAATGATTGCTTTTGGCGTAGAAGTTTGAGGCCCTGTAACTATTTATATCAATGATTTACTTTAACTTGAAGAACATTTGGGGCCTTCCTCTATTGACAGAAAGAGGTGACAGTCAAAACTACAAATCATCTGATCCCAAGAATAAACCACTTTATATTTACTCTGCAGCTTTCTTAGTTTACTCCTTAATATTAGAGGATAGTTTGCATAAGTGGTCATTTTGACTGTGTGTTTAATAATTGCATATGCTTCTTAGCCACACTTGAATCATGAATCTGGAGAGATCAGTAGGATATATGACCATTTATGTGAAAACGCTGTCCCATTTCATCTCATTTTCGGTCCTCAAATGCTCCATGACCATGACCATCATCTGTTACAAAACCTCTGTAAAACATAGTTTGTTTCAGGGGTGCCAGGGACGGGGGCGTCAGTTGGTTAAGCGTCTGCCTTCAGCTTAGGTCATGATCTTAGGGTCCTGGGATCCAGCTCCGCATCGGGCTCCTTGCTCAGTACGGAGTCTGCTTCTCCCTCTCCCTCTCTCTCTCTTAAATAAATAAATAATCCTTAAAAGAAAAACATAGTTTGTTTCTCTAGTAATTAAATAAGAACAGAACCTCAGTGTAATACACTTTCACACAAAAGATGAAATTCATGAATTGGATTTCACTAAAGAGCATTTAACTCTTCTGTGCACTGGCATTTCAGAAATTACCTTGATGTCTTTATAACTTTTTAATCAAATCATCATTGGACTTTTATTTTTTGCCTATGGTGTTTGCAGTCATACCTAAACTGCTTATATCGAATAAAGTGAATATCATTTAGGATCCAGAGCTACTTAGCCATCTCCAATTACTAGCTATTTGCTGAAAACTTGAAATTCTCTATTTTTAGGCTCTTTTACTTTTAAAAAATCTTTCTTTTAAAATGAGGAAATTTTTTTATTTATAAACACATTACTTTAATTCTTTATTTTTGCCAATACAAAATCAAAAATGAGTATTTGTTAAATTTTGGACAGGTAGTCCCAATATAGTTTGGCTTCAGCACAAAATAATAAGATTTATAAGTTTTGAAATGAAATAAGTTATTTTACTCCACCCTTTCTAACCTTCACTCTAGAAGAAGTTTAGAAAATGAGAGAAATAAGAAGACCTGATGAGCTTTAAACTTAAAAAAAAAAAAATCCCTACACTTGGATATATCAAAAATTTCCCTTTTCTACCCAGTCTTACCATACCTCCAAATGCTGTCTCTTTAAGACCTATGAAAATTCAAAAAAAAAATTAAAGCAACTTTTCTTTAATATCAGGAAAAGCAAAGCATTCACACTTTTCTATAATCCAATTTTGGAGAGCTAATTAGATCATGGTGTTTGACCTAATACAATTATGCTTCTCTTCTCTCCATTCAAACTCCACTTACATTTTAGATACATCTGTTTAAGAGTTTATTTTTTAAGAGCAGTGTAGATTTACCACAGAATTGCGAGGGAGGTACAGAGATTTCCCATATACCCTCATCCCCTCATATGTATAGCTTCCCCCATTATCAACACCTCCACCAGAATGATAATTTTTTTTTCTTAACCAAGGATGACCCTACATTCACACATTATAATCACTCAAAGTCCATAGTTTTTTTTAGGGTTCACTCTTGGTGTTCTACATTGCATGGGTTTGGACAAATAGATAATAACTTATATCCATCATTTTAGTACCACATAGAATAGTTCCACTGTCTTAAAAATCCTCTGGCTCTGCCTAGTCTTATCTTTCCCCCACCCCCAGCTCCAACCCCTCATAACCATGGATCTTTTATTTTCTCCATTGTTTTGCCTTTTTCAAAATGTCATAGAGTTGGAATCATATAGTATTTAGCTTTTTCAGACTGGTTTCTTTCAGTAATTATGCATTTAAGGTGCCCTCATGTCTTTTCATCTCTTGATAACTGCTTATTTTTTAAGAGCTCAATTTTTTTTTTAAGATTTTATTTATTTATTTGGCAGAGAGAGGCACAGCAAGAAAGGGAACACAAGCAGGGGGAGTGGGAGAGGGAGAAGCAGGCTTCCCGTGGAGCAGGGAGCCCGATGTGGGGCTCGATCCCAGGACCCTGGGATCATGACCTGAGCGGAAGGCAGACGCTTAATGACTGAGCCACCCAGGCACCCGTCAAATTTTTTTTACATACTTAAAAACCATTGCTAAATTACTCCTCCAGACGGCAGTATGACCACGTCAGTGGACATAGCCAAGTAAGACTGCAGGAAATAGGACAGATGAAATCAAATGTTATTAAATAACAAGAGGCTGCATCTTTTTCTAGTTTTTTTGCCTATCATTCTCAAGGAGAAAATCGCACACAGAAGATCTCAGAGGGGATCATACAAAGGTGAGAAGAGGCATTTTGTGAGCATAGCAGTTAAAGAAAGCTAAGAAACGGAAAACAAAGTTTTAAGGGAAATACATTGTTCCAAATACCTACATTTTCTCCCTCATGCCTTTATTCCCCGTGAAAACACCGCTCTTTATTGAATGTTCCCATGTTAGACGCATTTCCTCAGGAAAGTTTTCTAACTTACTCTAACTAACTAACTCTTGAATTCCGGATCAATATGTACTCCTAGGGCATCCTGTATTGCTCAGACCCTATTATTTCTCACACTGAATTATTATTGTTGTTTACCTACCTATCTCACACACTACACAATAAGCTCCATGAGAGTCTCTGTCAGCTCTCTATGCATGTCCTCTTAAAGTATTTGGCACACAGTATCTTCTCAACAAGTATTTTATGAAGAAAGGAAACAGTTAACTAATACTTTCCTTTCTCTGTTTCTGTGCTTTCTCTCTATAAAGCTTCCCCCTGGCTTCTGTCAGAAGAGCACCCCTAACCGCTTCTGGCTTGGCATTGCCTGATGAGAATCTATAAATGCTCAGATAAAGTCTTAACAACTTTAATATGACTCAGGTTATCTTTTAACACACATACATCCTTTTGGCAATTATAAGATATGTGGGGCAAATTTCTGTATCAGAGCTAAACTGTCTGGATACAATGTGTTAAAAATATTTTAAAATGCGTTACTGGTTGCAGGAAAGAGTGATCCCAGAAGTTCAGAAGGATGAGAATGCTCACGTCCAGAGAGAAAGGGATGAAGTTATTGCTCCCCTGGTAGCACCTGTAGATTCCTGGCTGTCCAGAGCTGGGATTTAATCAAACCTTGCCCCAAAGGAAGAAAACACAAAATATTGGACTTGTTTCAACTTGGGAATTCAGATCAAAGTTTCTTGAAAACACACACACACACATACACACACACACACGATGCTCCCAGTGGAAACCGGGGGGAAAACACAACTACTTGCTTGTTTAATTTGACTTTGGGTAAAGGAGAAATAAAAAATACATATGTCTGTACTTGAAAGTCATCATGAGTCAGTAGTTTAAAATTGATCCCAGGTGCCTGGTAAAAGCAACTGTAAATACTTTCTGGGAGAAGGTGTCTTAAACCCAAGTATAAAAAGTTAAAAAGTAAGATAGTGTTCTAAGGAGCTTGATTTCATGATTTAAAAAATGGAATTAATTTCTCAAAAACTGCAGGTATATAAATTAAAATAACAATACAGAACAAAAATAGTGGGGTTTTTTTAATCTTAAAAAAAAAAAAGCAAACCAGAAATTGAAAGTATGATCCATAAAAAATAACCAGGAAGCTTTAATAATAAAATAATCTGGAAAGGAAAAAAATTTAATGATTGCTATTGGAGACTCAATGGATGAGTTGCCTAGCAAATTAATCTGAGATGAAGAAAAATTAGTACATTCAAGATAAACTTAAAGAAGGATGCCTGGGTGGCTCAGTCCAGTAAGTGGCTGCCTTTGGCTCAGGCCATGATCTCAGGGTCCTGGGATCCTCAACGTTGGGCTCCCACTCAGGGAGGAATCTGCTTTTCCCTCTCCCTTTGCCCCTCCCCCTCTGCTCATGCTCTCTCTTGTTGTCTTGCTCTCTCTCAAATAAATAAATCTTAAAAAAAAATAAAGATAAACCTAAAGAAACTACTTGGAATGAGATACACAAATGGAAAGTATGAAAAGATAAAATGAAAAGAAATAATAAGGTCTCGTGTACTTTTAATTATAGTTTCAGAAGGAGAGAAACAGATACATCAAAGAAGCAATACTTGAAAAATTAGGGGCTCAGAGTTTTCTAGAATCCATGAAAAATCTCATTCTTCAGGTTTAAGACAGGCTAACTGTTCAATCCAATCTAACTGCTAGTCATAACAATAAAAGGAAATCCATACTAGGCATGTCATATTGCAACCTTTAAACATCAATGACAAAAATAAGATTTCAAAAGTAGCTGACGTGGGTGGAAAGGGGGATGTGGCAAGAGGGTGCTCAAGCTACAAACGAATAATTTATGGCTGATTTCTCAACAGCAACAACAGAAGCCAGGAGATGGTGTGTTAATATCTTCAAAATACTGAGGAAGAAATAACCATCAACCTAAATTTTACTAAACAATATAACTATCATTCAAGAATAAGAATGAAATGAAGTTATTTCCAGTCCATGAACAAAACGTGATGTGGGAGGGGCTTCTAGTTCCAGTTTAGCCTAAATTGGTCAACTAATTCCTCTGCTTGTTCCTTTGTCCCTTATCACGTCCAAAGGAACTGGAGAGAGAGAACATGAAGAAAGCTGGAGTGACAGCTGGGGACAGAGGCTCCTTCTAGCTAGTGTGTATGTGTAGAGAGGTAGACTTGAGCCGGGGAAGGAGGCAGCCGTCAAGGTTGTAAAAAAATTATATATATATATATTTTTTTATTTTTTGTAATAGGAGAGAAAGTGGATTGTTGGAAAGGTGTTATTGCTTCTCCCAGCTCTCGCCTTGGGAACTAGGGCCTGACCCACGCCTGCCTGGTTCACACCTTGATCCAGGTCCCCTCAAGGGTAAATTCAGGGAAGCTCAGAAGTCATTTCCATGTGAGATGCTAGAAAATGGTTAAAGAGGAATGATTGTAGTTTTGGGTTCATAAAGCTCCCTGTCTCTATGTGTCTCTATTGCTGCCTGACAATAGTATGGTTGAACCACATACATTTGTTATCATTTCCCAGTTTTCTGTAGGTCAGGAATCCAAGCACAGGGTAGGTGGGTTCTCTGCAAGGCCACGACCAAGGAGCTGGTTGGTGATGAAGTCTCATCTGAGGTTCAACTGCATAGGATTTTTTTTTTTTTTGTAATTTCACCATGATCTATTTCAGAAGTTCAAGATTGATGGATATTTAGTGTTCTTTTCTATCTTTTACTGTTAGTAACAATAGGACAATGAATATCAATGTACTTAAGTCATTTTAAATATGCATGAGCATATTTATAAGATATATTTCTATATATGGAACTATGAGATCAAAAGGAATTGACTGATGTTGGCGAGGATGTGGAGAAAGGGGAACACTCCTACATTGTTGGTGGGAATGCAAGCTGGTGCAGCCACTCTGGAAAACAGTATGGAGGTTCCTCAAAAAGCTGAAAATAGAGCTACCCTATGACCCAGCAATTGCACTACTGGGTATTTACCCCAAAGATACAAATGTAGGGATCTGAAGGGGTACATGCACCCCAATGTTTATAGCAGCAATGTCCACAGTAGCCAAACTATGGAAAGAGCCCAGATGTCCATCAACAGATGAATGGATAAAGAAGATGTGGTATATATACACAATGGAATATTATGCAGCCATCAAAAAAGCGAAATCTTGCCATTTGCGGCGACATGGATGGAACAGGAGGGTATTATGCTAAGCGAAATAAGTCGATCCGGAGAAGGACATGTATCATATAATCTCACTGATATGAGGAATTCTTAATCTCAGGGAACAAACTGAGGGTTGCTGGAGTGGTGGGGGGTGGGAGGGATGGGTGGCTGGGTGATGGGCATTGGGGATGGTATGTGCTAAGGTGAGCACTGTGAATTGTGTAAGACTGTTGAATCACAGACCTGTACCTCTGAAACAAATAAAACATTATATGTTAAAAAAAAAAAATAGTAGGAAGGGAAAAACAAAGGGGGGGACATCAGAGGGGGAGATGAACCATGAGAGACTATGGACTCTGAGAAACAAACTGAGGGTTCTAGAGGGGAGGGGAGTGGGGGGATGGGTTAGCCTGGTGATGGGTATTAAAGAGGACACGTATTGAATGGAGCACTGGATGTTATACGCAAACAATGAATCATGGAACACTACATCAAAAACTAATGATGTAATGTATGGTGATTAACATAACATAATAAAATAAAAAAACAAAAAATAAAAAAGAAGGAATACATATTTGTGCTTTTTAAAAGATTTTATTTATTTATTAGAGAGAGAGAGCATGAGTGGGATGGAAGGACAGAGGGAGAAGCAGACTCCTTGCTAAAAAGGGAGCCTGATGTGGGACTCGACCCCAGGACCCTGGGACATGACCCAAGCCAAAGGCAGATACCCAACCGACTGAGCCACCCAGGCACCACTATATTTGTGTTTTGATAGATATTACCAAATTTTCTTTCATATACTACACTTTGTACCCCAGCCAGTAATGTATTAAAGCATCTATAGCCCAGACTTTTCATAGAAGTGTTTCAGCAAACTTTTGAATTTTTGCCTAGGTAGCAGGTGAAAAATAGTACAATGGTTTTTTTTGAGCATTTGTTTTTTGAGCATTAAGTGAGATTGAACACTTTTTATATTTTATGTCTTTGTACTTTCTTATTAAATCTCTGTTCATCTTCTAAGTCTATTTTTTTACTGGTCTATTAGTCTTCTATGACTTAATTTCTGAGTTCTTTTTATGTTAGGGAAACTAGCTACTGTCTGGATATGGACTGTTACAACATTTTAACCTATTTGTGATTCTTCTTTTGACTTTAATGTTTTGCTTGGTAGAAATTTTTTGCTCTCGTGTATCAAGTCTGTAAATCTTCTCTCTTTTTTTTTTTAAGATTTTATTTATTTGCGAGAGAGAGAATGAGAGACATAGAGCATGAGAGGGAGGAGGGTCAGAGGGAGAAGCAGACTCCCTGCTGAGCAGGAAGCCTGATGTGGGACTCGATCCCGGGACTCCAGGATCATGACCTGAGCCGAAGGCAGTCACTTAACCAACTGAGCCACCCAGGCGCCCGTAAATCTTCTCTTTTAAGGCATCCGGACTTTGAGTCTCATTTTGAAATTTATTTACCACCCCAAGGATATAAGTTAGTTAATTCAGAGTACATATATGGCTTCATTTTTTAATATGTAAATGATTAATCCATTTGGAACTTGTTCTGGTATATAATGTGAAGTATGGGTTCAATTTTTATTTTTAGAAGACTATCCAATTGTGCCAACATGATTTATGAGGTGAAGCATCATTTCCTCCTTAATCTGAGATGCCATTTTTATTATATACTGACCTGTATATATTTTGATTTATATTATGAATTTTTGTTCTGTTTTTTTTTGTGTGTGTATCACATTGTATTAAACATGGAGAGTTTATTATGTTTTAATATATGATATGACTAGTTTCTCTCATTGCCCTTTTCCAGACTTTTATTATCTATTCATGTTTGTTTATCTTTCAATATAAATTTAGAATTAACTTGTCCGGTTAAAAAACTTTGTAAATTTATTGAGATCACATTATATTTTTATTGGGAGCTCATTTTTATTATATTGATTGCAGTTTATCTAAATGTTCTTTTGTATCATTCAGAAATGGTTTAAAGTTATTCATATAGGTCTTCAACATTTTTTAAGTTTGTTTCTAGACATTTTAATCTTTTCTGTTGCTATTGCATATGATTCTTTTTTCAATTAGATCTACTGGTTTATACTAATGATTTTTAATATCATTATCAAAATCATACTAATCATATATTTAAATCGTACTTTTTTCTGTTAATATTTCTATTTTAATCCTTTTATTTTTTTCTATGCACATATACATATCTTTCTACTTAGAATTTTATGTATTTACAATTTTAAGTCTGTCTTTTTTTAAGGATTTTATTTACTTGAGAGAGAGAGAGTGTAAGAGCCCATGAGCAGGGGGAGAGCAGAGGGAGGGGGAGAGGGAGAAGAAGACTCCCCACTGAGCAAGGAGCCTGACACAGGGCTCAATCCCAGGGCCCTGGGATCATGACTTGAGCCAAAGGCAGACACTTAACCCACTGAGCCACCCAGGTGCCCCTTTAAGTCTGTCTTTTTATAGTTAACCTTATGTTTTGAGTATTGCCTCTAGTTAAATACTCTTTGAAAAATGATTTTCGAATATTTACGTAATATTCTGTCATAAATATTTTTAAACATTAGTTTAGTGAGACATGTTTCCATCTTTTCCTTTTCCAAATAATGCTATAATCTACTTCTTCGTATCAAATTTCTTGTATGCATTTCTGATTCTTCTTTAGGATAAATTCCCCAAGAAGAAATTATAAATGGGTTAAAAATACCATATTCTAAAAGTCTTTGATATATATTGCCAGATGTATTTGTGAAAAGGTGATCTAGTTTGTAGTTTTATTAGCTAGAAATAAAAGTTTTCAGAAACATCAAGATGTATGACATTAGTTGAAATTTGAGTGGAAAATAATATTGAGCACTCTATCTGCCAGACACTGTGCTAAATGCTTTTCATAGAATAACCCATTTAATTCTCCCCTATAATCATATGAAACAAACAATTTTATTATCCCCATTTTATACTGAGGCACTGAGATTAAATCACTTCCCCAGGCCATGTATTTAGTTAAGGGCAGAGCTGGGTATTCTAGCCTCAGAGCTGGCCTCTAACTGCTCTCCTGTGTTGCTTTTGTATAAGACTTGCCAATCTTTTTATGTCACGGTATCCATCAAAAATTGAGTATTTCTGTAGCACCCTGGGATAAATGTGAGAGGCTGCCTGAGCCCGGAGGCTGTTTGTCCAGAACAGTAACTGGCAGGCATCTGCATATAACCAGGTCTCCACCTGACCTTTTTGAGAGCTGAGGGAATTAATAATTGATATATCTAAAATCTATTATTAGTGCACTGCTTAGGAAGCTCTGCTTTATGGTAGTGTAAAAATCCTTTGAAACTGCAAGTTAAGCAGGAGGGGAAGAATGAAGGGGGGGAAATCGGAGGGGTAGACGAACCATGAGAGACGATGGACTCTGAAAAACAAACTGAGGTTTCTAGAGGGGAGGGGGGTGGGAGGATGGGTTAGCCTGGTGATGGGTATTGAGGAGGGCACGTTCTGCATGGAGCACTGGGTGTTATGCGCAAACAATGAATCATGGAACACTACATCTAAAACTAATGATGTAATGTATGGGGATTAACATAAGAATAAAAAAATTAAAAAAAAACAATAAAAAAACCCCTGCAAGTTAATAGTAGTGATGACATATATAAGTTTGCTAACACCTTCAGGTTGGCTATATATTATAGTTGAAACTGTTCTTCTTTTAATTGAAGTCTAGTTGACATACAATATTATATTCATTTCAGGTGTACAACACAGTGATTCAACATTTATATATATTACCAGGTGATCCCATGTTAAGTCTAGTTACCATCTGTCACCATACAAAAGTATGACTATATGATTGATGATATTCCCTATACTGTACTTTTCATCCCTGTGATTTATTTATTTCATACTGGGAATTTTGTACCTCTTAATCTCCTTTACCTATTTTGCTCATCTCCCTACCTTCTTCCCCTCTGTATTTATGAGTCTGTTTCTGTTTTGTTAATTTGTTTTGTTTTTTAGATTTTACACATAAGTGAAATCCCACAGTATTTGTCTTTCTCTGTCTGACTTATTTCACTTAGCCTAATACCCTCTAGGTCAATCCATGTTGTTAAAAATGGCAAGATTTCATTCTTTTTTATGGCTGAGTAATATTCCATTATAGATATAAATAAACATATATATGCGCCACATATTCTTTATCCATTCATCTACAGATGGACACTTAGGTTGCTTCCACATCTAAGCTATTATAAATCATGCTGCAATGAATATAGGCTGCATATATCTTTTCAAGTTAGTGGTTTTATTTTCTTCAGATAAATATCCAAATGTGGCATTGATAGATCATATGGTTGTTCTATTTTTAATTTTTTGAGGAGCCTCCATACTGTTTTTCATAGTGGCTGCAATTCCCACCAATAGCGCATAAGAGTTCTCCCCTCACATCCTCACCAACACTTTCTGTCTCTTGTCTTTTTGGTACTAGCCATTCTGACGGGTGTGAGGCGATAGCTCACTGTCATTTTGATTTGCATTTCGCCAATGATTAGTGATGTTGAGCATCTTCTCCTGTGTCTGTTGGAAAAATATCTATTCAGGTCTTCTGTGCGTATTTTTAATCAGATTGCTTGTTTATTATTTGGTGTTGAGTTGTAGGAGCTCTTTATATATTTTGGATATTAATCTCTTTTCAGAGCTATCATTTGCAAAAATCTTCTACTCTTTGGTAGGTTTCCATTTTGGTTTACTGATGGTTTCCTTCACTGTGCAAAAGCTTTTGAGTTTGATGTAGTCCCAGTTGTTCATTTTTGCTTTCATTTCCCTCGCCTGAGGAGACAGTGCCAAAAAATAGAAATTCTAAGACTGATGTACATGAGTTTACTGCTTATGTTTTCTTTTAGGGGTTTTATAGTTTTAGGTCTTACATTTAGGTCTTTGGGTTTATTTTTGTAGATGGTATAAGAAAGTGGCTCAGGTTCATTCTTTTGTATGTGGCTGTTCAGTTTTCTCAACACCATTTATGAAGAGACTTGTCTTTTCACCACTGTATATTCTTGCCTCTTTTTCTATAGAGTAATTGAACAAATAAGCATGGGTCTATTTCTCTCTCTCTTGCTCACTCTCTCTCTTTCAAATAAATAAGTAAAATCTTTTAAAAAATAAAGTTTATTTATTTGAGAGAGAGAAGGAGAGAGAAAGAGAGCAAGCATGGGGGGAGGCAGTGGGAGAGGGAGAGAGAATCCCAAGCAGACTCTGCGCTGAGCATGGAGCTGGATACAGGGATCAACCTCATGGCCCTGAGATCACAACCTGGTCCAAAACCAAGAGTCGGCCACTCAACTGACTGCACCACTCAGGCACCCCTATTAATTCTATTTTTGAGGTCAGAAAACTGAAGCTGATATAATACTTAGTTCCTATTTACACAGTTAAAAGGATACAAAGCCTCCCTTCAAGGCCAGCCCTTCTGACTAATTTTTGCCTTCATTCTTCTAAACTTGATTTTATATCCACCCAATTTTCCAACAGCCTTTAAAATTAAAAAAAAAATCAATTAGGCTATGTTGCAACCTTTGCAGAAGAGTATTTGCAGATAGGTGGTACAATTCAGTACAACCTGCTACAAATTTACTTAAGAAAAGATATCCCACAGAAATACTTGCTAACTTATTCCTCAACCAGAAATAAAGGCTTATTGCAATCAATGTTTCATTACAAAAATAAGTATAAGCAATATGTAGTTTAGAGCGGATACTCTTGGAAACAAGGTTTGTAGCATGGATTTGACATATCAATCTATTTAAGTTTTTAGACTGACATAAAAAATTGATTCCAGCAGGGGAAAACATTATGAAATATCTCTTGTAAGTATAATGAAATGACCAATTATGCTTCACAATTAGTGCCAGGCAATTTCCAATCCTGTATTCAGGAGCACTGAGCACAGGATAGAGTACACTGCTCCCTCAGTCTTGTGAGCTGAACTTGCCAAAACCTTGAGTATCATTGTTATGGACTTAATTCAGGAGGCTGAAAACTCCACAGAGAGTCTAGATTATCTCTCCCTTACTTACCTGTCCAGCTTTCCTGTAGGCTTTGTGTGTTCACTAACCTTCAATCCCTGTGGATGGCTTTTCAGTTCCATGAACATATTAAATTTTACTTGCCACAGGACCTTTGTCTTTACTGTCTTTTTTTCCTCTGGTGTAATCTTTTCAAAGATCTCCATGTGACTGGCTCTTTGATTATTCAGCTCTCAGTTCAGATGTCACCTTCTCAGAAATGTCTTCTCTGACCACACAGATTATTGTCCCAAATGAAAGTTCAGTGACAATGACCTACAGTAGGCATTGTACTTCTGGGTGTATTTAAGTTCAAGGTACATGGAGTTTTGACTAGAAGGTAGAGGATATGAAAATCCCTGATTTTGTAATGTGTTTGGAATGAGAAAGATTTCCTGTTGAGAAGAATCTATTTTAGGCTTTAAAAGAAGTACTGAGTTCTTTTATGAAAATCAGTATCATAAAAACAGGATATTTTAAAACATGAGTTTAAAAGGCTTATATATAAAGGGAGAATAAATATATGTTTTAAAAAACTGCTTTTTATATTTATCATTATATTATAAATATTTCTTTAAAAAATTTTTTATTGTTATGTTAATCACCATACATTACATCATAAGTTTCTGATGTAGTGTTCCATGATTCATTGTGCATAACACCCAGTGCTCCATGCAGAACGTGCTCTCTTTAATACCCATCACCAGGCTAACCCATCCCCCCACCCCCCTCCCCTCTAGAACCCTCAGTTTGTTTCTCAGAGTCCATAGTCTCTCATGGTTCATCTCCCCCTCTGATTTCCCCCCTTCATTCTTCCTTTATCTTCTTCTTTTTTTTTTTTAAAGATATTATTTATTTATTTGAGAGAGAGAATGAGAGAGAGAGAGAGAGAGAAAGGGAGAAGCAGACTCCCTGCTGAGAAGGGAGCCCAATGCGGGACTCGATCCCGGGACTCCAGGATCATGACCTGAGCTGAAGGCAGTCGCTTAACCAACTGAGCCACCCAGGCGCCCCCCCCCCCCCTTTTTTTTAACATATATTGCATTATTTGTTTCAGAGGTACAGATCTGTGATTCAACAGTCTTGCACAATTCACAGCGCTCACCATAGCACATACCCTCCCTAATGTCTATCACCCAGCCACCCCATCCCTCCCACACCACCCCCCACACCAGCAGCCCTCAGTTTGTTTCCTGAGATTAAGAATTCCTCATATCAGTGAGGTCATATGATACGTGTCTTTCTCTGATTGACTTATTCACTCAGCATAACATCCTCCAGTTCCATCCACGTTGTTGCAAATGGCAAGATCCCATTCCTTTTGATGGCTCATAATATTCCATTGTATATATATACCACTCTTCTTTATCCATTCATCTGTTGATGGACATCTTGGCTCTTTCCACAGTTTGGCTATTGTGGACATTGCTGCTATAAACATCGGGGTGCACGTACCCCTACATTTGTATCTTTGGGGTAAATACCCAGTAGTGCAATTGCTGGATCGTATGGTAGCTCTGTTTTCAACTTTTTGAGGCACCTCCATACTGTTTTCCAGAGTGGCTGCACCAGCTTGCATTCCCACCAACAGTGTAGGAGGGTTCCCCTTTCTCTGCATCCCCACCAACATCTGTCGTTTCCTTACTTGTTAATTTTAGCCATTCTGACTGGTGTGAGGTGGTATCTCATTGAGGTTTTGATTTGGATTTCCCTGATGCCAAGCGATGTTGAACACTTTTTCATGTGTCTGTTGGCCATTTGGATGTCTTCTTTGGAAAAATGACTGTTCATGTCTTCTGCCCATTTCTTGATTGGATCATTTGTTCTTTGGGTGTTGAGTTTGAGAAGTTCTTTATAGATTTTGGATACTAGCATTTTATCTGATATGTCATTTGCAAATATCTTCTCCCATTCTGTCGGTTGTCTTTTGGTTTTGTTGCCTCTTTCTTTTGCTGTGCAAAAGCTTTTTATCTTGATAAAGTCCCAATAGTTCATTTTTGCCCTTGCTTCCCTTGCCTTTGGTGATGTTTCTAGGAAGAAGTTGCTGCGGTTGAGGTCGAAGAGGTTGCTGCCTGTGTTCTCCTTTAGGATTTTGATGGATTCCTGTCTCACATTGAGGTCTTTCAACCATTTGGAGTCTATTTTTGTGTGTGGTGTAAGAAAATGGTCCAGTTTCATTCTTCTCCATGTGGCTATCCAATTTTCCCAACACCATTTGTTGAAGAGACTCTTTTTTCTATTGGACATTCTTTCCTGCTTTGTCAAAGATTAGTTGACCATAGAGTTGAGGGTCCATTTCTGGGCTCTCTATTCTGTTCCATTGATCTATGTGTCTGTTTCTGTGCCAGGACCATACTGTCTTGATGATGACAGCTTTGTAATAGAGCTGGGAAGTCTGGAATTGTGATGCCGCCAGCTTTGCTTTTCTTTTTCAACATTCCTCTAGCTATTCGGGGTCTTTTCTGGTTCCATACAAATTTTAGGATTATTTGTTCCATTTCCTTGAAAAAAGTGGATGGTATTTTGATGGGGATTGCATTGAATGTGTAGATTGCTCTAGGTAGCATTGACATCTTCACAATATTTGTTCTTCCAATCCATGAGCATGGAACGTTTTTCCATTTCTTTGTGTCTTCCTCAATTTCTTTCATGAGTATTTTATAGTTTTCTGAGTACAGATCCTTTGCCTCTTTGGTTAGATTTATGCCTAGGTATCTTATGGTTTTGGGTGCAATTGTAAATGGGATCGACTCCTTAATTTCTCTTTCTTCTGTCTTGTTGTTGATGTATAGGAATGCCACTGATTTCTGTGCATTGATTTTATATCCTGCCAGTTTACTGAATTCCTGTATGAGTTCTAGCAGTTTTGGGGTGGAGTCTTTGGGGTTTTCCACATAAAGTATCATATCATCTGCAAAGAGTGAGAGTTTGACTTCTTCTTTGCCGATTTGGATGCCTTTTATATCTTTTTGTTGTCTGATTGCTGTGGCTAGGACTTCTAATACTATGTTGAATAGCAGTGGTGATAGTGGACATCCCTGCCGTATTCCTGACCTTAGGGGGAAAGCTCTGTTTTTCCCCATTGAGGATGACATTTGCTGTAGGTTTTTTGTAGATGGTTTTTATGATATTGAGGTATGTACCCTCTATCCCTATACTCTGAAGAGTTTTGATCAATAAAGGATGCTGTACTTTGTCAAATGCTTTTTCTGCATCTATTGAGAGGGTCATATGATTCTTGTTCTTTCTTTTGCTAATGTATTGTATCACGTTGATTGATTTGCAGATGTTGAACCAACCTTGCAGCCCAGGGATAAATCCCACTTAGTTGTGGTGAATAATCCTTTTAATGTACTGTTGGGTCCTATTGGCTAGTATTTTGGTGAGAATTTTTGCATCCGTGTTCATCAAAGATATTGGTCTGTAATTTTCCTTTTTGATGGGGTCTTTGTCTGGTTTGGGGATCAAGGTAATGGTGGCCTCATAAAATGAGTTTGGAAGTTTTCCTTCCATTTCTATTTTTTGGAACAGTTTCAGAAGAATAGGTATTAATTCTTCTTGAAATGTTTGGTAGAATTCCCTTGGGAAGCCATCTGGCCCTGTGCTTTTGTTTGTTGGGAGATTTTTGATGACTGCTTCAATTTCCTTAGTGGTTATAGGTCTTTTCAGGTTTTCTATTTCTTCCTGGTTCAGTTTTGGTAGTTGGTATATCTCTAGGAATGCATCCATTTCTTCCAGGTTATCTAATTTGCTGGCATAGAGTTGCTCATAATATGTTCTTATAATTGTTTGTATTTCTTTGGTGTTGGTTGTGATCTCTCCTCTTCCATTCATGATTTTGTTGATTTGGGTCATTTCTCTTTTCTTTTTGATAAGTCTGGCCAGGGGTTTATCAATCTTGTTAATTTTTTCAAAGAACCAGCTCCTACTTTCATTGATCTGTTCTACTGTTCTTTTGGTTTCTATTTCATTGATTTCTGCTCTGATCTTTATTATTTCTCTTCTCCTGCTGGGTTTAGGCTTTATCTGCTGTTCTTTCTCCAGCTCCTTTAGGTGTAGGGTTAGGTTGTGTATTTGTGACCTTTCTTGTTTCTTGAGAAAGGCTTGTATTGCTATATACCTTCCTCTTAGGACTGCCTTTGCTGCATCCCAAAGATTTTGAACAGTTGTGTTTTCATTTTCTTTGGTTCCCATGAATTTTTTAAATTCTTCTTTAATTTCCTGGTTTACCCATTCATTCTTTAATAGGATGCTCTTTAGCCTCCATGTATTTGAGTTCTTTCCGACTTTCCTCTTGTGATTGAGTTCTAGTTTCAAAGCACTGTGGTCTGAAAATAGGCAGGGAATGATCCCAATCTTTTGGTACTGGTTGAAACCTGATTTGTGACCTAGGATGTTATCTATTCAGGAGAATGTTCCATGGGCACTAGAGAAGAATGTGTATTCCATTGCTTTGGGATGGAATGTTTTGAATATGTCTGTGAAGTCCATTTGGTCCAGTGTGTCATTTAAAGTCTTTATTTCCTTGTTGATCTTTTGCTTAGATGATCTGTCCATTTCAGTGAGGGGGGTGTTAAAGTCCCCCACTATTATTATATAGTTTCAATGTGTTTCTTTGCTTTTGTTATTAATTGCCTTATATAATTGGCTGCTCTCATGTTAGGGGCATAGATATTTACAATTGTTAGATCTTCTTGTTGGATAGACCCTTTAAGTAGGATATCATCTCTTATTACAGTCTTTGGTTTAAAATCTAATTTGTTTGTTATAAGGATTGCTACCCCAGCTTTCTTTTGGTGTCCATTAGCATGGTAAATGTTTTCCACCCCCTCACTTTCAATCTGGGGGTATCTTTGGGTCTAAAATGAGTCTCTTGCAGACAGCATATTGATGGGTCTTGTTTTTTAATCCAATCTGATAGCCTGTGTCTTTTGATTGGGGCACTTAGCCCATTTACAGTCAGGGTAACTATTGAAAGATATGAATTTAGTGCCATTGTATTGCCTGTAAGGGGACTGTTACTGTATATTGTCTGTGTTCCTTTCTGGTCTATGTTGCTTTTAGACTCTCTCTTTGCTTAGAGGACCCCTTTCAATATTTCTTGTAGGACTGGTTTCATGTTTGCACATTCCTTTAGTTTTTGTTTGTCCTGGAAGCTTTTTATCTCTCCTCCTATTTTCAATGACAGCCTAGCTGGATATAGTATTCTTGGCTGCATATTTTTCTCATTTAGTGCTCTGAATATATCCTGCCAGTCCTTTCTGGCCTGCCAGGTCTCTGTGGATAGGTCTGTTGCCAATCTAATGTTTCTACCTTTGTAGGTTACAGATCTCTTCTCCCGAGCTGCTTTCAGGATTTTCTCTTTGTTTCTGAGACTCGTACGTTTTTCTATTAGATGTTGGGGTGTTGACCTCTTTTTATTGATTTTGAGAGGGGTTCTCTGTGCCTCCTGGATTTTGATGCCTGTTTCCTTCCCCAAATTAGGGAAGTTCTCTGCTATAATTTGCTCCATTATACCTTCTGCCCCTCTCTCTCTTTCTTCTTCTTCTGGGATCCCAATTCTAATGTTGTTTCATCTTATGGTATCGCTTATCTCTCGAATTCTGCCCTCGTGATCCAGTAGTTGTTTATCTCTCTTTTTCTCAGCTTCTTTATTTTCCATCATTTGGTCTTCTATATCATTGATTCTCTCTTCTGCCTCATTTATCCTAGCAGTTAGCACCCCCATTTTTTATTGCACCTCATTAATAGCCTTTTTGATTTCGACTTGGTTAGATTTTAGTTCTTTTATTTCTCTAGAAAGGGTTTCTCTAATAACTTCCATGCTTTTTTCAAGCCCAGCTAGTATCTTTAAAATTATGATTCTGAACTCTAGGTCCGACATAGTACTAATGTCCATACTGAGTAGGTCCCTGGCAGTCGGTACTACCTCTTGTTCTTTTTGTTGAGGTGATTTTTTCTATCTTGTCATTTTGTCCAGAGGAGAATAGATGAATGAGAGAACAAAATGCTAACAGGGTAACAACGTCCCCAGAAAATATACTCTAAATAAACCAGAAAAGACCTGAAACTGGGGGGAAAGAAAGGGAAAGAAAGAAAAAAGGAGAAGAAAAAAAGAAAAGAAAAAGAAAAAGATAAAAACAAACAAAAACAGAACAAAACAAAAAAAAAACAGAATATGATCAAATATGATCAGGCTGGTGCATAGATCAGTGCCACACACTAGATTTTGGGTGTATTTTGGTCTGTTAGAAGAAAGTGCCTCCCAAAATTTTAAAGAAAGAAAAACTTATATATGTACAAAAATAAGGGTTGATACGATGAAGGGATGGAATATGACTGTAAAGATGAATATTATTAAAAATTTTATAAAATGAATTGATAAGAAGTTGTTTGAAAAAAGAAAGAAGAGAATTTAAAAAAAAAGAAAAAGAAAAAAGGGAGAGAATGTGATCAGGCAGGAGACTAGAACAAAGCCATACGCTAGGGATTTAGGGTATATTTTGATCTGTTAGAAGGAACTGTATCTCAAAATTTTAAAGAGAGAACAACTTATATATATATGCCAAAAATAAGGGTAACTACTATGAAGGGATAGAATATGACTCTAAAATTGAAAAATAAAAATGTTTTTTAAAAAAGGGATTGATAAGATGTTGGTTGAAAAGGGAAAAAGAAAAATAAAAAAAAATTAATTTTGAAAGACTAAAGAATCATGGTAAAAAAGCCATGAATTCTATGTGCAGTATTCCCCTAGCGCTGGTGTTCTGCAGTTCATTGATCGGTAAACTTGGTCTTGGCTGGCTGTTCTCGCTGATCTTCTGGGGAGGGGCCTGTTGCCGTGGTTCCCAAATGTCTTTGCCGGAGGCGGAATTGCCCCGCCCTTGCCCGTTCTGGGTTAAGTAATCTGCTTGTGTTTGCTCTCGGGAGCTTTTGTTCCCTGCAAGCTTTCCGTGCAGCTTTGGAGGATGAGAGTGAAAATGGTGGCCTCCCAATCTCTGCCCCAGAGAAGCTGAGAACTTGGGGCCCTGCTCCTCAGTGCGCCCCCAGAGAAAAGCAGAGTCACTCCCGTCTTCCCAGTCTCTGGCTGGGCTGCACTCCGTGCTTACCCGGCCTGTGACCGAGCGTTTCTATCTCATGCACCCAACTTGGTGTGGAGTCTCCAAATCCAGCTGATCCCTGTGGTGCGCTCCCACACCACTCCTCCCGGGGGAGGAAGGGAAGTCTCCCCGGATCTGCTGCTTGTTGGGTCCCTGCTGGAGGAGCAGTGACCCGACTGTGCCGCGGATCATGGTTTATGGCAACCCCGAGCTGAGAGCCTGGGCCTCGGCTCCGTCTCTGCAGCCAGCTTCCCTGCTCTGATACCTGGGAGCTCTGCCGCACTCAGGCACCCCTAGTCTTTCTGTGACCCCGAGGGTCCTGAGACCACTCTGTCCCACGAGAGTTCCACCCCCGCTTAGCCACTGGAGCGATGTCCCTCAGCGGAGCCGACTTCTAAAAGTTCCGATTTTGTGCTCCGCGGCTCTATCACTTGCCGGTTGCAGCTGACGGAGGCCCCTCCCCCGCCGTCTATCCTCCCGAATATCGCCTCGGATTCACTTCTCCACACGTCCTACCTTCCAGTAAGTGGTCACTTTTCTGTTCAGAGAGTTGTTGCTATTCTTTTCTTCGATCTCCTGTTGAGTTTGTAGATGTTCAGAATGGTTTAATCCCCATCCAGCTGAATTCCTGAGACCAGACAAAATCCAGGTCTCCTACTCCTCTGCCATCTTGCTCCGCCAACCTATTACAAATATTTCTAAATTGATACTACATTGCATTGCTCATGTATTTTGAAGACTTACCTTGAAAATGCACTTAGCTCATCCAAAGAGATTTTGATGGGGACTTCAAAAGGCATCTTATTCATCCAAATATGATCCAGCCAGGCAAAAGATTATATCACATTTATATGCAATATTAGCTATGCTGCTAGGATATAAACCATATTATAAAGACTACACTTTCTTGTTTTGTCATTTAATAATTCTAGCATCACAAAAATTATTATGAAGTGCCCCAAAAGTATTATAGGCTCATCATTTATAATATTAGTATGGTCTTGTAATAGAAACATGAAATACAGAAAAGAATTAGGGACTAAAACAGCTTCATGTACAGAAATAAATACTAAATAACATTGGAGAGGAGGACATCATGTGAAGGTTCTAATTGTGTAAAGAATAAATTCCTGGAGCTGAAGAGGGAGTAACATGGACTACACTTTTCAGAGAACATTTCAGAGGATTTTCGGGACTTAGCTAGGGATGTTGACGGAAGATAAGTTATGGATAAGATGTAAAAGGAGGAAGTTTCCTTCGTAGATTTTTTATAGACTTTTTTTTTTTTTTTTGACAGAGAGAGACACAGCGAGAGAGGGAACACAAGCAGGGGGAGTGGGAGAAGGAGAAGCAGGCTCCCCAATGCGGGGCTCGATCCCAGGACTCTGGGATCATGACCTGAGCAGAAGGCAGAGGCTTAATGGCTGAGCCACCCAGGTGCTCCTCCTTCCTAGATTTTTTAGAGCTTGCACTTTGTCTGTATGCATATATTAACAAAGTTGCATATTGATACATTCCAAAATCGGATTTAAATATGTTTTGCTTATGTTATATATTGCTTAAATATTACATATTGAGTATATATTGTATGTATACAAACACAAGAGCTCATCTATATGTTTGACTTTTTTTCTATTTATTGGAAGCAATTCATTGCTAACATTGGGAGGCAGCACAACATTCAACCCATCCAAATTGTCATGTAATGTCTTGTACAAATCAATAGGCTCTAATATGAATTCTTCTTTCCTGTGGTGCAAAGTGCTTGTAGTGACTAATTTCCTGTTAACCAAGGCTACTCTTTTAGTGTCTCTATTTGGAACTATATTCAACTCCTTGTGCTTTGCAGAAGTCTGATAACCAGACGAGTGGGTACTTTCTTATAGAGCAAAAACAAAGTTTTAATTGACATTAGAAATAAAATGCATAGATATTATCATCTCATAAATATTCAGCTTAAATAGCACAATTCAAGGATCACAATTTATGAATAACTTTATAAGATCAGGGTTAAAGTGATTTCTAAGGTACTCATACAAATAAGAAGTATAAATTTTGGCCCCCAAACAAATGAAGACCAAATCTTTTGATACTGTTAATATTTTGAATCTGACATATTTGGTACTTTTTTCCCTATTAATAATTCAACCAGGAAATACCTTTACCTTTTATGTTATGGGATAATATAATAATTTTTTATTCTATACTTTAGGTTGCCTACCTGTATTTAAGTGGATTTTTTTTGTTCCAATAGTCCAAAAACTATTACATCCCATTTCCCTTCTCTCACTTCTCAAAGGATATATTAATGTGCATGCTATAATTTTTAGATCAAGCTAAACTGTATTAAAAACAAAGTACAAGTCTATTAAAAAAATAAACAGTGTTTTAAACAGGATGCAGTTATAGAAAAGGCATTTTCTTAATTGTATGAAAATGAGATTCAGATCTAAACTTTTATTAATATGTCCATTCCTTTATTATTACATCAGGTGATTTAAAATTCATTTAATCCCACAAATGAAATTCCCAAATGAACAGATACTTGGGGAATATTTTTCTCTGAAAATGGAAACATCTTGATAATGTCTTTGGTAACTTGCAAATATAGCAAATTCCTAATCACATAAAAAATGTTTTTTCTTTTGTCCTTGGTGTTAACTACAATATAGTATTTATATATATGTATATATTAGCTTTAATATATATTAGCGACCAAATTCAATTGTATTTAACCTTATAAAGCTCCTCCTGTTGAAAACCTAACATAGAATATTATGACCAGTACCTCTTTTTATTCATACTGTTCAGTAAAATGTATAATCTTGATATCTATTTATTCTATTGATTGTTTAAATTAATATCATCTACCTTAAGACCAAAGTATAATGCAAAGAAATTAAGGTCAATTTAGATAGTTTAATTAGTTCAATTCAACTTATATTTATTAAGCATATACCATATACCTTGTATTGGGCTAGTGTAAACACACATGGGCATATTGTTACACTCAGGTTGTTCATGGTTTTGTGGAGGAGACCAAAACTTAAAGAAATAACTGCAATTCTCTCCATTAAGTGACATGACTGAAGTGTGCATAGGAACAGAGGTGGCCTGTAGGGGACCCATTTTATCCAGACCGGAGTGGGGTTGCAGGGGGTGGAGATGGTGTGAACTGAGTTTAAAGGATGGCAAAGATTGAAACCATTAGTTCTGGAACCAAAAGTTTATGTGGTATGGGAGAGGAAGGGGACCAGTAGTCCAAAATGAGGGAGCCACATGTGCAAAGACTAGGGATAAGACATAGCATGACATGTGCTGAGAATTATAGCAGTTCCGTGTTGCTGGAGCATCATTTCCATGGTCCTTAGATTTTTGTTTCTAAGTTTGGAAGGCTCTAGAGTGCTTAAGGGTCAGAATTAGACAAATCTGGATGCAAATCATATTAGTTGTCTGATATAACACTTATCTCACTTAGAGCAAGTTATATATGGCTAAGCTTCCCTTGCCTCATCATAAGTAGGGTTAATAATGCCTGGTTCTGGGGTGATCGAAAATAATAAAAGACATAATCTATATCAGTATTGTCTTAGAAAAGTGCCTAGAACAAAATAGGCTTTCAAATAATAGTATTCTTGAGTTTATTCATGTTAGTGTTCTATTGGTTGATGCCTATTATGGGTAGTTAATGGATTTGTTAAAGGACCCCAATAATAGGTCAAGATCACAGATTCTCATTCCTGTAATCCAGGAAATTTTTCTTTCATGACTATCACTGATATCCCTATGCCTAATGGGTAAACATTAGATTCTAATCCTGAAGGAGACTGTATAAGTCTATAACTCTTGCTACAAAGTAATAACAATGTTACCTTATCTTTGTATTTTACTATTTCAGAACACTTGCACTTAACATCTGTGAAAAATACGCAAAAATAAAAAAAAAAAACTACCACCAAAATTAGTCCCATTGGATAGATCAGCAAATTAATCAAGCAAGATCAGTAAATTAATAAAAATCTACATATTTTAGCTCTTGGTCTCACTCAACACATTAGTCATATCACTTTCTTATATGAGAAACTTAATCTCTTTTTTTTAAAGATTGTATTTATTTATTTGACAGAGAGAGACACAACAAAAAAGGGAACACAAGCAGAGGGAGTGGGAGAGGGAGAAGCAGGCTTCCCACCGAGCAGGGAGCCCGACGCGGGGCTCGATCCCAGGACCCTGGGATCATGACCTGAGCCTAAGACAGACGCTTAACGACTGAGCTACTCAAGCGCCCCTGAGAAACTTAATCTTATTTGACTTTTTTGTTTGGCAGTATTTCTGCTGCCAACATAAGGTGTACAGTTATGTGAAATTATCCTTTCTGTATAACAGATCACTGGTATGAGTGATCTCAAGTGTGATGATATCAAAGGTATGTCCTCTACAAATGTGCACATTAATGTTAACAGATGCAAACAACAACAACTTAGAGGTTAGGAAACAAAAAAATCCAGTTTGTATTTGCTTTGAACCAGCAGGATATCTCATACTTTCAGTACAAAAATATTTATGGAGCTTCTGTTATGTGCAAGGCACTGTACTAAGTAGCAATAGGACATATACATATGATTGTCAGTCATAAGCAGTAGAGAGCTGTTAGGGATTTAGATACAAAATGAGTCCCTATAACATGTTATAAAAATCTGTACAGTTGGGCGCCTGGGTGGCTCAGTTGGTTAAGCGACTGCCTTCGGCTCAGGTCATGATCCTGGAGTCCCTGGATCGAGTCCCTCATCGGGCTCCCTGCTCTGCGGGGAGTCTGCTTCTCCCTCTGACCCTCCCCCCTCTCATGTGCTCTCTCTCATTCTCTCTCTCTCAAGTAAATAAATAAAATCTTTAAAAAAAAATCTGTACAGTCATGTAGCTTTACAGCTTTATAAAATGCTATAAAGCAAGTGTGATAGCATGGAGGGAGGGATTAGAGATTCAGATGAAGAAGAGATCTTATTTAGTCTGGGGTAATCAAGAAAAGCCCCCTAATAGAGTTGAAGTTTAAGATGATTCTAGAAAGACAGATGGCATTTCTACCCATGGAACTCACAGAAAAGAATAGCCCCCAAGACATAGAGGTTGGAAAGAGATGCATTGGAGGAGAAACTACCCAGATTGGCTAGAGCGTAAGGTAGAAGAACCATGGAAAAGGAAGTCAGACATGAACACTGAGGATGTTATGGAGGTTCTAAAGGTGAAGAAATTGTACTCAATTTCTTAAATAAGGGGCGGGGGCAGCACAAGCTTCTGAAAAAGGGTGAGATGGTGTGGGGAAATGACTGAATCTGATCTATTTGAAGATTGCTCAACAGAGTCACTGGGGCTATATCCAAAAGAGAAAAGGAAGAACTGCTAGGGGCTCTGTCGGTAATGAAGGCATGAGCCCAGACAGTGCAAATGGAACAGAGAGGTTAGGATCAAAGCTGGGACTTCAGAGAAGTAGTAGCCACATGGCTTTGTAAATGACTGAATGAGGTGGCGAGGATGGGAGAGCATGGAACACAAGGCTTCAAAACTTGATGACTTCAGTATCTTCTCATAGAAAAAAAAAAAGGCAAATGGAAAGTGATGAGGCACGGCTCATCCCTCATCGCAATGACCAGATGGTTCCATTTCACGCACCTGACCAACTAGGTTAGGACTGTGCAACTTTCCCAAGTTGGGGAGTGGCTCAAATGTGAGGAGTTTCCTAAATTGAGGAGAAGACTTCTCTAGTCAATGTTATGAGTAGCTCTGATCCCAAAATATGCCCTTGAAACAGGAAATTTCAGTAGGAAAAGAAAGTTTGGGGGAGGATGTGATGAATTTTATTTTGGACATGTCAAGCTTTTTGTTTGTTTGTTTGTTTGTTTAATGATATTTGGGGAACTAATATCATCTCTGAAAAGTAAAGCATGAATTTTATCTTAAATGCCATCTGGCTCAGTTATCTCAACCGTTGTCGTGAGAGTGCAGGGCCAGTCATTGAGTAGGAAGAGGTATACCGAAAAGTGAGTCCTGTGACCTCTGGCCTGTGGCAGGAGACCACCAGGACTGCACCCCTACTTCACGGCCACCAAAGACTCCAAGTCTCTTTCACAGACAGGCTGGTAAATGAATGGTTATTCACAAAACTATGAGTCCACTTCTAATAATCATTGCCAATTAAAAATAAACATTTTGAACTCAGTCTGTTTTCACACAATGCCAAACGACCACACTGCATGATTTCACAGAAAATGCTTGGGGTTAATTTTATAATCAACATAAAACCAAAAGGAATTGAAAAAGAAAAAATCTGAATTAAATCTTTCCTATTTTATGACATTAACAAATGAACTTAAGTCTCTGAGTTAACTGTAAGATAGAATGTATAAATGCAGTTGCTACAGTGTACCAGCTATTTCAACACACAGTATCTCATTTGGCCTTTTGCAGCTCTCACGCGGATTATCATTATTGACTTTTTATTTTTAAAACAGGAGAGGAAACTTAGGTTCAGTAAGTAATACATCTATTAATTTGTGCCTCATTACAAAGTCCATGTTCTTTCCATTTTATTTTTTTATTTTTTAAAGTATTTATTTTTATTTGAGCGATAGAAAGGGAGCATGAGTGGGGGGAGGAGGGAGGAACATGAGAGGGGGGAGATGGAGAGACAATCTCGAACAGACTCCCCACTGGTCCCAGAGCCCAATGTGGGGCTCGATCTCACAACCCTGAGACCATGACCTGAGCTGAAATCAAGATTTGGTCACTTAGGGACACCTGGGTGGCTCAGTCCGTTAAGCGTCTACCTTCGGCTCAGGTCATGATCTCGGGGTGCTGGGATGGAGTCCTGCATCGGGCTCCCTGCTCTGCAGGGACCCTGCTTCTCCCTCTGCCTCTGCCTCTCTCTCTGTCTCTCATGAATAAATAAATAAAATCTTCAAAAAAAAAAAATTTGGTCACTTAACCAACTGAGCCACCCAGGCGCCCTGCCATGTTCTTTCTATTTTAATGCATACCCCCAACTTTGTACCTGGGACAATCCAGTCATATAATACAAGAGTTTTAAAATTATAAAGTACAATGTAAATATGGTAGGGAATATTACAAATATTCTAAATGGTTCAGAGATTGGTACCTTCTATATATATTGATTTTTCTCTAAATTATCCAGTTTATTTAATCCTAGAATTTCAAATCATACTGAAACTTTCAACTTCTAAAGAGCTAAATAAAAGTGGTTTAGAATAAGGAAGTCACTGAGCATTTGCTGTGAGCACACAATATAATACAATGGCATGGATCATGGTAAAACCAGAAACTTAGGAGAGGTGGTTGCTTTTAAAGAAGGGAGGACAGAGATGAAACCTGCCCGCTAACAAGCAGAAAACATTTGCATTATTGAACATATATCCACTCACATGCATCAGTTGACACAAATGTAACGTTGGAACAATTTCCCTGGGACAATAGTAATTATTGTACCAAATTATACACTCCATTAACAGTCCCACTGAGCCTCAATTTGGCAGTCCAGCAGTACTCACTCAGCAAACTACTTAGAAGCTTAAGATTGTTTCAAGGTCAAAGAATCAGAATCTTCAGGTGCTAAGGTTGTCTCAGAAAATAATTCTAGGTCCAATTAACTTTAGGACATGAGACACTCATGCATATTTATTCTAAATTTATAAGTAAAATTGCTTAAAATTATGTTTGGCTTTTATTCATTGGGTAAACTGGCTCCAGTCAGACTAGGAGATTATGGTATAATCTGCACTTGGGCTATTTAATATCACAAAATAACAAGGAAGAAACACATCCCAAATCCTACCTAGCCCTTGTGCTTCATTTTGAGCTCTTATCCACCCTTACTGCCACAACAATATATTTTTCCATGTCTGAATAATTTCATCTAAAATAGTGCCCTGGAGTCATCAGCAAGATCATTGGGGTAGCCTATGCTTTTTCCTGCATGAAATTCCAGGGAAGGTATGGGCTCTTCAAATTTAGTATCTTTCTAAAACTCTGAATCCATGTGAGTTAGAAATACTTCTTTAACCTTTTAGTTTTTCCACAGACATGTATTGAATCAGACACAATATATATATAAATATGCGTGCATACGTCTCCCAAGGTTAAATGTTGATTCTCAAAGATAGTAATTTCTAAACAGGCTCTAGCCCCATAAAGAAGTAAAGAAACATTTTCTTAGCTGTCCCTTCATTTGCAGAGTGGTATTTTTTACAATGGAGTTTGTGCTCAAGGATATGAAGCAACACTATGTTCAGCCATCTTCCCTAAATCTTTCCCACTTTGCCACCTAATGCCTGCTGGCATAAGAAGCATCTTCCTACTGCTGAGCTATGTACCTTTATGACATTTGCTTTCTTAGCTCCACATAGGCCCAGTTGAAATACTGAGTTTTATGCTCATAGGCATTTAATCAAATTCTTCAGCAGGCGCCCAACTTCCTCCCTGTCTACGTCTTAGAGGCTAGAGCAGTTTTGCTCCTTTACTTACTCCTTTGCTTATTTTCCTTCTGTAAGTGATAACCTGTAAAATGGTGACCTATTTCCCAGAGCACTTAGAGTGAGTTCCATATGTCTTAATATGTAACTGTCCACATATCTGCACTACTGAGCTATTGCTTTATGGGTGTTAGTCTTATTCTCCCAACCAAACAAAGAAATCTTTAAGAGCAGTAACTGAGAATCATACTGTAGTATCTCCTAGGGCAGTGCAGTTCAATAGAGCCTCCCCTGATGTTGCAAACGTCAATATCTGCATAGCCCAGTACTTTAGCCTCTAGCCACACGTGATTATTGAATGCTTGAAGTGTGGTTAGGGCAAATGAGGGATTGTGTTTTTATTTTATTTATTTTTAATTAACTGAACTAGCTCTATCTAGCTAGTAGCCAAGATATCAGCATAGCCCTAGAGCATCTAGTTCAAATTGATCATATAGCAAGTGCTCAGTAAGTATTGGCAAATGAAAAGAGTTTTACTGGGCAGTGTACTTCCACTTTTATACACAGAATTTTTATCCCCTTTGGAATTTTATCATTAAGTAGGGAGAAAAAAATTTATTTTCAGAAAGAAAGAGAGGACGGAAGGAAGGAAGGAAGGAAGGAAGGAAGGAAGGAAGGAAGGAAGGAAGGAAGGAAGGAAGGAAACCAAAGTATTGAGATACTTTAAGGAAGAACCTCAACTAGTGCCCTTGAAAATCACTTTAAATTAATAGTTACTCTCTCCATTAGAGTTGGATCGAATTGTATTGTAATCATATTCAAAGACTTCTTAGGGAAACTCAAATTTTAAAGTGGTCTCACTTTGATCATAGTGAGCTAAGTTATCAGTTATATGAGGACAAATAATTTCATTCCAAATTGCTCAATCAAATTTAATCAGCCAGATCCAAAAAGCATTCATGAACATTTTCATAAAATGTGAATCTGAATTGACTTAGAATTTTATGATGTTCTTTTAAAACATATTGATTGACATATTCTTGATCAGAACTTTAGACTATCAACACATTCATTTTCTTCATAAAATATTGAGGAAATTTTACGTAAATTGAACCAATTTTATTGTAAAGTTTACCATTACGCTCGAGACTTGTGTAACATGAGGAAGTACATAAGCCAGTGAGAGTGAGATAACTATTCTGATTCTGTACCTGTGATGTACTCTAAGTAGAAGAGACTGGACATGATGTGTAATTTTAAACTATGCTCTGAGAAATGGTAGAAACTTTAATTTTCACAAAGGCTGACTTATGCCTAAAACTGTTACCATAATCCCCAATACCAAATGTGTTTTCCTTCAGACAGGCTCATTATCTTCATTGCTTATATATCTTAATAAAAATAAATTTTAATAATTTGAACTTATAATTGAATGTATATCAAAGAAATGTCACCTGCATCTGTTTTAGATGGGGGGGGGTTCATGTAACATTTCATTTGGACATGTTCCACTGCCAAAATCTTTCACAACCACTGGCCTAGAAGATATCTTGGGGCTGTCTGAGCCCTGTGACATGGTTATCTCTTCTGAGCTGGTGTCCTGGTTCCTCCCGTGCTCCGTTCCAGAGTTTTGTCTTTCCTGGAATCCGGGAAGCTTTAGGAACTCGAGTCCTGCTTTCTAAAAGTTCTTTGCTTTCTAAAAGTTCTTTGTGGCCAGATAAATTATACTTCTGAGCAGAGCTTCCTCTTTTCTCTTTTACTTCTTCTCTGCATTATTTAGCTATCTTTGGTTATAAGTGACAAAACGTCAAGAAAAAGGAAAAAAAGGGAAAATTTTGGAGTGATGATAGAATATCTAACTAAATTACCAGGTTTTGGGAAAGCTAGTGATTATGGGCTTCAGGAACAACTGGATCCTGGTGCTGAATTCTGCCAGACTCCCTGGTTAATTGTGGTCACTCAATATATATATTTGTCACATGACTGAATGAACACTTCATCTCTCCTTTATGCTTATTGACCTCGTTTGTCTCTTTTGCCAATGTCCAGCTTTCTCCCTATTGAAGATATGAATAGTGATGTCTCTTGAATTCCATTAGTTGCTTCTCACTCTTACATCCACTGACATAACTGATCCTCCTTGCACAGTAAGAAGCAATGGATGATATGATTGTTTCATTTTATGTGTCAGAACACTGATTGCACCTCTATTAAGTGTCATATCCAAAATTATAACCTAGTATAACTCAAGTATCCTCCCCACAGAACTCCTAATACTGGGAATAATTTAGATTGAAGATCTGCCACCCCACACTCTCCTAGCTCCTCATACTCCAGGGAGCTGTCATCTATCTGGAAGTATAAGGCAGTTTTTCCCACTGTCAGGTCTTGAACATCAGATGGCTGAAATAACACTAGTAGTTATTAGGCATTGGAGGGAGCCTTTTAATATGGGAGGAGGAACGTTTACACCAGATGGTGTAGGTTCATGTTCCCCATTTCCCACAACCTTCCCCACCAAAATTATGATGTACTCAGCTTAGTGAATCCTTTAGACAGTCAGCCTGGTGTGTAGGCTTAATCCTGCAGGTACACAGCTTAGCAACTAGTACAAAGAAACTTCACTTAAATAGTGTTCCTTAAAGTCTGGAGTGGAGGAGACTTGATAATGGCCTAGTGCAGGTACAGATTTAGGTAATACACAGCAAATCACATTCTTAAGATTGCATGACTAAAGGTGATGCAATGGAAACCAGTCATATCCAAGCAAGGTGAGGACCTGAAAGCAATGGGGTGGTAGGACAAGACCCAACCAAGACCTCGAACACACTTGGAGATTCATGATCTCTGACCCTCACCACGTGTGGACAACAGAATACCTTGAAAAGAATCTCTCTCACCATCAGGGTATTTTTCCAACCTAGGTAGGTAAATATTTGGCATCCCAACTATGGTTTTCTCTCAAATTTTGGAATTTCATATAGCACGGATTCAGCCTCCCCAAAGACATTAACTATCTTTGGCCATACAATGCTAACTTATGCAGAAGAAATCTATAGGCCCAGCTTGGGTCAGGAACTCACTTTTGAACCAGTCAGCTATGTCCAGTGGTGAGGTGGTGTCTCTGGCTTAATTTGGTTCAGATGCTCACATTTTGTTGAACTGGTACAGGCAAGGGAGACAGAGTTAAATAGCAATATGCTGTGTACTTGCCTCTTCCCTCAGGCTTTAGACTCTCTGAGATCACAGACTGCATTTTATTCCAATTCTCTAGCATTATGCTAGGGGCGTAGTTGATGTCAAATGAAATGTCATGATTTGATTTTTGAGTTTTCTGTTATGCATTTGGGTTAACATTCCAGCAAACATCACAGCATATTATACAGTTTCACATGTATTTCAAAGACCACAGACCTCATAATGATTTCAATTTGTATACAAGTTGAGGCTAAGCCCCCATTACACTCTCCAAGGAATACATACCAAGGCCTTACATAGTTATGCTCCCTGATCCTATAATTTTAATTGCATCCCCCAGGAGCCCAGCTTGACATCCAGTTTGATTTGTACATAGAAGCTTCCCTAAGGCAGGCAACTCCAATGAATTTTAAAATCTATCTTCCCTGATAAGCCAATGGAACAATTTTTTTTAACAAAGAGAACTTTGTAATTTTTCCAGAAAATGACTTTGCTTATATTTTCTTTCTTTAATATTTCATGTGTTTTATGTATTATTTCTGGGAAGTAGCTCTTGATCATTTTCAATGTTTATTTCTGAATATTTAATTTGTCATTTCAGTACTTTTATTTTTATTTCTTTTCCACATGTTCTTACCCTTCTCCTTGGAAACCAAAATGTTTACAGGCAAGAAAACAACCACTGTTTGAGAAGACAGTCCAATGAAAGTCACAATTGCCAAATTAAATTCAGTTCTTCCTAAAGGCCTGGAGATATCTTAAGGTCAAGCATGAAGAGAAGTCAAAAAGTTCCTTTTTTTTTTTTATAATTCTATCTTCCCTTCCTATTTAGGATGACCTGACAGGTAGAGCTGCTTCTGTAACCAATGTGTGTCATTTTGCACAAAAATCCTACCCTTTCTTTTTGGTGCTATTTGCCAGGCTTACAGATAGAAAATCTGACGTACAGAATTCACCAGGTTTTACTGTTGTTAATGTGTGGAGACCTATAAACTCCAAACAAGGAATTGGTCATGAATTTAAAGATAAATTTATAAAGTTTAAAAAACCAGTTTACCCTTCAAGATGGAATCAATATTGGAGCAACATAAAATGTTGAGGTTAGCTCTCTGCAGTCATGATGACCTCCTCATTTAGTACTAACCACGTGCTAAGCATAATTCATGTACCTTTCTCAACTTCCTCTTATGTTGAAAATATTGATTACTCCTTTTGTGCCTCCATTTCCTCATCTATAAAGTGATGACAGTAACTACCTACTAGGGTTACTCTGAAGATTGATCATAGAACATTGTTCCTAACACTTAGTTTCAATAATCACTATGCTATTTTTACTGGATTCTAGGGGAGAGAAATGGTATTTGCCTACCACCATGGTCTAGAAGAGGAGCAAATTTAATAATTTCTATGGACTACAAAAATTTACATAGGTGATGAGTGGCAATCAGGATCTCATAAGTTGATTGCAGCTTTTCTTAAGAACATTAACTTTATTCAATTCTGTGCCCACCAAACAATATTTTAGAGTTGTTACATGTGATTGGGCTGCACAACTCTAAGGACATCGTTTGCATTGTAGTTTGGATGAATGGGGTCCCTACCAGTTCTGTGTACAACCTGCACATCCTACAAGGTAGTCCTGCTTCTTATGTACTCATTTGGAACTCACCCAAAGGCAGAATGAGATTTTCTGGGACTTTCAGGTTCATGAGTTTGCTTCATGTGGCTCAGTGCTATAAATTCTTACCATCTCTAAATGAACTGATGTGATCAAGTCACTAAATTTGAAAACCTGAGCAAGGAATTATTAATCCATAGTGGCCCAACTTAACAATAACAATACTCTGAGACCCATCTCAACATCAAGCTGACTTCTCTCTCATCATTTTTGTTTTGTTTTGTTTTTTGCACAATGTTATTAGCAAACTTTACTGAGCACTACCTACATAGTGTACTAGTCTAGGTCAGGTCCTGGCTTGATAGAGGTAAAGAAGCAAATATGGAACTTTATTATCTGAACAGTGTTATCACCCTAGGTTATAGATATCTAGTAGACTTACGTAAGTGGAATATAGCATTGTTACCCCTCCAATGTGTCTTAATGAGGGTGTTATAGAATTTGGGGTGAGATGTTTCTCCATCGTCTGGGAATGTCACATATAAATGAATAGGATCCCTGGTCTTTAGGCTCTAATTTCAGTTAGCAAGGTCCTGTCATTGTGACAATGAACATGGCCCTAAGACATTTCCAAATATTCTAGTTGGGAGAGGATAGTACTAATTTTTCTTGACCCCCTCCCCCCCCCAGCCCTCCACCTTGCTGAGAGCTACTGGGATAGAAATTCATCCATACTCTGCAGTAACTTAATTCTAGGATGTACAGAGAAATGGGGGAAACCATGTATCTTTCTTTGTATCTTCCCCCCTGAATGCTTTGATAATATGGTTGGATCATAATGAGATCCTCTATTTGTTTTTTTTCCCTTAAATAAAGTGCTTTGTCACAGTTTTGAACTTTCTTGGTCGGTATAATGATAAGATGTTTTATCTACATTCAAAGTCTTCTGTCTTCTTGGTTTAACTTTTTTATATAAAATCAAAAGACAATGTCAAATATGATGTGATAGAAAATATAAGAGATGGTGTTGGTTGGTCTTTAAGCTCATTTAATTCTATTACCAATAAGCAATGTTGACAAATAATAAAATATATTATTTTAATATAATTAAATAAAACAAAATTTATTGATCATTTATTGATCACTTGCTCTCTAAGCAAATATTTTGTTTTTATTTTATTAATAGGGGACTTTAACCAATATTCTCATTACCCTTTGACTTTTCTTTTTCTTTTCCTATAACTTCTTTCTTCCTTCACTACATTTTTTTACTTTCTTTTCTGATGTTTTAATTGTTTTTTAATTAAATTTTTTTTAAAAATTCATAATTTTGTTTAAATTATGTTCCAAACATATAGATGAGGTTGAGCAAAGAGGAATTATCAATGTGAAATATTGAACATTTGGGTTCTTTCTTTCTTATTTAGAATATTGAGTCAGTAATTCTTAGATAAAGCATGTAATCTTATTTTATTTCAAGAGTCCAATCTGCCAAATGGGGATAATTATATCTGTAGCATGATTTTTTTCATTTGGGATAAAGTTAGTACTTAGTAGTTAGTTAGTAGTTAGTATTTAAAGTACTAACTTTATCCCAAATGAAAAAAATAATCCTAGTATCGTACTTTGACCTTTGCATATATAAATTCTGTATATGTATATGGTAAGCTTACTTTTATAAAGATGAGTTTAACTGCATTACTTTTAACTTCTTACTGTGTGGATGCTTTGAACCAGATGCATGGCTGGTGCATCAGACGCAATTTAATGTACAATGCGTGTTAAAAAGGTATGCACACATAAACTCTACAGCTGCCTCATGCCTTGCTTTGTTGGCTTTCTAATTACTTGGCAATTGCTGAATGAGCAAATGCTCAAAGCTCATTAATTTTCTTCTGCTATTACTTTCTAATACTTTTCAGAAAGCTTATAATTTTCTTGTCTAAATGTTTCAAGTATTAGGAGCCATTTCTGAAGTTGAAATGATAATATAAATAGCTATGAAAATTATCCCAGTAACCAGATATCTTTTGCATTTAGGAGCATTCACCACAAGCAATTTTGCTCCAATAGCTAGGGAATGTCAGTGACCAAATATTAAAGCATTTTGTGTCCCTTTCATTCTTTGCATTCAAGTCCCAGTCTGCTGAAGAAACAGCTATAAGCTTTAATTTTAGCTTTCCGTTGGCCTCGAGAGATGCATTAACTTTGCAGCTAATTGCATGTATTTTTAAATAACTCATGTAAGCTCTTCAAACTATAGTTAGCATATGGACTATCACATCTCACAAGATAGCACTTTCTTTGTTCCTTTGCAGCCTGAGATGCGCTGCTGCAATTCTCAAAGTACCCTGCTTGTCCCTGAAGGATATTGTTACCTACATCCATGTCTAACTTCCCATCGTGCATCTAAAATTCACTTTTTAGGTGGGTTTGCATTCTTTTGGAATCTAGGAAAGTAGCTTTCACTGAGTGTAGAGTAAGAATATATTAAAGAAAGTGTTCTAGATTCCAGACAAATTATAGGGAAATCAGAGGTTTCGATGAGTAAAATGAATGTTTTTCCTAAATATCTACGTGACCACCTTTCAGAACTGCATGGCTTCAATTGAAAATTTAGAGTTTTAGAAAAATATTTTCAAGCCTACAGGTGTTCATGTTTCTGTTCTCATAAGTCTACCTGCCACTTTGAAGTTGCTCAGTAAGCATTTGCTGAAGGAAAACACGTAATTCAATAGTGAAGAAGTAAGTTCTGGATTTGTACAATGTTTCTATCACTTACTAGCTGTGGAACATGTGACCATCTCACCTCACAAAACCTATTTTCTCCTGTGTATAATACACATACCTCTACATATATTACGGATATGTGTAATGCACAGACATATATTAGAGTGCCCTATCTCATAGGTCCACTGAAAGGATCACATGACCTGATATTCAGTGATCATCTAGCACGGCCCCTGACATATTCGTACTCAACCAAAGTTAGAAAATAGAGAACAAAAATCATAATACTCATAGCAGTTTGCTCAAAAGGTAGGTAGCAGCGTAAGAGCTCATGCTTTCTCTCCACAGCCCTGACACTGACATGACTCAACTCTAAATGATTTCAGTGTGTGAATCCCTTTATGCTGAGTTTCTAGTTTTTCAGAAAGGGAATATCAGCAGCCTAATTAGAGTCAAATATCCATCAGTCAGGATGGCCAAAAAAGATAGAGACATGTGATACTGTCATAAGGGCAAAAGCCCATGTTTCAGGACCATTGCCATCAAAAGCAAGAATGATTGAGAACACAGTAGCCATCCCAAGCGTTGTCTAGTGCTGGTACTGTGTTAAGGTGTTGTTGATTTCAGGTAGCAGTTCAGTGTTTTGTTATTGGACTCATTCCTACTTAATGTTCTACTTCTATTAATGACCTGAAGGAGGTCACCTATTAACTCTTACAGTTGGTACCAAATTGTGGGTTAATTTAGAGAGGGTTGCAGAATAAAAGAATGGGGAAAACAAGATTAGAACAAATTTTACATGAATGAGTTAAAGAATCAGGGCAAAACAGCTATAAAACACAAAGCGGGGGGTGCGGGACGCCTGGGTGGCTCAGTTGGTTAAGCGTTGGACTCGATTTTGGCTCAGGTCATGATCCCAGGGTCATGAGATGGAGCTCCATGTTGGGCTCCATGCTGGGCATGGAACCTGCTTAAGGTTCTCTATTTCTATCCCTCTCCCTTTTCACTTGCACCCCCTCAAAAAAAAAAACCCCACAAAGGGGTAGTAGCATCATTAGAGAGAAAAATAGAAGGTGATTTTGACTCTATTAAAGAATGGGGGAAAAGGTTTTATTTTCCATTTTGCTTTGGATATTTTTATGCTTATATTAAATATGGTTGTTCATGCTATTCTAGGAAATTACTTCAAATAAAATAATGAAGCTAAGTTATGAAACAACTCAGTGAGAAATAGGAAGCAACCCAGGGATTCAACCTGTTTCCTTTATTAATATTCAAATAAATCAAATGTTCAATCTTCTGTCTTTCAAACATTTCATAGATCAAGACACATATCAAGAAATGTATTTGAATTTGAAAATGCTGTTATCAGAAAAGTAAATAGTTATAATATGAACCCAAAACTATGATTTTATTTCATCAATGCAGAATTATTTTATGTCAACAAATAAATTTTTGAAAGTCATGAAAATTTCAATAAAGATTAAAAAGTGTATTTTTCAAGGATAAACTTGAATTTAGGCAATTCAGATCAGAATGGTCTATCTCTATTTTATACCTAGGCATTGGCCATGGTAATTCATTGACAATGATAAGTATAGCTAAAATGCTTTTTTGTTGTTGTTTTTAGGTTTTTTTTTTTTAAGATTTTATTTATTCATTTGAGACAGAAAGAGAGAGAGGGAGAGAGAATAAGCAGTGGTAAAGGCAGAGGGAGAGGGAGAAGCAGACTCCTGCTGAGCCAGGAGCCCAATGTGGGGCTTGATGTGGGGCTCAGTCCCAAGACCTAGGGATCATGACCTGAGCCAAAGGCCGACGCTTAACCATCTGAGCCACCCAGGTGCTTCACTAAAATGGTTTGTTAATGTCAAACAGAATATAAAAATATGGACATTTTAAAAATATAAGTATAAAAACTCATTTTGCTTATTTCATACAGATCAAAGTCAAACAGCATTTTTAAAGTGAGATCAAACAATCATTTTGGTAATGGACTTACGGAGTTTTTATAATTACAGATTGTAAATAATAATAGTGATTTAGCATTTCCTCTCTACTCAACTGCTAATCTTGCTTAGTTCTCTTCCACAGCCCTGCATTCCCATTTTACATTAGAGGAAAATGAAGCACAGAGAGGTTAAGCAGTTTGCCCTGGACGCCATCAGGAGAGGAGACGTTGCTATTAGAATCCAGGCAGTCTTTCTTCATAATCTATGCTCTTAGCCTCATATCCTAGGATTATTCAGAATATACCCAACCAAATTAAAATAATACACATCCAAACAATAAAGCCTGAAAGTCTTGGTAAAAATACTTTTTCTCTGGCATTGGGAAATTAATATTTATCTCCAAACTACAATTGAATGCTTCCATCTTTTCTCTTACACCATATTCAATTTAAAGACCATTTTGAAACCTGTGTGTTAAAGCATGCTAAATTTACCCAGAAAATTATCCAAGAGTCAGTTGTTACTGCAATGTCGGTCTCCAGTTTTGTTGCAACCAAGGTCTTTTGCTGTAAATACTAAAAACCTCAAATTGGTGACTCATACATCCAACCTGATTACAACTCAATCTCATTCAGCCACTCTGGATTCTGGAAACCATGCCCAGATGCTCAGCTGCTATTCAGCTATGACTTGAATGGCCAAGTGGTTCAATGAGGAAAATCAGGGTAGAAAAAATTCATTGAAAAAAAATATTAATTCAGAATTTCAGTGCAATTTCTTCATAGACAGTATCAGCTGCTGCACATCTCTGTGATTCTCAAGGGTCAGAACAGTTTCCTACATTTCCCTAATCTTCAGATTAGTCAAACTATGGAAGGATTTTGATCAATTCCCTTTCCTACAAAAACAAAAAATCTTAAACTCCAGTGAATCATGGAGTTTAAAACATGAATCATTTCTTCTAAGTAATACTGAACAGAACACACATTCAAATACAATGGAAGGCAATAGATATAGATACAGATTTAGATATAGATATACATTATATAACGTGTTTGAACTGAAGAGGTTCTTAGAGGACTTAGTCATAGGTTTCCTAATGTTTGTTTCTAGCTGCAGAAATATTCTATTAAATAAAATCATGGCCTATATATAGCAAGTTTTTAAAGATTCCTTCATGACTGTCCTTCCAACACATTTCATGCCTGCCGTATGGAAGAATGGTTATTAATGCAAGTGGCCAGATTGGTGTATGTTTGCTAACGAGCACAATCATGTGGCTTATTCTTACTTTCTCTTCTCCATCCAATGAATCCGCTGCTGGTCATTCAGCCAGCTCTTGGACATTTGCTTCTGATCACTTCCTCTCCTCTTTGCTGGAGTGTGGAAAGTTTTATTTGGGCTAAAGGGAAGGTGGAATGCCTGCCTATTGCTGTAGCCCACTTTATCTGTGTTCTGCATAATGATTTAGGGGAAGAGCCTGCTAAAAATGAAGCTGTTTTGCTTTGTTTTATGATTGTTCCTTGTAGGAACATGTGGGAACATGCTTCTCTGATTTGGATCCTTGATTTTGCAAAGGTCCTGGCCGATATACCTTTGACTAAGACAGCCTTAACATTTCCTTCAGCTTGACAAAACTTTAGACAGGCTTTTTTTCTGACTCTCAGCCCTGACCTCTCTTTTCTTAGAGTATTTACTTTAGAAAACTTGTAATTGTAAATTCTTTTTCTGTCCCTTTGAGATGTAAAAAGCCTCTTGCCAGTTTTATAACCCAGAAATGTCTTTCTTAAGGCTCTGGAAACCATCTCTTTGAAATGTAACATGAAAGGAGATAACACCCCTATCTCCCACTCTAATAGCAAACACAAATGGCCTAAACACAGAGGAAAATATTTATTTGCAAACTCAGTAATAACTCCAAGTGCTCAACGTGTCCCATTGATCAACCTTTGGAGTGGCTGTCCTTCAGTACTTTTCCACTAGCTCATTCCAGCATTTAAAAACCCTCCTGCTTTTTGTTTTAGTGGAGTTGAATTCAGTTTCTTTCTCCAATTGCAATACCCTGAATACAGTTTAATTTTGTCTAGTGCAACTTTTGTTTTAATACCATCTGACAAAAATTATCTTGTGCGGCTCTGGGTTCTGTGAGGATGGGGTGGTTTAGTTCAATTTCCAGATTGTCTGTGGAGGTAACCTAGATGAAATTTACTAAACCCTAGGACTATACAGAACATAATTTGGAAACTGCCAGATTCCAGCTTCCTCAAATGAGAAAGGAGAGATTTATCAGAGTTCTCCTAATGCCCTCCCAACACCTCGTCCCAATCTGGTACCACCTCTACGACAGAGGCTATCTTTCCCATACATCTTCAACCTTCCGGATCTGAGGCCATTTCTTTTAGATATTACATTCCTCCAGACTCTTTTTTACTTGGTCTCCATTCTGACATAATATGGAAACTCCACGGAAGAGATGGTCATAGTTGAAATGCTGAAGGTGTCAAAGGTGGTACAGTTGGTATGGGGGAGTCAGCTGAGCCTGAAGTAGCATTTAAACTCTCTGAGTGGGGGCGCCTGGGTGGCCCAGTCGGTTAAGCATCTGACTTTGGCTCGGGTCACGGTCCCAGGGTCCTGGGATCGAGCCCCGCATCGGGCTCCCTGCTCAGCAGGAACCTGCTTTCCCCTCTCCCTGCGGCTTCCCCTGCTTGTGCTCTCTCTCTTTGTCAAATAAATAAATAAAATCTTTAAAAATAATAATAATAAAAATAAATAAATAAATAAACTCTCTGAGTGGGTCTGTTGAGCAGCTTGAGCCAGAGGTCTAGTTGGTATCTATGAATATGAATTGATTTATTGGAAGGGAGGGGTAAGAAAAGGGATCGTTTTTTCTGCAAAAGTAGAGAACAGCATAGTACCTCTTCCTTGGACTGGTCCAGGATGTCTTCCCAAGTTCTAGAGAGAAACTGTGGGAAGACTCAAGAAAAATAGGGTCTCTGGGGATATAAGACTCAATAATTCGTAATGAAATATTCTTCATGAACAAGTATGACATTGTGGTGACACAAGTCCATGAAACTTGAGTTCTTACTCTTAATGTAGTAATAACATAAAAAGATTGGAACAAACTCAATTATAGTAGAAGCAAGCAACGATTCCGAGCAGCTGGGAAAACAAATTTTTATCATGATACTTGACTTGTATGATTTGACTTTTAATAAAGTTATATAAATAAGGTCCATTTCTGGGCTCTCTATTCTGTTCCATTGATCTATGTGTCTGTTTCTGTGCCAGTACCATACTGTCTTGATGATGACAGCTTTGTAATAGAGATGGAAGTCTGGAATTGTGATGCCGCCAGCTTTGCTTTTCTTTTTCAACATTCCTCTGGCTATTCGGGGTCTTTTCTGGTTCCATACAAATTTTAGGATTATTTGTTCCATTTCTTTGAAAAAAGTTGGTGGTATTTTGATGGGAATTGCACTGAATGTGTAAATTGCTCTAGGTAGCATTGACATCTTCACAATATTTGTTCTTCCAATCCATGAGCATGGAACATTTTTCCATTTCTTTGTGTCTTCCTCAATTCTTTCATGAGTATTTTATAGTTTTCTGAGTACAGATCCTTTGCCTCTTTGGTTAGATTTATGCCTAGGTATCTTATGGTTTGGGTGCAATTGTAAATGCGATCGACTCCTTAATTTCTCTTTCTTCTGTCTTGTTGTTGGTGTATAGGAATGCCACTGATTTCTGTGCATTGATTTTATATTCTGCCAGTTTACTGAATTCCTGTATGAGTTCTAGCAGTTTTGGGGTGGAGTCTTTGGGGTTTTCCACATAAAGTATCATATCATCTGCAAAGAGTGAGAGTTTGACTTCTTCTTTGCCGATTTGGATGCCTTTTATTTCTTTTTGTTGTCTGATTGCTGTGGCTAGGACTTCTAATATGTTGAATAGCAGTGGTGATAGTGGACATCCCTGCCCTGTTCCTGACCTTACGGGGAAAGCTCTCAGTTTTTCCCCATTGAGAATGATATTTGCTGTGGGTTTTTCATAGATGGCTTTTATGATATTGATGTATGTACCCTCTGTCCCTATACTCTGAAGCGTTTTGATCAAGAAGGGATGCTCTACTTTGTCAAATGCTTTTTCTGCATCTATTGAGAGGATCATATGGTTCTTGTTCTTTCTTTTATTAATGTATTATATCACATTTATTGATTTGTGGATGTTGAACCAAACTTGCAGCCCAGGGATAAATCCTACTTGGTCATGGTGAATAATCCTTTTAATGTACTGTCGGATCCTATTGGCTAGTATTTTAGTGAGAATTTTTGCATCCATGTTCATCAAGGATATTGGTCTGTAGTTCTCCTTCTTGGTCAACTCATCTTCGACAAAGCAGGAAAGAATGTCCAATGGAAGAAAGACAGTCTCTTCAACAAATGGTTTTGGGGAAATTGGACAGCCACATGCAGAAGAATGAAACTGGACCATTTCCTTACACCACACACAAAAATAGACTCAAAATGGATGAAAGACCTCAACGTGAGACAGGAGTCCATCAAAATCCTAAAGGAGAACACAGGCAGCAACCTCTTCGACCTCAACCGCAGCAACTTCTTCCTAGAAACTTTGCCGAAGGCAAGGGAAGCAAGGGCAAAAAATGAACTATTGGGACTTCATCAAGATAAAAAGCTTTTGCAAAGCAAAGGAAACAGTCAACAAAACCAAAAGACAACCGACAAAATGGGAGAAGATATTTGCAAATGACATATCAGATAAAATGCTAGTATCCAAAATCTATAAAGAACTTCTCAAACTCAACACCCAAAGAATAAATGATCCAATCAAGAAATGGGCAGAAGACATGAACAGACATTTTTCCAAAGAAGACATCCAAATGGCCAACAGACACATGCAAAAGTGCTCAACATCGCTTGGCATCAGGGAAATCCAAATCAAAACCTCAATGAGATAACCACCTAACACCAGTCAGAATGGCTAAAATTAACAAGTCAGGAAACGACAGATGTTGGCGGGATGTGGAGAAAGGGGAACCCTCCTACACTGTTGGTGGGAATGCAAGCTGGTGCAGCCACTCTGGAAAACAGTATGGTGGTTCCTCAAAAAGTTGAAAACAGAGCTACCATATGATCCAGCAATTGCACTACTGGGTATTTAGCCCAAAGATACAAATGTAGTGATCCGAAAGGGTACATGCACCCCAAAGTTTATAGCAGCAATGTCCACAATAGCCAAACTATGGAAAGAGCCTAGATGTCCATAGACAGATGAATGGATAAAGAAGAGTAGTATATATATATACAATGGAATATTATGAGCCATCAAAAGGAATGGGATCTTGCCATTTGCAACAACGTGGATGGAACTGGAGGGTATTATGCTGAGCGAAATAAGTCAATCAGAGAAAGACACGTATCATATGATCTTACTAATATGAGGAATTCTTAATCGCAGGAAACAAACTGAGGGTTGCTGGAGTGAGGGGTGGGGTGGGAGGCATGGGGTGGCTGGGTGATAGACATTGGGGAGGGTATTTGCTATGGTGAGTGTTATTGTGTAAGACTGTTGAATCACAGACCTGTACCTCTGAAACAAATAATACATTATATGCTAAAAAAAAGAAGAAGATAGTAGGAAGGGAAAAAAAAAATCACTCTACTCATGTAGAGTGATTCTGGTTTGAAGAACTAAATAGCCATGTAGGGAAAGGCACTTGTCAAGGAATAGCAGGCAGCCTCTAGGAACTCCCCACAACCTCTGGAAGCTGAGGGTGGCCTCCAGCTCAAAGCCAGCAAGAAGGCAGACCCTCAGTACTTCAACTGCAAGGAAATGAATTCTGCCGGTAACCAGAGCGACTTGGAAGTTTATTTTCCCCCACTCACCACCCCTCAGGATAAGAATGCAATCTGGCTACATCTTGCTAGTAGCCTGTGAGACCCTGGGATATATTGTGAGATGGTAGAGGTATAGTATTATTTTAAGCAGCTAAGTTTGTATTAATTCATTATGCAGCAATGAAAAAAAAAAGAATACAGGAACTGAACAGTTCTGCAGTAGAGAAATCCTTTTGTTAATTAAATATCTTTAAAACTTACTTGGGAGGAGTAAATTACATTTGGCTAAGAGTTTTTGGTTGTATATTTAGTACATAGTGCAGTGCTTAGAACACGTGGGCCACAAGTGCTTGAGTGAATGAAGGAGTAAATACACACATGCATGAATGGGCATACTCCAAAAATACTTACGTCCTCAGTAAGGATGATCACCAATACAAGTTACTCTTCGTGGGGAATTTTCCATTTCCTATAGTTTCAATTATACCCTATATTCCAGTGGCTCCCAAATATACACTTCTAGTGATCTTTTGCATGTGATATAAAAATATATATAACTTACCAATATATGAAATCCCCACTGGATTATCTCACAGGTATTTCAAAACTAACACTTCCCCAAAGGAAATCTTTCTGCCACTTCCATACCGCTGTCCACCTGATCACACAAAACAAACCCCAGGAATCATGTCAGACTTTGTTCTCTCGCGTATCTCTCCTGTCCATTTGTTCATCAAGTCATATGGCTGCAATCTCTTACAGCCTAGTTAACTGCTTACTCTACATCTGAGCCTGTGCAATGTAGAGAGAAATGTGCAGTCTTACTGCCTGGTCTCACTTTAAATTCTTACTTTGTCTCATATATATATGGGTTTTAGGGGTCATCATAAAGCAAGCGCAGTCTTCATACACAGAATTAGTGGAACCTTTCCACCTGTTCTTTCCTCTCAAGGATTTCCTCTCTGCCAGTCTGGAAGTTGGTGGTGATTGCTGTGGTCCTTTCCCTGGTTCCTCCGGCCAGAGGGATAGTGGTCTTTCTACCAGAGTTCTAGCCTCCCAGAGTTTTAGCACCTTCAGTGCAAAGTTGTAAACAGTTTTAAAAAATCACCTTAGTGCCTGCCACTTCTCCAAGTTTAGACTCCTCTCCCATATTGGCTTGCTCTGACTTCCTCTTCAGAATCATTAGATAGTGGGTTTTTTTGTTGTTGTTGTTGTTTTGTTTTTTTTCATGTTTTTTTCAGTTTTATAATTATTATCAGTAGCAGCGAGGGCTTATTTCACAATGCTGGAAGTAGGACTCTGAGAGATTTTTGAAATTTTAATTATATTTGGGTTTTCATTTTTCCTATGTTGTCATGTGTTTCTAGTTTTACTGTATTTTACTTAAAATGTGTATTCTACATAAGTTTCTAGTTTTCTAGATTGATTGAGATATATGTATTGCCTTATAAGACATCAATTTCATAAAATGATTACCAAAAAGAAGGTGTATTCTATCTAATATATGCAGAGAAGTAGTCTCAATATCCTTATTTATATTTCATCTGCTTGGTCTGTCAAAGACTGAGAAAATTAAATATAAGTGATCAACTACTACTGTGTTTCTTCTTATCTCGCCTGGTATTTCCAAAGATTTTGTTTTATATATCTTATACAATATTTTTTAAAGCATAAAGGCTCACGGTATCTATATGTCCCTTGTGAATTTGACCTTTCATACAGTGTAAAGTTACCACATATAATTTTCTTTGCTTTTGATCTTTTGGAACTTTCTTTTTGTTTTCACTTACTTGGAATATGTACGACTAGAACTTAACTTTCTCTGTGCATTGTTTTGGTTTGTTTTCATTTATTTTTAGAGTAGATCACTGGCCAAATACATGCAGCTGGGTTTCCCCTTCTTCAGATCAATCAATTTGACATCTTTTTATATTAATCATTGGGGTCTTTTACTAGAACAGTTATTATTAAACAATTTTTATATTATTTGTTTATTTTCTGCTTTGTAATTTAGAAAGAGTATAATATAATTATGACTTTAAATAATATTTTAAGTTTATTTTCACTTTATACTCTTTCTAAATTGCAACAGTATCTAATGAATCTCTTCCCTAATGGGGTATGAGGAAAGTAGAATATTTAATCTTCCCATTTTTTAGTTACTTCCATCTGGGAGATTTGTCACCCTATGCTACAGGATTTTGGTCTCCATAATATTGTTATCATATGCAGATTTTCTTCTTAAAAAGGTTCATAGAGAGACAGGTATGTTTATATATATACATATATATAAACAAGTTTTATAGAGAAAGAGATAGGTATTATATATATGTTTATATATATATAGGTGTGTGTGTATATATATGCAATTTATAATCATAACTGTTTAGCTTTAATTCTGTGTTCAAATATATACAGAGCTGAACTTTCCTGAAGTTTACATTTTTATTTTTCATTGCACTAAATTATATATTCAAGTAGATTTATGAGGACATATAAGGATTATATATGCCTGAATGCTTACATAATTGACATTTTCTCCTTGCATCAGTAAGACTATATGGAACACTAGTATACACACATCCTGTACAGATGGTTCCACTTTCATCTAAGAGCTATTATTGCTAACGATTTAAAGATAGACTAATTTTTTCACTTGTAGGTAACTTCTTCCTGCTCTAGATATTTGAAGAATTCTTTCCTTATTCTTAGAGATCAGTAAACTCATCAAGATCTTTCTGACTGTTATTTGTCTTTAATACATTTTTCTTCATGTGATAAGCCCTATTAATCTCTAGTTTCAGGTCCTCATTCAGTGGTTTACCTTATTTTATTTTTGAATTTTTGTTTGTGTTACATGTTCTTGTTCCATATTCAAGCATGACCATTATTATCTCAGAGATATCGAATTTCCATTATTAGGTACAATTTGGATTATCATCTATTAAATCACATTCTTTGAACTATGTGAGATTCTCGAATCTGTCCTCCATTCAGAGGCTCTTACATTGTTACTTTTCTTTCCTGCTTCCAATGCAGTTCTAAAATCATCAATGTCATTTTCTCCCTTAATTTATTTCATGCTAACTTCCTTTGTTCCAGTTTCTTTATCCTTTTATTACGTCTCATTTCACAGAGCTGATATTTTATTTAATTTCCTTTAAAAGGTGACATTATTCAATTTTCTCTTGTTATCTGGGGGAAAAAAATCTTCTTTGAACATGAACTTTTTATCAATCAACATACCATACTATTTTAGGCTTCCTTTTCTTTCTTTCCTTTTCATACTTATTGCATGCAGACCTTCTCATTTTTCCTTTGTTCATCTTCAAGTGTAAATATTTCTACTTGGGTCCGTTATTTGTTCTTAAATGTTGAGAATCGACATACCCGAGCTGCCTTATTTGCTTGGGGTCGATTTGAATTCTCCTGTTACAATTTGACTGGGGCTTGGGTATTAGGGTTTGTATCAGGTCCATCATTTGGGCAGGAAGGGGAGAGAAGGTGAGGTGGGCAGCCACAGTCAGGATACTTTAACTCTTTGTCTTCCATCATAATGTGTCAGCAAGGAAGGGTTTGAGGGCTCTTTGCTAGCTGCGGCCTCGCATTCTTTCTTTTCCATGTTTGGTTCTGAACTACACCAATGACTCTCCGTTGAAACAATGGCAAGTTTCTCCAGGCTATTGCTATGCCTTTAAGAGCAGCACTTCAAGTAAGATATTCTCTATATTTTCCCTGGCCTTCCAATGTTCCTTCCTTTGCAGGGAAGTGGTGTGGTGAGTCTTCAGCACTTTCCCAGTGTGTAGGTAGGATACATGATAAATCCATGTCATGGATTGACTAAATGATCAAAACACGATGGCTTATAGATTGAATAGGGAGAAATGAGAGACTAAACAAAAATTTTGTTTAACAGAGAACTAACAAAATTCAAAGTATATATGCATGAAATGGAGTTTTACATTTTTAAAATGATTTTACATGTAAGAATGACGAGAATGAGACATACTTTAGGATTATGTGTTATGAAACTCTTATGAAGTGGCAAGTATTTTAACACAAGCCAAAAAAAGCTTTTACTGAAAAAAAAGCCAGTTTTAGCTTTTTATTTTTGTGTGATGCCTCATTTCAACTTTATTTTTTTAATTATCAGAATAAATAAACATATCACAGCTTTGAACAGTTAAGACACATTTTAAAATTCTGGTTTATGAGAATTCCACACATCTTAGTTGTTACTATATATTATTACAGAAATTTTTAGGTATTGTTGTAAAGTGATTGTAATACTTTATCTGTGTTACTTGGTGGCTTAAAAAACACCAAAACAAGCAAAAAAAAAAAAAAACCCTATCTAATTATTCTGATTTAGATATACTCCAATTACTGATGTTGGAATGACATCTGTCTTCCACTTCCATTCCATATGTCCTCCAACAGGGATACGGTATCTTATCTTCTGGAGGGGAATGGGGCAGAAGGGGAAGAGTAGGACAGGCTAGGAAAACAACAGTAGTAAATGAGGAGATGTAAGTTGAGTCTCTCATTCCCACTATTACCTGTCCCCAGTAGCCTGAATATGGAGCAAACTTCAGCAACCAGAAGACTTCTGGGATCCCTTCTGTAGTCTTAAGGTTTCCAAACAGCCACAGAACCCAGAATTGCTCCCATCAGTATTTAAGCTAAAAGAAAGAACTGCCACCAGGTGGCACTAAATCATAAACAGGAAATGGACTGATTGGGAGGCAATTTTTAAAATTTTTTTATTGTTATGTTAATCACCATACATTACATCATTAGTTTTTGATGTAGTGTTCCATGATTCACTGTTTGTGCGTAACACCCAGTGCTCCATGCAGAACGTGCCCTCTTTAATACCCATCACCAGGCTAACTCATCCTCCCACCCCCCTCCCCTCTAGAACCCTCAGTTTGTTTTTCAGAGTCCATCGTCTCTCATGGTTCATCTTTCCCTCCGATTTCCCCTACTTCATTCTTTCCCTCCTGCTATCTTCTTCTTCTTTTTTTTTTTCTTAACATATATTGCATTATTTGTTTCAGAGGTACAGATCTGTGATTCAACAGTCTTGCACAATTCACAGCGCTCACCATAGCACATACCCTCCCCAGTGTCTATCACCCAGCCACCCCATCCCTCCCACCCCCCACCACTCCAGCAACCCTCAGTTTGTTTCCTGAGATTAAGAATTCCTCATATCAGTAAGGTCATATGATACATGTCTTAATGGATAAAAAAGATGGGAGGCAATTTCTTGAAGGCTAGCTTAGTTTACCCCAGCCAGTTTTTTAACCTTGAAAAAAATGCAACTCCTTACTTTATGCAATTTAATCATGTTGTATCCTACACATTGCCTTATGGCAGAAGTGTGAGGTACTTTCCGATACCTGATCTCATTTGATAGAACAACCCTAAGAAGTGGGCCAGGTTGGTATATTATTGTCCCTTTGGATGAGGAAATTGAGGCACAGAGATCAAATGTGACATTGAGTAAAACAGCACATAGTAATATTGATTGCGGATTTTTTAAATTCAAAAATTAATTTTTAAATGGAAGTCTTTTAATTATTCTACTATAAAATCCCTGAGTAAATCATTACATCTTAACTCAGGTAAATGGTTTCCATGGCAGCCACTACGATACAGCTCATATGTCTTGTTCTCTTGCCACATAACATCCAACAGATAAGATATCAAGGTCAGATTATGGCTACTATGTATATGCCCTTTACACTGTGCCTCAGATAGCAGCTGTCTCAGTCAAGCTATCGGCATCATAATAGCATGTCATTAGCTCAGAGGAGGGAGCTTGTCTTACTGTTAGCTATATATAGCAGACAGACATAGATCCAATTTGTGAGATAGCTATTTCATATTCTAAAATATAAATTGTAAAGGAGCAACATGCATAGGACTTATTCTAGTTTTACACTAGCTAGAATTGGGTTTTCACCTTTTTTAACCCACTCTCACTCTGCTACAAATCTATTAGATATAGTTTAAAGAAATATTAATAACCTGAGATCCATCCTACAATTTAAAGTGAGGCTCATAATTAAAAGCTATCAATAAATTCAAAGCTGTCATGCTATTTTTTTTAAAAAAGATTTTATTTATTTATTTATGTGACAGAGAGAGACACAGTGAGAGAGGGAACACAAGCAGGGGATAGTGGGAGAGGGAGAAGCAGGCTTCCCGCTGAACAGGGAGCCGGATGCAGGGCTCAGTCCCAGGACCCTGGGATCATGATCTGAGCCGAAGGCAGACACTTAACGACTGAGCCACCCAGGTGCCCCAAAAGCTGTCATGCTATTAATGAAATTCGAGTGAGCCTTATATTGGCTTTGACCATTTTATCTCTTAAAGGGTTAATATTTAGCATTGATTAGAAAAAGAATAGATGGACCTAAAATTTGTCTGTACCACAGTGAGATGCCAGCTGCACTATTTCATTATATAATAGATAATGAAAAAAAAAAACAACACAAGAATTTGGAAGGAATATTCAACTGCCTAAGAGTCCCATTAATTTGAGCAAGGTAAATGCATTTGTTTTGAAGACTGAATAATGAGTTTGTTGAAGGGTCCTAAATTAAAGAAGGAAATTAATCTAATAATAAGATTTGCACTTCAAACATTAGTCTAGAAGAAATCAAAAATAGGCAAGTATGTTCCCAATTCTGCATTAATTATAAACTCAGATGGCAGAGCCCATGAGGTTCTAGACACTGAATCATGAGCACTCATTTGTGTCAAATCTATAACTTGTGTATTTGTAGGGGAGATCTTTTCCTTATGAATGGGCACAAAACACACTTTAGACTTCAAAAATAGCTCATGCCAAGAAGAAAGTTTTGTAGCATATTAACATTTTCATTTATCATTTCAGTAACCTTAGAGGTAAAACTTTTCTTTAATGTTAATCTAAAATATGAATCTTAAGAATGAGTATTTTAAAAAGAAGGTACTGCTCAAAACAGAAGAAAGACAAAAAACATTAATACATATTTCACTGATTCTAAGATGAACTTTTTCACATTCTACTATTGCTGAAATGAAAATAAATCTTCAAATCAATGATGTATCATAGTGTAATTGGAAACAATTTTTACCTCTCACGGTGGTACAGAAAAATCATTGTTAATCTTAATGATTTTTAGACTCAATGAAATATGTGATCTGTTTTCTGCTTTTCTTTGTTTAAACTGAATGGATATTTCTCTGCTACCTGTGTTGTCTCTGCCCCTTTTTCCTGGCTTTAAAAAACATACTGTAAAAGAATCTACTTTTCCCCATTATTTCCCTAAGTATTGTTGGGTATTGTGTGTGGATGTATACATGACTATTTTGTATATACATATTATGTAAATATGCAATTTTATAGTTAGACATATTATGGAATATGCTGAAATAAAAGAACTTGAAGTTACTTCATTAAGGGGACGAGGCAATAATGGGAAATACTTAGTATAAGGGTGAGGAAATTCATACAGTATTTAGATAGTCATGTTATGGTACTCATTAATAGCTCATTGCACAATGACTTGGAGACCACCATCTTGACACTGACTGAAACACAAGCACGAAGGTTAAAAATTTTCTTGGCATGTCATGTTCCAAAAACGTTTCAGTCATCTTATATTCGTTCTCCGTTATATCTAAATGATGTCAATAATAGTAATGCCAGTTTCCAAAAGCTAAACCTCTTCTGCATGAACCTTATTTTTATAATGTAAAACGATTATACAATTTTTTCTGTACCACTGTGGTAAGCAATTATTTCTCATATGTATTGATTGTTATAACTCAGTCATTTCATTTTGTTATGTCACTTGTATTTTCAAAATTAATTATAGATGCTACTGGGTCAGTCACAGAGACAGAATTATGTTGTTTGCTTCTCCTGTAATTTCTCACTGTCCCTGAGACAGTTCAAAACAATGTTATCTGACTGGATAATTGACTTGGAGGATCCATGTCTTCAGCCTGTTTGTAAATAATGTAAGAATAAATAATCAACTCATTTTAAGTAGTTGTCAAACTAGTTATATGACATTTTCTAGCTATTATTATTTCAATATTCACACTAAAATTCACATTATTTCAATATTCACATTTCATCTGATTATTTTGACTATATATGCACAAGTATTATTTGATTTGCCCCTTATATCCTTCACAAATTAAAATGCCTTAAAATTTTAAAAAACATACAATTTATAACAATTTTTAAGATGAGGAAGATAAATCAAACGCTACATAGACTTTGGCCACAAATGAAGGGAGATAAATGTATTCAGAAACGGGATCATAACTAAGCATTGACTTTAGTTCTATGGTTTCTGACACTCAGGCTGAAAAGTATAATAATAAAAAGAGCAGTAACATTCATATTATCTGATAAATGTGTGTACCTTCTAAAGATAGAATGCTTTGACTATAATGTTCAAAATAGATTTGTCAGTTTCTTACATATAGGTAAATAAGTAAAGTCATGAAACTCAACACATATGAATAAAGCAGAACTGGTATGTATAAATTATACTTTCTTACCCAGAATAAATTAGGTGAAGGCTATAGAATTTACATTCTTTATGACTGTAATAGTTGAAAGAGCTTTCCTTTTTTGGAGCTTCTGTTGATTTATTTTGTTGAAGAAACAAAAATATGTTGAATATCATAGCACAGATATTCCATATACTTCTTCAAATTGGTCTTTAAGCAGAGTGTCCTTATTCTCAGTAGAATTACAGGATAGAATTTTTTAAAATGTAAATATTATCATTAGTTACTCCATGGCTGTCACAGAAATTGAACATATACATATATATATATATATATATATATATATATATATACACACACACACACACACACATTCAATTTCTATCACAGAAATTATACATATATACATACATATGTTCAATTTCAATTTCTATATATATTCAAGCAACACACACACACACACCATTCACATTCATGTTGCTTTCACCAAAATGTACAAAGCAGCAATTCACTTTTGTTGAAATCTTAACAACTAAAATGTGACTAGTTAAAAGTCAATCTCTAAGCCCTGTCTTTCCCAGCTGACAGTGGTAGGCAAAGGGCCTACTGAACTCTACAGAACAGTGGAGGCCTTCTGAATCATTGAGGAGTCTTTTTGGCCTGAAATAAAAAGCTTTTAAATGTGAATGGTCCACCCAGTTGTAAACCTCTGCCTCTGAAGTTCAATGTCTCATTAATTCTTGGAAGTCTAAAGATTTTTAAAGTCCAAAGAGAAGGAGAAGCTGTCACTTTCTGTTATTTTAATGTCAAGCCTTAAATAACTATTAATTCTGATGGACTTTGCAATTTCAAGCCATGTCCAGATCAAACTTTTATTTTTAAAGAAATTCTGATTTCAATTTGCATAATAAAGTCACGTGTAATACCAGTTTCTCAGATCGGTTACAATAGGAGAGATTTCAGGCATAAAGCTCAGTAGGATCTTAGCAACTCAGACTGCCTTATGTTAGAGCAAATGAGTGCCTACAAAACTTGACCCCAAATAAGACATATGCACAGTCCAAAACATAGTACATAGTATTTAATCAGTAGAGCAAGCTTAGCTCTGGTTCAACAATTGTAAATTTTTGAGATGTGTAAGAATAGTAAGATTACTCCAGTAGGTGGGACAGTCAACAAGAAGTCCTAGGAGACTAGAAGTACTTGGAGCCAGACAAGTTAATGATAGTATTAGAAAATGTGACTTGTTCATTCACACCATAACTCCAGTCACTGGCTAGAAAATGTCCTCATACTTTCATTAGCTAGAAGGATCCATTCCTCTAGGAGGACACTAGCAAAGATTAGGCAGAATATCAGGTTCTTATACATACAGATTGGGACTTAAGGAACAGTTCAGTCCTGGAAGGAACTACCATACTAGGGAGAGAAAACCAGTTCATAAGACTAAGTTGGTATATCAGGCTCTAGGAATGCTCAGATGCTAAGTCCTGATCTCTTGGCAGCAAGATTTATTGCAGGGCCTTCTAGATGATGGTGCTGAAATGCCCAATATACTTACTCTTGCTTTTGGCTCAGAAATCATGCAAAACTGAGTGTCAAGGTAGAGACATTGGTGGAGTGATTAAAAAGGTAGGGGCTGGCAAATTTTAGTGAAGAGTTACAGTTTTCCTAACTAGTTAATAAGAACAGAATGTGACAATTGTGTCCAGCGCATAGAACAAAGGCACAAAAAAAGTAGCTAACTGAATGTGGCTTAGTTTTTCCTCCTTAACATGAAATTAGAAACTATGTAGTCTAGGGACAACTGGGTGGCTCAGCTGGTTAAGTGTCTTCAGCTCAGGTCATGATCCTAGGGTCCTGGGATCGCTATAGCCCCCAGCAGGCTCCCTGCTCAGTGGGGATTCTGCTGCTTCTTCTTCTCCCTCTGCCCCTCCCCACAACGTGTGCTCTCTCTCTTTCTCTCCTTCTGTCTCAAATAAATAAATAAAATCTTAAAACAAAAACAACTGTGTAGTCTAGGTTGGGTGTATCTGTTCCACTATGCCATCAAAAACTCAGTTGCCTTCCAATTTCCATATCTGCTGTTCTTAACATGGATCTTTTCTCCTCATGTTTATAAGATGTCTGCCCATTATCTCCATATTCCTGGCAGGAAAACTTCCTTTTTTTGTTCATCAGAAAAAGTCATCCCTAACATCTCATCATTGAGAAATATAACACATGACTATCTTAACTGCAGTTGAGCCTGAGAGATTAAATTATTGTTTCTAGTACATTGCTGCCCCGAACACAATTGGTTATGTTAGTGAAAAACAGGAGTTAAATGGCTATTAAGTGGATGCCTTCATTATCTGGCATGAATTCCTCGTATATATTTGCTATATATTTTGGTATTTGGAACACAAGAAAGTCATGATGAAATGGATGGAGAAATTATTGCAGAAATCCTAGCTAGGAGGATATCATTAAAACAGAATATTAAACCTGAGGATCATTTACTGCCTACCTCTGGAAATATAATAAGCAACAAATAGTTTTGGCCTTTATAAGCTATTAAAAAACACAAGTATATGGATGTAAATGAAGTTACCGATTTCATTCTTAATTCCCAATATAAAAAAAGGATATTGCATATCTTTGAATTATCATGCATCATGCATTGTTTTGATGGAAAAGCAGGACTTATAAATTTTAAATAGATTTTTCTTATTTTGGAAATAGTAGTGTAATAGAATTTGAGATCTCCTCTGAGAGATAACATTGAATTTTTAATGCTACATGGAAAAGACTGTGGGAATAAAAACATCATAACAATCAATTACATTTCTCAGGGAGATTAAATAGGCATATAGACATAGCTTTGTAATATTCCTTTCAAAATAATGGAAGCTTATAGCTTTAAATATTAAAATGCCATCACAGAATATAATATTTAAAATCTAGAAGAGGAATGGTGTTGGCATTTGATAACATTTCAAGGCTACATATGTGATCTCTAATCAATTGTTGAAAGGTACATTGGTTTAGGAACAAATTGAGACTTTTTAGAACTTTGCAGGACCTGAAGGACATAGAATTCCTTTCTGCTTTCCAGAAGACTGGAATGAAGAATGAAAACAAAGGAAACAAACTGATCCAACACTGTTCTTAGTCACTTTGCTATAAAATGATAGAAGACAAAACAAGATTTAACCTTGTGCTGATAGTTTCTTTCCTCACAGATGGTATCCACTGATTTATCTTTGTTGTCCTGTTAGAAGAGACCTTGGCAATATAGTCACACAGGAATGCTGACCCACTCGGCTGTGGAGGCTGCGGTGATGTGATATCAAACAAAATGGAAAACATGGTATGGTAGGAGTGTTTTTGCTGACAGCAACCGAGTTGGTGAAATGTATGTTTCAGGACAAAAATTAGTTAATGTAAGGAAACATCGGCAGTATATGCAAAGGGCATTGTCCATGAGGCAAACGAAAAATGCTATTATCTGAATGGTGTGTTCTGCAGAGGAAAATTTTCTGTTATGTGTCTTATGATATTTTTCACCTGACCGACTACAAATTATTACATTTAGGTATTTCAAGCTAATGGAAACATAGTTTTACTGTGATGTTTTGAATGAGATTTTGTGTATAAAATGCTTATCTCGGTCCCACTGGTAGTGAACATTCAATAAATGGCAGTTACAATTAATCTTTCATTAAGAGTATAAATTATTCTTTAATTATTTAGAACGCTTGTTCTGACTGCTTAAAGTGATTTCTCTTTTCTTTTTGTTTATTTTTCAATCATCTTTATTGAATTTACTTAATATACCATGCAATGCACATATTTTAAGTGAACCGTTCAATAAGCTTTGACAAATACACGCACCAGGTTCCCACTGCTCCAATCCAGATACAAACCATTTCCACCACAAGAGAAAATATCTTCACACCCCGTTTCAGGCAATCCTCCATCCCCAAACCACTGATTCTATTTCTATCACCATTTGAAGTTTCAGAATTTCAAATAATTGAAATAGTATTGTACTTGCATTTTTGTATCTGACTTATTTCCCTTGGAATAATATTTAGAGATTTATTTATGCTGTGTGTGCCAGTAGTCTGTTCAGTATTATTGCTGGGGAACCTTGTATTATCTGAATATTCCACAGTTTGTTTACATATTCACATGTTGATGAATGTTTAGGTGATTTCCTGTTTGGAAAACATATAAAGCTAACATGAACATTGATAAACAAATCTCATGGACACATGTTTTCACTTCTCTTGGGTAAATAACAAAGAGTGGAAATGTTGGGCCATAGGGTAGGAATATATTTAACTTTATGAAAAATTGTCTTTTCCAAAATGGTTGGATCATTTAATTACCATCATCAATGTATGATTGTTCCATTTGCTTTAAACTTTTTTTTTGGTTTTATTTAAATTCAAGTTAGTTCACATAGAGTGTATTATTAATTTTGGGGTAGAATTTAGTGTTTCATCAGTTACATATAACACCCAGTGCTCATTACATCATGTGCCCTCCTTCATGTCCATCTCCCAATTACCCCATCCCCCCACCTCTCCTCCAGCAACCCTCAGTTTGTTCCCTATAGTTAAGAGTCTCTTATGGTTTGCCTTCCTCTCTCCTTTTATCCTATTTTATTTTTCCTTCCCTTCCCCTATGTTCATCTGTTTTTTTTCTTAAATTCCACATATGAGTGAAATTATAATGTATTTGTCTTACTCTATTTCTCTTAGCATAGTACCCTCTAGTTCCATCCATGTTGTCGCAAATGGCAAGATTCCATTCTTTTTGATGGATGAGTAATATTCTAGTGTGTGTGTGTGTGTACCCCACCTCTTCTTTTATTTTCTTTTTATTTCCACTTTATTACCCCACCTCTTCTTTATCCATTTTTCTGTCGATGGACATCTGGGGTCTCTCCATATTTTGGCTATTGTTGGCATTGCTACTATAAACATTAGGGTGCACGTGCCTCTTTGAAACACTATTTTTGTATCCTTTGGATAAATACCTAGCAGTATACTTACTGGGTTGTAGGGTAGCTCTATTTTTAACTTTTTGAGGAAACTCCAGAGTGTTTTCCAGAGTGGCTGCACTAGGTTGCATTCCCACCAACAGTGTAAGAGGGTTCCCCGATCTCTGCATCCTTGCCAACATATATTATTTCCTGAGTTGTTAATTTTAACCATTCTGACTGGTGTAAGGTCGTATCTCATTGTGGTTTTGATTTGTATTTCCCTGATGATGAGTGATGTTGAGCATTTTTTCATGTGTCTTTTAGCCATTTGTATGTCTTCTTTGGAAAAATGTCTGTTTATGTCTTCTCCCATTTCTTGACTGGATTTTTTTTTGTTTTTGGGGTGTTGAGTTTGATGAGTTCTTTTTTTTTTTTTTAAAGATTTTATTTATTCATTTGAGAGAGAATGAGATAGAGAGAGCATGAGAGAGGGGAGGGTCAGCGGGAGAAGCAGACTCCCGGCCGAGCAGGGAGCCTGATGCGGGACTCGATCCCGGGACTCCAGGATCATGACCTGAGCCGAAAGCAGTCGCTTAACCAACTGAGCCACCCAGGCGCCCTGAGTTTGATGAGTTCTTTATAGATTTTGGGTACTAACCCTGTATCTGATATGTCATCTGCAAATATCTTCTCCCATTCTGTAAGTTGCCTTTTAGTTTTGTTGATTGGTTTCCTTTGCTGTGCAAAAGCTTTTTATCCTGATGAAGTCCCAATAGTTCATTTTTGCTTTTGTTTCCCTTGCCTCTGGAGACATGTCTAGCAAGAAGTTGCTGTGGCCCATTTGCTTTAAATTTTTATCAGCATTTGGTCTTGTCAGTTTTTTTAAATGGGTATAAAGTGGTATCACATTATTGGTTTTGTTGATGACTAATGTTGAGTATCTCATGATGTACTCCTTGGCTACTTATATATCTACTTTTTGTAAAGTTACTTTTTGAGACTTTCACTCATTATTATTGAGTTGCTTTTCTTTATATGAATTGCTATGTGTATTTGAATACAAAGTCTTTTGTTAGATAAATGTTTGCAAATGTTTTCTCTCATTTTTGTGGCTTGACTTCTCATTTTTTTAACAGTGTATTTTGAAGAGTGCAAATATTTAATTTTAATGAAGTCTAACTTATCTATTTTTTTATGATTAGTGCTTTTTGTGTCCTGGTTAAGAAATCTTTGTCTACCCCATGTTCATTATTTCACAGTCTTTTCTCTTTCTATGCTATGATTTTGAATTCTATCGACTTACATTCAAGTTCATTGAACTTCCTTCTCTTCTGTCAAATATACTTGGAATGTAAATACCAGGTGTCTAAGACTTTTGTTTTTAGCCCAGTCCCCAATTCGCTATGCCACCAAGTGTTTTAATTGTAAGTTGAATCATATCAGGATTTGGTTACAACAGTTTCTAAAACATTTTGAAAATAAATTCAGGCTCTCCTTCCAAGAAGGCACTGGAACTAAAAAATATTACGATACTGTTAGACCTCAAAACTGTGTGATCTTGAACCTGCTAGATAGACCTTGAACATGCAAGACAGAAGATCTCAAGATCCTGAGACCAAGTTTTTTGCAGACTGTGAGATTACCACAAACTATGGGATTTTCAAGGCCATGATGCTGTGAGGCTATGAGGTCTTGACACTGAGATGGCAAGACAACAGACTCTGGACTGGCGGAGCTGGGTTCTGTGAGACTCAGAGGCAGTGAGATGATAAGACAAGAGACTCTCTGGATGTCAGAATTGGAATACTTTGAAACCAGAAAGATTTTCGGCTTTCCAATCATCCCTAGCCTCTGATAACTCTACAAAACTTCTGTGTAAATGCATTACCTGGCAAAAGAACATTATCCTTGAGTTTGAGTTTTTTCCAGATTAAAGCCTGCCACACTAACCCACAGGTTTGTCAGAAGTTTGCCTGGTTTCTCCTCATGCAAGCCAAGATTTTCATTTTACTTTGCTTGTTCTCAGTCTGTCCTCTACCCTCACCAAACGTTTGCCATGGGTCTCAGGTATGAAAGGTTCCTCCTTCTGTTCCCTTGTTACTGCAAAAGGGCTCATCCCTCTGAGTTCACTGCTTTTAGGTTTTAGATTTCTTTGTGTCCACATCTCTTTGATGAAAATTTTTTTTGAGTGAAATGTTTACATTTTTTATGGAAATATGTACTAAAACAGAATGAGTCAATGAAACTTTGCCAAAGCAGAATCACAAACTTTCATTGGAGAGGTCTGGTCAGCTAGCAGCAGTGATCCCCAAGCAAGAAGACTGGGAGAAGCGCAGGAGATCCAAGTCCAAAAATCCTCTTTCCTTGGGGGTGCCTGGGTGGCTCAGTTGGTTAAGCAGCTGCCTTCAGCTGAGGTCATGATCCTATGGTCTTGGGATTGAGTCCCATGTCAGGCTTCTTGCTCAGTGGGGAGCCTGCTTCTCCCTCTCCCTGTTTCTTCCTCTGCTTGTGCTCTCTCTGCCAAATGACTAAATAAAATCTTAAAAAAAAAGAAAGTCTCTTTTCACGAGACCCTAGCTCACTTCTACATACACCCACATAAATTTAGGAGTATGGACCATCCTCATTTTCAAATACTTTTAGTTTTTATTTTAACTGCAGTAAACATGAAATTGGCATTGCTCATATACCACAGCACAGACAATGTTTCAGACTTTTTATGAATATTTCTACCTATCTCTATATAAACTTGTTTATGCAGTAATTTCTTATTGTTTCAGTGGAAATAAAAGGTATTTGTATCCTTCTACATCCTAACTTCTACTGGATATCTAGGTTTCCCAACTTTGTAGGTGTTTGGAAAATGGACCCATTTGCTCCAATCTTTCACAGGGAGTCCCCTGACATCAGTAGTTGAGACAGATTCAATCACAGAATATGGTGTACTCTTAAATTGGTTATTTCAGTTGGGCTTTCCTTGTCTATGTGATGAATGGTGACTGAGTAGTATGCCAAATCTGGATTTTAAGCATAAGAGTTTTAGCATTATAGTTTTGTCAATGGAATCAATCTCTAATTTAAAATTGAGGGTTCCATTTTCCCTATGTCATTTCTTTGGTCATTTGAACCAAACGTTGGAAAAAGAAGAATTTACAACTTATGTGTAAAATATCATTTGGGAATAGAATTTCCCTGGCAGAGCCTTATTGCTTCTTAGTTCATTTAGGATCATTTTTTTTTTCTTTTTTTCTTTTCAGTTGGATGTTGAAAGTGGAGTTATCTAACATAGCTGCTGTTGTACTATCTTTTAAAGTTATATTATAGAATGAACTGTAAATGGGTTAGACCTTAAAAGCTGGGAGTAGGAAATGAGCCTTGTGTCATGGAGAAAAGACAAGGAGTTAATTACTGCATGTGGACAGCATTGTTAGGGTAATTACTGACAGGAGAAGACTTCAGAAAAGAAATAGAAAAAGGAAGGTCATTCCTGAGCTTTCTTATAAAGCATTTATCATTTTAGAACATAGAACATTTTTAGTACATCTTTTTCTGATGTGATAAAATGTTAGAGGCAGATGTCCTCAAGATGCTGTGCTAAACAATTCCACTGCCCTTTTTTTTTTTTTTATTTTACCACTTGCAATGTTCATAATAGTGACACTCCAGAAGAAAAATTACAGGTTTATCTTGGGCTTCCCCTCAGCATTAGTTCCAGAAGCAATATGGCATATATAATATTCCAGACTTTGTGTTAGTGTGTTGATTTATATATAGTCTTCTCTGTTTCTGACTGAAATTTCTGAAGGAAAACTAATTTAAAGATGGCCACCAAGGACAGGTTCTCAATATTCAATATGAAGGTGTTATAAACAAAGTCTAATATATTCATTGAGGTTCTTAACATTTGGGATTTATGTTTCTAAAGTTTGTGATGGACACTGTGACTTTGAAATTGACTGTAATGAACAACAAAATCCCCTTGTCACCCCATGTTTAAGGGAAGGCATAAACATGCACAGATGAACCAGTCTTCTGAGGATAAATGCACTTTTTCTTATGGTATGGAGTTTTCAACATTCTATAGTTTGAATTTTTGATGAATAATGGGCATAAAGAAAAAGTATTTGAATTCTGACTTTTTATGGTTATAGATAATTATTATAGTATACATTATTACAAGCATCAATTCAAAGACATTGTCATCTTTTTCTTTCTTTGAATGTGTTTCATTTGTATCAATATTCTTTTTGAATTTTATCTTCTCCTTGAAGGATAAGGATAGACACAAATATCTCAACAAAAGTAAGTGAAATTGAGAAAAATGGAAGATACTTCCTCCTTGCATAGGTGATAGAACTTCACTGACAAATATTTGGTGAGTCAGGTTTTAGTCAGAAATATTTTGACATAATGTCAGACAACTGGGTTGAATGATGCTTCAGTTGGATGTAGTGTAATCTAGAAAAGTAGCTTACTTCTTAAGATAAATGGATTAGGAAAGAAATCCAGGATCAAAATTATGTATCAGGTAAAAAAGAAAACCATATGATCATCTCAGTGGATGTAGGAAAAGAGCATTTGACAAAACTCAACATCCATTCATGATAAAAACTCTTGGCAAAGTAGGAAAAGAAAGGAATTTTCTCAACTTTATAAAGGAAACCTATGAAATATCTACAGCTAACATTGTATTTAATGAGGAAAGATTGAATACTCTCCCTTTAAGATCAGGAATGAGACAAGGATGTCTACTCTCACCTCTTGTATTCAGCATTGGAGATTCCAGCAAGTGTAGTAGTAAAGAGAAAGAAATGAAAGACATCTAGTTGAAAAGGAAAACGTACTCCTAGGATAAAAGGATTAATTCATCCAGTATTCATAGACAGCATGATCATCTATGTAGAAAATCCAATAGAATCTACAATAACTTGCTAGAACTGGTAAGTGTTTTAGCAGATTTCATGATACAAAGTCAATATACAAAACAATTGCAATGAACAAGGAATTGAAGTTAAATAAGTAATACTATTTTCAATGGCATCAAATATGAAATATCTTAGGATAAGTATGACATAGATGTGTAAGACCTGTACACTGAAAACTAGAAAATGTTGTTAAGAGAAATTAAAGACCTAAATAACTAAAGAGATTCAGTGTTCACAGAGAAGAAGACCCAATCTTCTTAAAATGCCAGTTCTATCCAAATTGACCTATAGAGTAAATAAAATCCCAATCAAATGCAAAGGAAACCACAGACTGAAAAAAATGATTGCAAAGCATATATATGATAAAGACCTAGGATTATGGACTGATTTTTGTCTCCCCAAAAATCATAGGAAGGTTAAATGAGGTCATAAGTGTGAGGTCCTAATCCAATATCACTGGTGTTCTTAGAAGAAAAAGAAGAGACACCAGGGATGTGTCTGCACTGAAAACAGGCTTTTAGGACATGGTAAGAAGGCCATCTGCAAGCCAAAGAGAAAGACCTCAGGAGAAACCAACCCTGTCATCAACTTGATCTTGGACTTCTAGCTTCCAGAACTGTGAGAAAATAAATTTCCATTGTTTAAGTCACCGAGTCTATGGCATTTTGTTATGGCAGCCCTACCAGTGAACACATTTAGTATCTGAATTAGTATTGAATTCTTAAACTCAATAATAAGAAACAATCTATTTTTAAAAATGGGTCAAAAATTTGAATAGGCAACTGACCAAAGAAGATATAGGATGGCAAATAAGCATATGAAAAGACCCAATATCATCAATCATTAAAAAAATGAAAATTAAAACCATAGTGAGATATCACTACAAATCTGTTAGAATGGGTAAAAATGAAAAAGACTCACCATTTCAGGTTTTGGAGAAGATGTGGAGGAAATGGGACTCATATACACTGATGGGAATGTGATCCAGGTATTCTACTCTTAGGTACCAGTTTATCGTACTTTGTTATAGTATCCTGAACTAAGAAAATGCATATGTTCATCATCCTTAGTATGTGATGGTTTTGTGGGCATATGAATAGATCAAAACACATCAAGTTTTTTACTGAACATGCAAATTAATGGGTGTAGATTCTATCTCAATAAAGCAGTTAAAATTAAATTAAAAATGCACTGGTACTTATTTTGAACAGAAATTTTTAATTGTTTAAGTTTAGCAAATAACGTAGTATAGTAGCTTCCTGGCAAGCATGAGATGTTTCAGCAGATCTTCCAGATATTAATTAAGCTTCTGTTTCAGATTAATTATGCCTATTTTTTGAAAATGGAATTTTTAGTTTTGTGACATGAATTAATGATATTTTATAATCTTTCCTGGTGAAGCAACATCATAATTCTTTCTTTCTAAATAGTCAATTCTATCAGGTAATTTTATCTTCAGTTCCTAAATGAACTAATAGCTTCAAGTAAATTTTTTTTCAGACCTGTGTCACTTAATGAAAAACAAAAACAAAAACAAAACCATGGTAGTGGTTATATCTCCGTATGGCATGTGTCATCACAGATCTGAATGCCTTTGACTAATCCTGCCAGTGCAGTTTGACCTTGATTGCTTTAATAATTTCTTTATCTCTACTTTTTTTTCAATTTATCCTCATACCTCCCATTATCTCTTCAACCTGTTCCAGACTTTCTGACTCATTCCTCAGACAAAATGGCTTTATCAAGTTTAACAATGAGCTATATCCTAACAAAGCTAATGGTCAATTATCTGTCCTCATTTTAGTAGACCACTTAGCTGCTTTTGACATGGTTTACCACTTGCTCCTCCTTGAAATATTTTTCCCCTGGGTGACATCCTATTCTTGTTTTTCTCCCCCTCTCTCCTTTTGTCATCTTTCCTGACTTTTCACCACCTGACATCTAAATGTTGTATCCCATGATGCAGTCGTTTTGTTTTCTCTGTTTCTTCTCTTGGACAAATTGATCTCATTTCATCCTATAGCTTCCAACAGCTTCCCTGTGCTGGTGATCCTCAAATTACTCTTTTATTGAATCTAGGCTTTTTTTTTCCCTTCATTAGGTAACAGCATGTGGAAACTCCAAATGGTTTCAGCCATTCCTGAAGAGGCTTAACAAGAAAGAGAAGCCCTGCACTATATAGTTTATATGCTAAGCATTTGCACATTCATTATCTTTTTAGACTGCTCTCTCTAACATGTTCCTATGCAGGCATTATAAACCTTATCCTCATTTACAGATTAAGAAACTAAGAACCAAAGATTCATTGAGAGTCACACAGTTAATCAACAGACTAGATTTACAGAAAAGCCCATTTTCTATCACTAGACTGTGAACAATGTGAAAGCAGGGACTGTCTAACTCTTCGTCATTATCCTTAGTTGCAGGAAATAAGAGTAATCATCACTTGAATGATTGAATCTATTTATTTCAATTTTTGCTGTTAAAATTATTTCTAAAGTATAAGATAGCCCATTTTGCTGATTTAAAAACTGTTATTCTCTAATAATCAAGGATCCAGATGCTTTTCAACCAATATGTAGATCATTAATTTTTATTACATATTTTTAAAGTCCAAACCTGGAATGAATGAAAAATAAATAAACAAAATAAAAAATGAACATTTTTCCCAAAGGTATTTAAACCCAGAACGTTTTCCCAGAGAAACTGAGATTAAATAGTAATATTCACTTGTGGGTTTTTTATTTTTTTGTCATTTGCTTTATTTCCTTCTCTGAGAATGAAAAAAAAATTATTTGAGAGCTCTAGTTCATGGGTCATTTATTTTTATAGCAACAAGGCACCTTGTGACATCATATTAGCACTTGTCAGTTTCACATATCATAACATATGGGGCATGAAGAGACTGTAAAAAGGAAGTGACAACTTGCTGGTTAAATCTGGAGGAGATATGAGACTTGTAATAGCTTCTCACTTGAATCTTTTCCCAAACAATTATTGTAACACTAATTTTTAATCCTTGGCACCATAAATGATAACAGTAACCAAAATAAATTTCCATGGCTTGATGAGTAGAAGTATTTTTCTTAATCTAAATAGGAACAAAGGCAAGAGTTCTTCCTCTGTAAGGAATAGGTTGCATGAAGCCACGTTGAGGAAAATGTGTACTGTTCTTTAAACAAAAACGCCCTTACAAAGGGGGATTCTAAGATGGCAGGGGCAATGATAGCATAGATCCTGGATGTTCACAAATCCCAAATAAAAACAGAAAGCAAAATCACACGGTAAAACTAAATCACATGGATAGCATGGAAAACAGAACAAAATGACAAGATATTCCACACATTCCAAAATACAAGAAGATGGGGAAGAAACACCAGCAGCCAAGATACCAAAGCCATCGATGTATGTGAGAACAGAGGGAAGCAACAGAGTGCCTAAAGAGTCAGAGAACAAGGGAGCTCCTGAGTAGCCAACTTCACGGAGGGCCAATTTGAGCACAGGAACTAAACCACAAGGGCTTTTGCCCACCCCAGGGGTGGGTGAGTGATTGCAAGTGTCCTGTAGAAGGTCTGAGAGGTCAGAGCCCTAAACTAAATAGAAGGTTAAAAGGAGAGATTTGAAAATCAAAAGAAATAAAGACACGAGAACCATTGAAGAGAAAGTAACAAACACGGAAGGCGCAACTATCATACAGATTTTAGGATTCCTTGAAAGAGAAAATCAAGGAAATAATGGAAAACAATAGTGAAATAATGACCAACCCAGTAGCAGTGCCCATCTCTAATGCCCACATATTTCTGAAATGCCATTCCCATTAACAAGGCTTCTTTGGCTGATTCCAGGTGTGGGGCTGAAAGGTATAAGAGGGATTTGGAACATCTTAATATATCAGTAGCAAGATAGCTATGAAAGACTATTGCTAGGACATGTCAAAAAGAATTTGAAGAAGCTTCAACTGACCAAAGATAACATAATTTGAACTTCATTAGGGGTAAGAATTGCAGTAGATAGAAACCTATGGAGTATTTCTTTATCATTGAGTTTGTAATGGTATATTTTTTTCATTAAAAAAAGAAATCTAATTGTTTGCTTTCTGAGGATGAAGTAAAACCAATTGATTAGATTAAAACAGTAGTTATAAGGAAATAATCAACATTTATCTTGACTTTTCGAATATGAATAATACCATTGGTAGATAAATAGTAGATGAGAGGGAGCAATTCCTTATTAAATTCTTTCAGATAACAAGTGAAACAAAATGATAGAATTAGAATATCACAGTTTTGCAACCCTTAATGAATTAATGGTCATAGGCATTGAGCATCCAAGGAAACGAACATTAAAAACAGAAATCATTGATTGTTTGACAATGTTTATTCAAGTCCGGCGATCCCACTCTTGTGTATATATCTGGAGGAATTGAAATCAATATCTCAAAGAGATGTTTGCACACCCATATTCATTGCAATGTTATTCGCAATAGCCAAGATAAGGAAACAACCTAAATATCCTTCAACAGATAAATGGATAAAGAAAAATGGGTGTATGTATATACAAGGGAATATTGTCCAGCCATAAAAAAGAAGAAAATCTTGCCATTTGCAACAGCATGGATGAATATAGGATGACATTTTGTCTCCAATTTTCATTTAAATGTATACAATTATATTTTTCAAGTTTTTCTCAAAGAAGTTAAAAAATTGGAGACAAAATGTCATCCTATATGATTAAGATCAGAATATGAGCACACATAATTCGTTCTCTTGACTAAAATGAGGGACAATATAAAATTGCTTTACTCATTCAGCCATCCATCCATGTATTAAAAAAAACAAATGAACTAACCATAACTAATCCCTCTCTCTCTCTCTCTCTCTCTCTCATATGAACGCACATACACAGAATCATATTTCACTTGTGGTATCCCAGTGATTGTGAGAACACAGAGATAAATGACACATATCTTGATTTTAGGATTAATGTAATCTACTGGGTGTTTGCAGAGAATTACATCAAGTACATAACTCTAAAGGCCTCTCAAGAGAGGTCCAGAGCTACATGGAATTTTTTTAAAAACTCACTCACACAAAACAAATAAAGCTTTAATTTATTGACTCTTGAAAGGTCATTTAAAGTCCTAGTGTATAAACATTCTTATGTTAAAAATTTCCTCACTTTGTTAAAAAATAAATTTGTAATTTCTGATTTTCTCCCAGGGATTGGCTTATGAAAATTTTTTCAATGTGATTTTGAAGATTCAGTGGGATTCAGTCCTATTTTTCATTGTAATTCTCAAATGAAAGCAAACATTAAACACATATTAAGTTTAGGCCACATTTAAGTTACTGATATTTCTTTTTTTTTTTTTTTTTAAGTTACTGATATTTCTAAGCAGGAAAGGTACTACTAGACCCATTAATTGCTCCCTCTGTATTAAGATGAATTAGTTTAAACCTGGGAGTGATATTCAAGGAATAACAGCTATCTTCTGGACATTTTACTGTATGAAAGAATTAATGTAAAGTACACCTTTAGGTTAGGAGTCTGTGAAATTACATTATTAAAATCTGAAAGACATAGAAAAGTCCAAAGAAAAAATTAAAATAACACCATCCAAAAAAAGCCCAACCTATTTTAAACATTTCACAAACACCATTCATAAAACTTTTACATATATATATAAGTGAACATGTATTTATACATGTAATCTTACATGTATGAATTATATTCATCTATATTCATTATATTTTTTGATACAGGTTTACATACACATACAAATAAAAGGATAAATAAAAATGAACTTTAAAATGAGATCAACTTTAAATACAATTTTAAATATATTTAAAAATGTAATGAAGGTAAGAGAGAAAGAACTGAAGTAAAACTAAAGGACTTGTTTAATTTCTTGTACACAATTCTTCATCACAAAAGAAGTTTCTAGAGATAACTCTAAAGTTAAGAATAAAAACTAAGATGTTGGAGTTGTTAAAATTATAGTTGACAGATGAGGAAATTGACATGTTTCACTTCCTTTGACTTACACTGTGATAGGATGGATTTTATGACATCAAAATGTATACAAATTATATTTATTTTTAATCATAAATCTCATACTATTAGTTTTATATTTGAATATATTTAATTTCCATCAACTATCTTTTTATCATATCCAACAGGTCAAAAGAGCTTTAAAATATCTTTTTTAGTTTACAGGCAGGAATACACATTCATGCAGGTGTGCACTTATTAATTTACTCATTTAAGCATTTTTTGAGTGGTTGCTATAACCAAGGCACTGCACACTGGAGTTCAGATGATAAGCAATGCCAGAAATCATCTCTCCTTGCATGAGGTTACATTATAGCCCAGAATAAAGATAAAATGAGATGACACATCAGAAACACCAGCATATACCTGGCTCTCAAGAAATGTCAATTTTCTTTCTGTCTTGATCTCTCTCCACTCCCACTCCATTTTGGGAATTCCATTGCTGATCTTCCTTCTGCCAATTTTTTAGACTCTCCCTTTAACATCTGTCAGTGATGATTCTCACTTCTGACCCTTTGTCCTGCATTGAAGTCTTTATAACTATCTCTGATGCCAAGACCTAGCCTTATTAATCTATTTCCTCCACCATTTATCATGCCTTGCCTTGAAATACTTATTTTTTAATACATCAGCATCTGTGGTGAGGGAATCTTTCACTAACTCACTAAATAAATATCTTTGAGAAAGTAATAATTTGTCAAATGGCAAAGGAATGTTCTAGGTGCTCAGTCAGCAAAATGAAACGTATCTAGATTAATGTGGCTTTTCCTGGGAATAAAAATAGAATCATCACTAATATTTATTGCACTTCCTATTTGCTGGACACTATCACAAGCAGGCAGATTATCTTATTTAAGATGATCTATCACAACAACCCTGTGAAGTAGGTGTTTGTTTTACTAACAGGCAAACGGGCAGAGTTAACTTGCCCAAGGTAACAAAGGTAGTGGTGAAGACTTACCCTCCAATTATGAAGTCAGGAAGACTTCATAAGCTTTTTTTTTTTAAAGATTTTATTTATTTGAGAGAGAGAGAATGAGAGACAGAGAGCATGAGAAGGAGGAAGGTCAGAGGGAGAAGCAGACTCCCTGCTGAGCAGGGAGCCCGATGCGGGACTCGATCCCGGGACTCCAGGATCATGACCTGAGCCGAAAGCAGTCGCTTAACCAACTGAGCCACCCAGGCGCCCAGACTTCATAAGCTTTTAAGTATGGCTTGAAAAATAGCTAAGAACATATGAAAGAAGACTGTTACAAAGTTTCACAACAATTTCTCAGGAGATAATTTGTTATCATGTTAGACAATATGTTAGAATCATAAACTATAGGGGCTTAAAGAGGCTTGAGAAAAAATAATCTACATTCTGGATCTTTTTTTTTTTTTAAAGATTTTATTTATTTATTTGACAGAGAGAGACACAGCGAGAGAGGGAACACAGCAGGGGGAGTGGGAGAGGGAGAAGCAGGCTCCCCGCAGAGCAGGGAGCCCGATGCGGGACTCGATCCCGGGACCCTGGGATCATGACCTGAGCTGAAGGCATTCGCTTAACCAACTGAGCCACCCAGGCGCCCCTACATTCTGGATCTTATAGATAAAAATAAACCAACCACTTTAGCTCCTGATAGGTCCTTTGCCTTATCATATGCCTTATAGCTAATATGTATACAACTTGAGCCTTTTCCTGTCAAAGCTAGTCCCTGCACAATGTTCTGGATTTCATCACCTCTTGACACCTCCAACTCTCCACTTCTTACTTAGCCCTGTCCCTCTATTTTTTTCCTCTCTGGGATATGTTTTAGCTCTAATAGTTCTCATCTTTAAAAGTCCTTCCAGCTATGGCTTCATTTATATTTTTGTGATCCCCCAACAATGAGAATTGTAAGCCCCTCGCCTTAGTTTTTATGCTAATACGAGAAATAAGAGTGTACTCCCTCTGATGGCTAAACTGTTCATTGCTTTTGCTAAACTCAAACTCACAGGATGTATGTACTTTTGTAGACTTGCTTATCCTTAGACCATCTACTTCTGAGAAGTGAAAACAGAACATTTGCTTGGCCTTGCATCACATTCTCATGTCATGATACCTTTGTATTTCAGACGAACCCAAGTGCCTGAAGATATAACACTTTTGCTAACTGTGAGAAAGCTGCAAATAAAGGGTTTTTCTGTTGCTCCTTTTGGATGTTCTTTATTTCAAGACCCTTCCACCTCCTAGTCATACTTGTTGAAATGTGTTTGCATTTAAAGAGATTGTTGCCTCCTCATACTTCAGCTTCTCTTCAGCCCATTTTAATCCAGTTTCTGCCAGCCTTCCAAAACTGCTCTCATACCTCCATTGTACTAGTTCCCATAGGCATTTCTTGGCCTTATCTTCTCCAACATCTCGAAGTTTTTAATACATTAGGTCACTCTCTTTGTTTTTCTTAATTTAATTTAATTTTATTATGTTATTTTTGTCACCATACAGTACATTACTAGGTTTTGATGTAGTGTTCCATGATTCATTGTTTTCATATAATACCCAGTGCTCCATGCAGTATGTGCCCTCCTTAATACCCATCACCAGGCTAACCCATCCCCCCGCCCCCCTCCCCTCTAAAACCCTCAGTTTGTTTCTCGGAGTCCATAGTCTCTCATGGTTTGTCTCCCCCTCTGATTTCCCCCCTTTCATTTTTCCCTTCTTTCTCCTAATGTCCTCCATGCTATTCCTTATTTTCCACAAATAAGTGAAACCATATGATAATTGACTTTCTCTGCTTGATTTATTTCACTTAGCATAATCTCCTCCAGTCCCATTCATGTTGATGTAACTGTTGGGTATTCATCCTTTCTGATGGCTGAGTAATATTCCATTGTATATATGGACCACACCTTCTTTATCCATTCATCTATTGAAGGGCATCTCGGCTCTTTCCACAGTTTGGTTATTGCGGACATTGCTGCTATGAACATTGGGGTGCATGCGACCCTTCTTTTCACTGCATCTGTGTCTTTGGGGTAAATACCCAGTAGTGCAGTTGCTGCGTCATAGGGTAGCTCTATTTTTAAATTTTTGAGGCACCTCCACACTGTTTCCCAAAGTGGCTGTACCAGCTTGCATTCCCACCAACAGTGTAAGAGGGTTCCCCTTTCTCCACAACCTCTCCAACATTTGTCATTTCTTGCCTTGTCAATTTTTGCCATTCTAACTGGTGTAAGGTGGTATCTCAATGTGATTTTGATTTGAATTTCCCGTCTATATGTCTGTATTTGTGCCAGTACCATGCTGTCTTGGTGATCACTGCTTTGTAATATAGCTTGAAATCGGGCAACGTGATGCCCCCAGCTTTGTTTTTCTTTTTCAACATTTCCTTGGCGATTCAGGGTCTTCTCTGATTCCACACGAATTTTAGGATTGTTTGTTCCAGCACTTTAAAAAAATGTCCTTGGAATTTTGATCGGAATGGCATTGAAGATATAGATTGCTCTGGGCAGCATAGACATTTTAACAATGTTTATTCTTCGGATCCATGAGCATGGAATGTTTTCTCATCTTTTTGTATCTTCTTCAATTTCTTTCACAAGTGTTCTGTAGTTCCTAGAGTATATAGGTCCTTTACCTCTTTGGTTAGGTTTATTCCGAGGTATCTTATGGGGTTTGGTGCTATTGTAAATCCAAGATTCTCAATAAAATCCTAGCTAATAGGATCCAACAATACATTAAAAGGATCACCCACCACAACCAAGTGGGATTTATCCCCGGGATGCAAGGGTGGTTCAACATTCGCAAATCAATCAATGCGATAGAACACATTAATAAGAGGAGAAAGAAGAACCATATGGTCCTCTCAATTGATGCAGAAAAACCATTTGACAAAATACAGCATCCTTTCCTGATTAAAACTCTTCAGAGTATAGGGATAGAAGGAACATTCCTCAAGTTCATAAAATCCATCTATGAAAAACCCACAATGAATATCAACCTCAATGGGGAAAAGATGAGAGCCTTTCCCTTAAGATCAGGAACACGTCAAGGATGCCCACTCTCACCACTATTGTTCAACGTAGTACTAGAAGTCCTAGCAACAGCAATCAGACAACAAAAAGAAATAAAAAGTGTTCAAATTGGCAAAGAAAAAGTCAAACTCTCTCTCTTTGCAGATGACATGATACTTTATGTGGAAAATCCAAAAGACTCCACCCCCAAATTACTAGAACTCACACAACAATTCAGTAATGTGGCAGGATACAAAATCTATGCACAGAAATCAGTTGCTTTCTTATACACTAACAGTGCAACTGTAGAAAGAGAAACTAGGTCACTCTCTTTGAAACACTGTCTTTTCTTACTCAGGGAGTTCTTAGTTCTAGCTTTGCCACTTTCTAGCTGGGTCATTTGGGCAGATTATTTAACCTCTCTAAGATGATCTTCTAATTTGTAAAAGAGATCTAAGAACAACCTCATTTTACTGTTTCTCCAGAAGTATGGAGTATAATTTACAGAAAAGTATTATTTCTCCATTTATGAATTAAATGCAGCGGGCATTATAGTTTTGCATTAACTGTATATATCTGCAAGAAGTACAGAAAAAAAATACCATAAATGTAAGGTCATTGAATATAAGTATAATGAGTTTTATAACAGCAGAATCAGGTTCTGATCAGTCTAATTTTGTTCACAGTATGGACTGTAGCAGAGTTTATGAGAAAGACTAGATACTCAAAAGTAGATCTCATAAAAAATGCTTAACAAAAAAGAAAATGGTTAAAAGTGAAACTAATACTTAATCAGAGCTCACTCTTAGTGTTATGATTAAACTTCAAAGCATTGGAAAGCTGCTATAACATTAAACAGTATAAACTTAGCCTCTTTCACTCTCGAGATAAAACCAATTATAATTTGTAAATGGCCATCTCTGTTAGTTTTGAATATTCACCTTGTAATTACATTCAGCACAAGGTTAATTAGAAAACTGTTTTCCTGATTCAACTTGAATGTTTATGAAATTATGTACTTCTTATACATTGAACCAATATTAAGAAAGCAATTTGTGCAAATACAGTTCTGATTTTATGACAAAAATACTCTGCTAAAAAATCTATGTAAATAATGTTATTTGGGGGGAAATCAGCTTTTGACTTAACTTACAAAGTACGTAATTTATCCAAGGGTAAAGATGCTTCTCTAAACTTTTTGATGTACAAGTATGTTTTTCAACTAAAGCATTACCAAGATGTTAACCCAAACAGGTCTCCATTAGAAATACAAATGCTTTAAGCATTATTTCATAGTGCATGTAACAATGACTTCTACACATGGAAAGTACAGTCTTAATTACCTCTCAAACAGGGACACATTGCCCTCTTGTAGTTTATACACAGACTTGACTTTTGCCTATTTCCTTTCTGTGGGTTTTCCATTGTCCTGGTGCTCTGGGACCATTTGTAGATGGAACCATAATGAAAGTTACCATTCAGAGACCAGCATGAGTGTCAGAGAATCTCATCTCATCCCACGTATAATTATCTTTGGCTACATTTCTCCCGTGTTGTTTTGTTATACTTCATAATGTTTTTCCAGAGCTGGAAGTGGCTCATGTAAACATGTAATCAAAGCACTATGAAAATGATTTAGGTTACACTAGTAGCACAAAGCTATAGCTAAATCGCTCACTCATTTGATAATTTATATAGAGGTCAATCAGCAACTATTTACAGTATTCTTACCACCTGTAATATGCTAGGCTAGTTGTTACAGTAAACAGATGAACATTACAGTGAATAAAATTTACATCTAATCTAACATCATATGCAGATGGTGCAGGGTCACTTGAACCTATATATTTCGAAGCCATTATCCTTATAATTTCAGGGCATCATTCACAATCCAGATGGCAAGAAAAATTGAAGATACTTTATTACCTTCAGAACTATGCTGGGCTTTTAAAATGGCCTACTCTATCATGGTTCAGTATTAATATTGTATTTCAAAGGCTCACAAACCAAGTAACTGCTTCTTTTGAAATATATCAACATTCAAGGAAAATACCTCAAAGTCATAAAGTAACTTGGATAAAATAATTTTCTTAGAGGGCGCCTGGGTGGCTCAGTTGGTTAAGCGACTGCCTTCGGCTCAGGTCATGATCCTGGAGTCCCTGGATCGAATCCCGCATCGGGCTCCCTGCTCTGCAGGGAGTCTGCTTCTCCCTCTGACCCTCCCCTCTCTCATGTGCTCTCTCTCATTCTCTCTCTCTCAAATAAATAAATAAAATCTTAAAAAAAAAATAATAATTTTCTTAGAAAAAATATTTACAAAAATATCATACAATATTTTGAGGAATAAATGTCAGAATTTTTTTTATAACAAGCCAAAAGAATGAATCAAGCATCAAGAACCCAATGCTGGAAAAGAAAGTAAAATTTCTAGAATTAAAGAACTCATGCTGCATTGGCTATCATTACTTGAGTCCATTTTATAAGTCAGACACTATTTTAATCCATAGAACATACCTGCAAGGTAGGCACTGTTTCCCCTATTGCATGAGTAAGAAAATAGAGACCCAACAGATCTGTAGATTAGGATCACAGAGGGAAAATAGTAGGGCTTGGAACAAAGCTCTATTTTATACCTGACCACATACCATTTCTAAAATGCTAAGTTGCTATCTTTAAAGATTCCCAGAAGCAAAGCTCAGTATGCAGAAATATAATGGTATCCCCTGAGTATCACATTCTGAGCTTTTATGAGAGGACATGGACTCTAAAGTAGAAATAAATGATAGAAATAAACAAATGATGTATATAAAATAAATAAAGTAGACATAAATAAATGATGATTTCTCAGTATTATTAATGAGCTGAACTACCCTTGATCAAAGTAAACCCTAATAAGTTTATTTCTGTTAGAAATACTCTAGGGGCACCTGGGTGCCTCAGTCGGTTAAGCGTCTGCTGTCGGCTCAGGTCATGAACCCAGGGTTCTGGGATCCGAGCCCCACATCAGGCTCCTGTTTGGTGGGAAGCCTGCTTCTCCCTCTCTTAATCCCCCTGCTTGTGTTCCTGCTCTCACTATCTCTCTCTGTGTGTCAAATAAATAAATAAATAAATAAAATCTTAAAAAAAAATAAAAGAAATACTCTAAATATTAAATATATTTGTGCTTTCTTTGCAAGACCTAACATGAAATCCAGATGGAATAAAATGATTTGAGAAGAGTAGCAATTATCTAAGGCAATGAGGAATACTTGCAATCAAAATTCTGAGAATTAAAAAAAAAATTACTGAAGAGTAATATAGAAGCTATCATGTAAGAGCACAAAGTTAAACCCAGTAGTCAATTTCAAAAATTACTATAATTTTTCACATATTATCACAGTGGCGTATCTTAGCTCCATCAGTAAAATTTTAAGTGAGTGGATTGCACAGAATGGCAATTGTCTGAAGAAACCTTAATGTGATAAACAGTAGGGGCCCCTGGGTGGCTCAGTCGGTTAAGCATCTGCCTTTGGCTCAGGTCATGATCTCAGGGTCCTGGGATCCAGTCCTGCATTGGGCTTCTTGCTCAGCGGGGAGCCTGCTTTTCCCTTGGCCTGCTGCTCTCCCTGTTTGTGCTCTCTCTCTCTCTCTGACAAATAAATAAATAAAATCTTTTTAAAAAATACGTGATAAATAGCAATAAGGGGTACTGAAGAGGAACATTAGTATTTTATGGTAAACTTTCTCAAGGAGACATAAAATGGTAGACATTTGAGGTTTCCTATAATGGTGACTTAGAAATTTATATTTTGGGAAAATCTAACAAGTGGGATGTTCCAGAACATCAGAAATTAAACTTTCTTAAATAGAGCAAACAAACATAATTTAGGTGTTTCCAGGACAGAATGGTTCTGACTTTGATACAAACAGAAAACAAAGAGACAACAAGGAGATCTAAAATAAGATGATCCAATAATACCTGAAGCAAATTATAATCAAATACAGTTCAGACTAATTAAAAAGATGGCCACCAGACAGAACATAGTTATTAGTAATAATATGTATTCTGGTCTAAACACTAATGAAGAGTCAGAGGAAAATGCAATGTATTTCTCCAAAGGAATATCAACAAAGCAAAACAAATAAAAAGCTATAATCTTGGCTGTGATTTTATCTGTCTTCCCAGTCTCCCCTTCCCATCTTGCCCTAATCATGCAGAATTTGACCTAATTCTTGAGAAAAATGTCCTCCACAATCCCACTGGAGCACATGAAGTCACCTTCAGGAAAACACATGATTTACTAGATTGACATCAGTACATGAAAATGTGTTGCTTACACAGGAACTAGAGACAACGAAAAAAGAGGAACAAATGAAATACCTATACCAGACCCCTGATTTTCCATTGGCCACCTTTGCAAATCTGTGACCCCTTGAAATCCTTATGCGTGCTTTGGCAAGACTGTTTCAGCAAATGTAGGAACTAGCCGATAAGAAAGTCAAGTCTGCAATTCAGCAGGAAGCTCAGATCATTGCCTACTCTTTTCCACTGTTTGACTTGTGACTAGGTAAAAGTAAAAAGAGAAAAAATCAGCATATTTTGAGGTCAGAGTTGTCTTAGGTGTATGTCTTCAAACTAAAATTGATCTATCAAAACAGATCTCAAACTTGCCGAAGTATAATGTTTATATGCACATACACACATATATACATTTAATTGCCTGAAATAGGCTACAGAGAAAGAGTTTTTGCATACATATTCTTTTTCAAGGACAGTGAAAAAAGGCACATTTTGTGACATTGTATAAGCCTAAAGTGAAACTCTCACCTTTTTGTTCCTTTGCATTTTTAACTCATTAACAAACACAAAATGTCCGCTATGGTAAGATATGGAATGAAGGTCATTGTAGCAAATGGCAGGTTCTCCTTTCCAAATCTTTTAAAATACACTCACCCCCACTCATACAAGGGCTTATTAGGTCAACATTTCCCAAACGTGGTAACACATTAGAGTCATGTGTAGAGATTTTCTGAAGTACTGGTACCTTTTTCTTATCTCAGGCTGTCGGAATCAGAATGACCAGGAGGCAGCCTGGGGTAGAAAACCACCATACTATGTAATTTTGCAGCCGAGTTTAAATCACACTTATAGGCCCTTATTATCACTTAATATTGGCAGGTATTATCATGGGTTTTGGTGTCTTTGTTATAGTTGCCAAAGCTTATATCACCCTTCACTTGTGCTTCCTTGGCTAAGATATCTCCTCTAGCTGTTTTTTGCCCCTTGGGACATTTAGAAGACTGTCTTCTGATAGTACTTTTCTCATTTCTGCTCACCTTGCGTCGCAGGGGGATTTTGTTCAAGTTTCAAATCATATCATTTCTACAGAAAAAGGAACAATCATCTCCTAAGGAGATGGACTTACTATGGTGAATCTAGAGAATAATTCTAGCATTTTCTTACAATAATATATATATATGTATGTATATATATATAATATACTATATACATATACCCAATGTATGTATACAATATATGCATATACAATATATAATAGTGTATATACTCAAGGCATGAATGACATATACAATAATACACACACACACTTATATGTACACTATAACATACATATATCACAGAGGCCTAAAAGAGCAGTCTAAGGCTTCAATCTCCTTAAACAGAAATGGGTAGTTTGATCCTATATTTCTTCCATAAACATATCACATGCTTCTTCAGGTTCTATCTCTTTGTTCTGCTGCCATATTTATTGGTATGAAAGTCTAGTATTAGGACTTAAATCAAGCCAAAACTAAAATGAAAAATTAACACATCTAAGTTTGCTGTAGATCTTGCTCCTCCCTCTCCTTACACCATTTATTTTTATTTATTTATTTATTTTTAAAGATTTTATTTATTTTTCAACAGAGAGAGAGACAGCGAGAGAGGGAACACAAGCTGGGGGAGTGGGAGAGGGAGAAGCAGGCTTCCCACTGAGCTGGGAGCCCGATGCGGGGCTCGATCCCAGGACCCTGGGATCATGACCTGAGCTGAAGGCAGACACTTAACGACTGAGCCACCCAGGTGCCCTCCTTACCCCATTTAAATAAAATTAATTTTGCTAGTGTTTTTTCTCTGTAGAAAAATTATAATAGAGAGAGGCAAAGGAAGGAGAAAACAACCTCTGAAAATTGGACATACATTAATAACTTCTGTACAATCAGTCTTGAGGTACATTTTAGGAGAGAAGTATCAATCTCAATCTTTCTACAATGAAACAAATTATTACTTTCCCAAAGCTATCCATTTAGTGACTTAGTGAAAGAATCCCTCACCACAGGTGCTGATGTGTTAAAAAAACAAGTATTACAAGGCAGGGTGTGAGAAATGGTGGAGAAAATAAATTAATAAGACTAGGTCTCGGCATCAGAGATAGTTATAAAGACTTCAATGTGGGACAAAGGATCAGAAGTGAGAATTATCACTGACAGATGCTAAGGGGAGAGTCTAAAAGATTGGCAGAAAGGAGATCAGCAATGGAACTCCCAAAATGGAATGGGAGTGGAGAGAGATCAAGACAGGAAGGAAATCGACATTCCTTAAGGGCCAAGTATATGTTGGTGTTTCTAATGTGTCATCTCATTTTACCTTTGTTCTGGGCTATAATGTAACCTCATGCAAGGACGGATGATTTCTGGCATTGCTTACCATCTGAACTCCAGTGTGCAGTGCCTTGGTTATAGCAACCACTCAAAAAATGCTTAAATGAGTAAATTAAATTAATAAGTGCACACCTGCATGCATGTGTATTCCTGCCTATGAACTAAAAAAAAGATGTTTTAAAGCTCTTTTGACCTGTCAGATATGGTAAAAAAGATAGCTGATGACAACGGAATATAAAATCCAACTTATCAGGTGTTCTGTTATTTGGCAATCAGGGTGAAATACCAACATTATCTACCATAATGACAAGAACACCCCACAACAGCTGGAGATCATGGTATATTGGCATTATGTAAAAAACAGTGGTTTCAGTAGGCAGTAGAATATTATCAAGGAGGATCAGTGTGGACATTCACATCAAACCCACCAAAATGTTGAGCAGGAAGGTGGAGAAGAAACATGACAACAGAGATCCAGCTATACAACTTAGGAACTAAAATTCCATCCCATGGAAAACTTTTGTAACAAATCATTACTTTATTCCCAGAAGAAGTGGACTCTAAACAGGGACTCAGATTGCAGTATAAGATGGAGGTTTGTTCATATTTTTTTTTTCCAAGAAATAGTCTACAACCAAAGGGTATGACTAATATCCAGAGAGATTTGAAGCAAAGATCTTAGTCTAGATTTCCCAAATTCATCCTGATGAGAAGGAAATCAAGGGTTAAGTAAATCCAACTAAAGGGCCTAAAAAACTATAGGCATGATGGGATAAGTGTGGATATGAATCCAAAAATTATTTTCCAGGGAGGTAAGCTTTAATATCAGACATATTTGGGTGTGCCTTTATAATTATCCAGATTGTATGTGGGGTACTTCAACTCGAAGGGAGTCTGAAATGTAATTTGAAGGTATCTTGCCCCTCTGGTTTTGAAAGTCATGCTGGTAGGCGACTGACCTAAATGGAAAGTGAGTTATTGGGTAGTAAGTGGCACAATTCCTTGGCTCCATTCCATTACTACCTTCTTAGTCCAGGCTTTCAACACATCAGTAACAGACGATTGAACAACATGCAACAGTACTCATGTCTCTTGTCTTTTCAATCCTGTAACAAAATTCATCTTTAAAACCTCACTTCAGTATCTCTGTTTAGATTTTTCTATTTGCCCAAAATATCTTTTTTTATCCTTCTTCCTATCTGAATGCAATTAGGTACTTCAATGCTAACTTCAATTTATGTTTGCTTTTTAAAGAGGCTCTCATCCAGGACTCCATCTACTCTAAATTTCTATAACTCTTTCATTCTACATCTTTTATCTTAGAATGTGATGATATATTTCCAATGCTGATATAAGCTCCCTACGAGAACAGTTTGTATTTTATTATTGTACTCCTAGTAACCAAGTTTGTACATGATAAATAGATTCAACTTGCAAAAATTGCATTAAGCTTTCTTTTTCTTTGGTGTCCCCTCAATGATTAGCATAATGACATTTCATTGATTTAATGTAGTAGATACAAAAATGCCCCACTCATGTCCCCATGGTCTACTTCTGCAGATGGTTCCCTTACAGGACAGTGACTTCCTATGTCTTTCTGTCTAAGGATATTCTCTGGCATCAAACATGCTTAGCACTTTTGCAGGACTGATTGGTAGTTCTGAAAGATTAATGCCTCAGTAGAAATCCTTAACCACTGAGGGGCAGGAGTTAGTGGACAAATACTCCAACTGCCTCTTACCTTTCTAGCTTACCTCTCAGTGGAAAAATTCTAAGGCATGTTTTGTACAATCTCTCAGAGGGTTGCAAATGGGATTTTTCTTGTGCTGCCCACAAAGGAAACCTGCTCACTAGGAGCTCCTTACTGCCTGTCTTCCCTTCCTTGTCTCACTTCTACTCAGAGTGCTTGCTGGATTTGTTTCCAAAATAAACTACTTGCCTGCAAATTCTTATGTCAGAATGCACTTTGTGAGACCTCCAAATAAAGACCATTAATAATGTACTCATTGATAATTATTCTTATTAATGCACTAAAGCATCTCCACAGAGTTTAACCTAGCACAGGGAAATTCAAAACTGTGCCTGGCACATAGTAGGTATTTAATGTTAATTGCCTTCTTTCCCTTTTTGGTACCACTTTATTCACTTGGATTAAATAAGATATATAGTTGAAGATGGTAAAATATTGCTTTTTGAATAGTCTTTGTTGTGATCATAAATTAATGGATCTAAATTAATGGATCTAAATTAATGAATTTTTTAAAGTTTCTCTTGTTACATCACATATAATTTTCTTTCAACTATTGCCAACTTCTGTCTGTTGGAATATTTTTATAAATGAATTCAAGTAGGCAAAATCTAGTGTAACATTTAGTAGACCTGTGAGTAAGAAACTGATGAAAACATTCACATCAAACTTTTTATCTACTGGTACACCCTGTGCGCAGGAACCCTAGGCTTTTCACTGATGTAATCTTTATTCTTGGGTGGGGGGAAGGGGGTTAGACAATTGTGTGTTCAACCTTGAAAGAAAGTGTCAGAAAGGATTTCAACTTAGGCAGTGTATTTTCTGGCTTATTATTACCAGTTTCTTTCACTAGTAATTGCAAAATAAATTATGTGGAAGAAGCATGGAAAAATCCATGTAGTACTAGGTTTTGAATAGTATTTTATCAATTGTTTTGATATGTACAATCTCCAGTGATTCTTACCTTAGTTTTCCACTGGTTTGTTTAAAAAGGGACTTAAGGTGGCTTATCCGTCTTGTCGTTGCTTTTTCAATAACCAACTACCCTTGAATGTAAAGCTAAAATGTCTGGAGACATTAAAAGATTTTGGATTGGATAGTCATGTGAAAATGGTGTTGCCAATTTAGCAATATCGTACCCATCACAGTAAAAAGAGATTCAAAAAAGAGAGAACCATTGGTACCCTAATCCAACTGTATAGTGGTTTATTCGCTAAATGGTTGGACTAAGGTAGTAGCAATGGGAATGAAAAATAATAGTAAGGTGTAAGATAACTTGCAAAAGAAGAATCAACAGGAGCATCTGGATGACTGAATATATTAAAAGTCATGAAATAGTAAGAAGTCAATGAAAAGTCGACTTCAGCTTCCTCAGTATTTACAAAGCAAACTATCCTGGCTAACTTTGGGTGTATCTTCTATACACACAAAGTAGAATAAGATAAAATGATTCTCTTAAATGTATACATAACCTTCTGTTTAGTGGTTTTGTTGAATGGAAATCTAAATTTAGTCCTGTGTCTACCAGGAAATAAAAAGAAACAAAAAAGATAGTATGTTCTATGGAACTAGATACTATCTAGCACACCTTTCCAGATTATCTAGATCTAGAGTGGTTTGTGCATTTCATTGTCATTTTAGTTATTTTATAATTCTGTAAGCTATAAAACTGATTAATACAAATCATTCCTTTCCATAGGCATGCAAATACTTTTTTCCCCAATGGAGATGTATTAATTCTCCCAACTACTGAGAAAGAAGCCAGTTTTTTATCTATTAATCATTGCAGCATTGCTTTATTGCCTATATGTCATCTCTCCCGCTTGTCCTTGAGCCAGTTTTTAATACCTTTGCTGGTTCCCTCATTCATTAATAAGTTAAATAAAATCTCTGACACATGGTTATATTGTATTTGTATGAGGGTCATGATTTTACTGTTAATTTAAAAAGTTCTCTTATAGCACACCTTACTTTTTAATCCAGTGAATTATTTCCTCTTGATAACATCTAAGCTGATACAATGGTGATGGCGGGGGAGGGGAGTTATGTATGCTGGATAGTAACTCAGAGTCAACGTGCCATGGACAAATAGGATAAATAATTTTTCAGAAAAGGTGACTCAAATGGTTTGCACCAAGGAATGGCATATGTGGTTCTTACTTTACATCAGTAATTACAGTTTGAATAAAGAGAGGTATTATTTTGCCCTTTAATTCCTTGTATACCTGAAAGAATATCCTGAGGAATGTAATGCATTGTATATCTAACAGAGTTGCTGGATGATGCAGAGCTGATTCAGTGAAGAAAAGTGTAATTAAGTGGTTGATTGGCTCTTGGTAAAGTCTGTGTAATTTTGGATTAGATCTTGGCTACAGTCACAGCGCTAAAACTCTTTAAGATGCTGCTTTTATCACAGGACTTTGGGTGCTTCCCTTTCAATTTTACCTCAAGTGGAAGCTTGTTCCTATTTTTTTTTTTTTCTATTTTGAAAGGACAAGGAGCCAAGATGATTCATTTTACTTTTCACCTTATGTGAGTCATGCCGTGGTGCATAAGCTGCCTTCACCATATGACACAGCCTCAGCTGCAGGCTGCTGGAGTCCAAAGCTAATTACTATCTGCTGAAGTGCTATTGAGGAAGATCTCTTGAAGGTTCTGCATATGTGACTTGAGGCTGCCGTTTGCTAGTTCTAAAATGATGAGCTCTGTAAATTCATACCATTAAGATATGCACATTGTTAACTAGTTTATGACTGATTTCACTCCACTAGACATTTAGTGACTTACTTATAATCCTCAAGGTCCATTTCCTTTGTGAAATCTTCCACATACCTTAAGGTTAGAAAAAAAAAGATTTTGACATGACTTTATCCGTATTGTAGATTAAGTTACCCATTTAATAAGATATTAGTTGCATTATGTAATAGTATAATCTGATTTACTTTAATGTTTTTGGGGGGGATGGAGGAGCCCTTTTCTTTTTAGCTCCATCTTCTTTTACCATAAGTAAAGAGATCTCCATTTCTCTCCACAATGGGGAGCATGTAGAAGAGAATCCTTGTTTCTCTTTCCATCCCTTGTTTACTCTAATGTTGAAAGAACTAATCTAACTGGTAATGGCCTAATATCTATTAGATTCTTTCAGTAGGTAACATTACTATGTTTTAAAAGTAAGAACTTTCCACAATCTCTTGCACTGCCTGTCTCATGCATTGTTTTGGTGAGTCAAGGCTTCCTCTCCATTTCTGCTTCTGGAGGCAAGCCTAGAACACCCAATATGTTCTCTTATATACCTTATTCTGTTAGTGACTGGGTTTCTGAGGAAGCTCACAACAATCCAGGCATCTGGCTAGGTAAATATATTTGCAGTCTAGCTTGAAAACTCGGCTCTTCCCATAAATAGATGTCAAAATAGATTTGTAATAAGTAGTAGCAGGTCCCTACCTTGGCCTCAGATCTTGGACACGCTTTCTAATCTGAGTTTTTCAGAAAATTAATGATACTTCAGAAAAATAATACTATTTATAAAATCCATACATTGATCTCCATTTGTCATCTTGTATCTATCTATACCTTTATGAAATAACCTAAAGAAAAGGAAGGGTGATAATTGAAAGCCAAACAGAAATGTTTGATTTAAAAATTTTTTCTATGTGTATAATAAACCAGTTAGCTTTTCAGAATCAAGTCTCTTGTGTGGTATCACCTCACTTTAACTTTGCAGGTATTGATTAAATATATAGTTACTCATTAATGTTATGGTTTGATATATTTAGTCTATTATACCGGTCTGCAGATTGCTCCCAGCTTTTTGGGGTATGAAGCTTTTTTAGATGGGAAACTATGCCTGCATTATTCAATAATACAGTGATATGCAAATTTGGAACCTTAAGAAATGCTGACAGATGAAAACATAGTCATTATAGTCATACCCTAATGGGCAATGCAAGTAACTTTATTTTTACTCACTTTTATTAAAAAGTTTTTATATTGTCTACAGTTCAAGATGACAAACTGACACAAGAATTTCCCTCCCATCCCACAAGACACCTCACTAAAGAGGTGATAAAGGAAATTGAAAAGGTGTAACAATGAGGTGAAATAAAAAGGAGCTATTGGTTGTAATAAAAAACTTTATGTGGAAAAAAGAAGGGGGCCTACAAGTAAGTGAGAGATTTCAACCAGTGACCGGAACATCAGAATCAAACAGGACTGTTGAAGGATGACTCAGTAAAGGAAGTCACAGCTTAGGAAAGATGTGGGCACTGTAGTAGAATAGGGCGCTGATCATTAGATCAGGACTGGCAACTATGACCCATGGGCCAAAAGTAGTCCACCATCTATTTCTATAAATGAAGTTTTATCTCCATCTATTCATGGATGTATTTTCTTTGAGGGCTTTCATGTCATGATGGCACAGATGAGTACTTGGGACCAAGAACCATTTGGCCTTCAAAATATTTCCTATCTGACCTTTTACAGAAAAAGTTTCCTGACCACCACCCCCGCCGCCCACCCCCCCGCCAGCCCCCAGACGCAGGAATGGAGTTTTGCATAGGTGATCAGAGAGAGAGAGAAATGGGATTTAAAAGCAAGATTAAGTGGAGGTGGTGTAGTGTTAAACGTCTACCTCACCTGCCATTTCCCGCCCTTCTTATGTTGTAAAAGAGGAAAAACCTATCCAGGACTAAAAGACTGAAAATCAGCTCAAACAGAAAAAGCAAAGAGCACCTTGGCATTATTTAGGCTCTGAAAACAAAACAGATAAAGCCAGCTGCAAAGTTAACAGAAAATATTGTTTCACTCAAGAAATTATAGCAACTGTAAAATGCTATAACAACTCCCTCTCTGACTGACCACTGCTTTCTTACCAGTGATGCTCCTGACCCATTTTGCAATTTTTATTTATTACTGGGGATACTGACTTGCTAAGTCTCTCATTTTAACAGTACCTGGTGCCTGGTTAATCCCACTTCTTCCAATCCTGCCTCAAAAAGAGCAACAAATCCAGAACTGATAACCACCTCCCTTAGTCCTCTTCAGAGTCCTTCAGTGAAAAATCAAACCTTACAAAAGACACTCTCCTCCTCCTTCTTGTCCAGCAGAATTTCTCTGGAGTGCACTCCCTTGTTAAGAATTAACAAATCTTATTTTTATTGGACCATAGACTCGTTCCTGGTCATCTGTAGCTGATTAAGCTTTAATAGCTGTTAAAGTATAATATTCAAAGAGGTAAGAGCATGACTCTCATATTAATATAAAATGAACACACGTCAAAGATCTTTAACTCAATTAAGGAAGGAGCCAATAAAGTTACAGGGAAGTAATGTAATAAAATATATCGTAGGGCAAGAGTGCTGGGTTAGATATAAAGCTTGTTAATGTCCAGTCAGGACATAAACTACAATCTCTAGGATTATCTTTTTTACTTGACAGAAATCATTTGCATCTCTACTAAACAAAAACCTAAAAATTAATCTCTATTCCAAGAATTATAAAAACAACACAGACAATAAGATATAAATCCCAGGAGTGCACTAAAAGAATATTTAATAATCTCTTTTGCTTTGTTTAAATTTCAGATCATTTATAATGCAAACCCTAGTGGGTGTAGATTATTTCCCTCTGCCAGGTAAACAATGGGTAACATTTTATGTGTATTTTTTTAGTAAAGTAGAAAAATTGGGGAGAATGAGGGAAACTATTGGGCTACTCACATCCCAGAGTCAGCTCCACTCAGACTTTCTGGTACTTGTAAGGCTTACCCCGTAACAGTTGGATCTTGCCTGTTAACCCTAAAGCAAAATTGACAGGTGATAAATTACCCATATATGCAAAGATCCCAATGAACATCCTCATCTCCTTTCCTAAAGTTAAATAAATTACCAGTCCTCACACCAAATATTTCAAGAGAGTCTTCAGAACAAAGGAGAAATGTAGGTAAACCAAAACCATATTTTTTTCCTTGAACAGGAGAAAATATATAACCTTAAGAAACAAAATGTGTATTCTCAGAGAGATTCAAAAAGATTTTGTACCATAAAATAAGAACAGGATGCTAAGATAAAGGGAAATAAAAAAAGTGTTGGACACTTGAAATATAGTGCCAAGAGAAGATTCAAAAGAAAATTTGAAAAAAAAATTAAGATAAGAAATATCTAAGAATACAGAAAAAAAATTCAAAGAATGAATTTAGTTTGTCAACCCCTATTGGCAGATGCCTGTTTTATGAAAAACCTGACAAATAATTCAGTGCCAATTGGTGATTTGTGGATCATATCCTTGTAGTGTTTGCAAATGGATGTATATTTTGTTGATTCAAATACTAGCATTGTTGGGGCACCTGGGTAGCTCAGTTGGTTAAGAATCTGATTCTTGGTTTCAGCTCAGGTCATGATCTCATGGGTCATGGGATCAAGCCCAGCATCTGACTCTGCACTCAGTGGCGGGTCTGCTTAAAGATTTTCTCTCTCTCTGCCCCTCCCCCCACTGACTCTCTCTCACTCTCTGTCTCTCTAAAATAAATAAACAAGTAAATCTTAAAAAAAACCCAAATCCTAGCATTGTAATGTATATTCAAAAGTTGATAAGAGGGTAGGTCTTAAAGGTTCTCATCGCAAGAAAAAAAAATTATAATAATAAAAAAATTAAAAATAAATAAATAGCATGTCAATAACAAGAGTAGCTTACTTACTCCTTGAATAAGTTCTGTACAGGTTGATCTGTGGTGGGGGGGTATAAATACAGAAAAAGAATAAAAATTATAAAGCATTGGAAACCTCCAAATCTCTAAGCATAATTTGTGGTCTATATAGCTCAGCTCTATACAGAAATCTCCTTTTTAAAAAAACAAAACAAAACAAAATCAATTTTAGAAATTTAAAAATATTTCCTACTTCTTGCATTAGGTGTCACTGTGACTAGTCTTCTAAACATCTGGAAAAACTCACAAGGAATATGAGACACTGGTAGTAAGGCTCTCTGGCCCTTAGGGTCTCTGACAATGATGAATGATAACTCTTTAAATAAATGAGCATGGGCATGTATATTGCAGACACTCTTATTTGTTGTGCACACAGCCTCTCTCCCTCAAAAAGAGCAAGAAAGGCAGTGCAATAAGCTATTTTTCTCTGACTCCAATTGATGTTTCTGAAAAGCCTTAACATGGACTGAGACATGGTGTAGAACTGATCCTAAAAGGCAAAACCCAATGAAATGTCCTCATTGTTGGATGAGGCCAAGGGCTAATGGGTAGATACCCAAGGCTTTTTTCCACTCCTAGAACTCATACAAAGGACCCTTAATTAGCATGCCTGGATTATAGATCTCTTAATCACCATGATTCACAGGTTAAATTAAAATTAACAACACTATGCAATTGCTCATCTGTGGAAAGAACACAGCTGTAACCAACAAAAGGATTAAAAACAGCAAGTCAAAAGAACGGAAATGGATGGCTTGGAGATTCATTGCCCATGTTTTTGGGTTTTCATCTTCCAATCTCTAAGACCCTTCTTATTGCTTGTCTTTAGTGGGCTCATGGATATTTTTCTTCCTTTTCTTAATATGTCACATCAGCAGCTGTATCTTCTTTTGAAGAAAGCCACAAAAAGAGGTTCTGGGAACTTGCTAATCACTCTCCCCTATCAGAGTGAATGTTTACTGACCCTCAGCATTTCTCTACCAAAATGGAGCCAAAGAAAGGACCAGCACCAACATTTATTATTTTTATTTTGTTTCTTGATAGTGCAATATGTTTATTACATTAATTTAAAATATTAAATTTGGTGATGAGATAAAATACAGATGTAGACAAATTCAGCCCTTGAGGACTTAAATTTAAATAGTAATCTGGAGTCTAGTAAATCAGTATGCTAACTTCTGGACCATTAAAACGTGGCACCCAATACCTTTGGGTCAGCTTCTTCTGTGAGAAACTAATGGAAAACAATCAACTCTTACCCAAACAAAGCCACTAAGGAAATTAACACAAAATTCCATTGTATAAATAAATTCGGGAGGTTTATGCACTCACTAAAACCAATTTGTAGAATAGTTCTGGTTTGGTTCCAGTTGGTTTAAGACAAAATATCTTCTGGGCGCCTGGGTGGCTCAGATGGTTAAGCGTCTGCCTTCGGCTCAGGTCATAATCCCAGGGTACTGGGATCAAGTCCCGCATTGGGCTCCCTGCTCAGCCGGGAGCCTGCTTCTCCCTCTGCCCCTCTCTCTGTGTCTCTTATGAATAAATAAATAAAATCTTAAAAAAAAAAAGACAAAATATCTTCTGTGACTGAAATAACAGTCTCAGATTCTTCAGTGTGACGATACTAGGTAAGTGATACACACTGTTAGGGAAAATAGTATAATATCTTAGCCAAGAGTTTCTCGTAAAGAAAACTCAGAGTTTCAGGGTTCAGTTTTTCCAATTTGTTTTCCACAATTCAGTCTTTGCAGATGATTAATTACTCAGTTGTTTGTTTTTTGTTTGTGTTTTTACCATGTATCCTGTTCAGGTGTTCACAGCCTCAGGAAAAAATATCAATTATTTTTATCAAATCTCTCATCACCCAGTTCCTTGCCATATATACAGTCTCCTAAAGCAAAACACAAAAGAGCTCACAGTACAACCTCACGTGATTCCCTTCATCCAAACCAATGCCTTCTTTTTCCTTCCTGATTAACAGCAAGATTCATAAACCATAGAAATAAAATAACTAATTAACAAAAAAATAATAATTTTACATTTTGCTCAATCGCCACATGCCGGAAACAACAGCTCATAAAACTAAAGCTATCACATAAGGCTTTTGTATCTACCACTTTGGGGGATTGGGTATTACTTCGGCAGGTAAATCAGCTATTTTTACTCCTGCTTTGCTTCACTTAAAAATAATTTAAGTGAAAAATATATTAAGCCATAAAAATTGAATCATATGTAGATGCACATAATTTGCACATTTAGCTACACATTAGATAAATTGTAATAAAAGAACAGTTGGACTATTCCATATTTGTCCCCTATTATTAGTAATCCTATAAACCACTAATTCTCAATTAGGTTCCCTCTCAGAAATTCTGCTATAGCTTGGGATGTAGTCTGGGCATCAAGATTTTTTTTTTTTTTAACTAAGTGGCCTCCACACCCAATGCGGGGCTTGAACTCACAACCCTGAGATCAAGCATTGGATGCTCTTCCAACTGAGCCAGCCCGATATCCCTGGGGATCAAGATTTTTAAAAGCTCCCCAGCTGAATCCAATATGAAACAAAGTTTAAGAACCACTGATATAATATAATAATAAAAACATTTTAAAAAGAATGAATAAAAAAATAAATAAGTTATCTTATTTATATAGCTAGCTATATAGCTATGTAAATATATAGCGAGCATTTCTCCTCATTACTATATGGTAATTGAAACCAGTGCTTCCTATCCTTTTGATATTGTGTATATAGAAAACTGTGAAATTTGCATGGCTCACAGGGAGTAAATAGAGAAGGCTAAATGTAGTAGAAGCAACCAGCCCAGAAATCTCAGCTGCCCCAGTTGGAGCTAGACTATACCAAAGTTAAAGGGGGTCAGCACTGAGGCATTCCAGTAACCTATTTTGTGCAATTCAAAGGCTGAGACACTCTAATTACTTTAATTTAATCTAACATGTAGAGTCAGTGAACATCAAGAAAAAAACAAATACGAGTGAAAGCTACTTGCTTGGATGTTCCCCACTTTCTTAGAGGTGAGTTTGGGGCTCATTTAGAAGACTCTCATAGACTGGACTGAGCCTCTGAATACATAAGCAATTCCGGGATTCCAGAGGCACACCTAACACAAACTCACCTTTCTCATTCTGAATTCATGGACCAATTGTTTACTTAAATCCAGACTCATTCCAGCACAAGTCCCACCAATATTACTATGGGCCTTCTTACTCAAGGCTAGACAAGCTTAGAATTGTCATTTCCTTTATCTTACCTTAAGCTTTATTATGAGAAAATATGGAGAACTTAATAACCACCAGCACCTGAACCTAGTAATCATGGATTTAAAAGCTATAAAATCATAGCAATATAAGAAAGGAACAAAAGTTGATTTTTATTAAAATTACATCTTTTTAATAGGAGCAAGAAACATAGCATATGGGATAGGGATATAAAATAAGACAGAAGAGGCTGATTTTAATTATGCTTAATTACAGAACTGCACATGTGGGACTATGACAAAGCAGAGCACATTTGGCTTCCATTATCTTCACTGAAAACAGGTTGGATGAAATGTATGAAATTAAATCATTAAAGAGGCATTGTACTGAGGTACATTTCGTGTATCAAAATTTGCAGGTGGAAGAAATGTAAATATGCAATAATAAGGTTCAGACGTTCTACTTAGGAAGTGTCACAACGTGGAGAGCAAAGCCCATCATTTCATTATTTATTTGAATACGTTTTAAAGCAGCTAATTTCCTTAGGAATTATGTTCCTCATTGTGGGGAACATCCATGTCATAGGACCTAAGAAATTACTTGGAGAATCTCTGGCTCATTTAAGGATTATACATCCTGTTGTATCTTTCTGGCCAGTATGTTTGCCTGCTCTCTGAAACAGCAACTCAGATCTTCACTTTTTTTTTGCAAATATTGACCTCTTTTGGTCTGGGCGGATTACCTTGCTTCCTACTTCACAGCGAAATGGAGGAGCTAGTGGGCTGCTTTGAGTGTCTGAAACCAAACCCACTGAACGATTGCACCTGGGCCAATCTGTCTGCCCTCTAGAGGTGTCTCCCCTCCCTACAGAAGGAAGATCCCTCTTGCCATTAGAGGCCTGTACCTATCTTCTACTTCGCCAAATCTTTTCTTCTTCCACTTGCCTCCCTTATACACTCCACTTCCTGGAATGCATTGACCTTGTTCTCCTTTGATGTCTGCAGACATGCCAAGCTCTTTCCTGCCTCAGAGCCTTTATTACTGTTCTGCCTTTGCCCAAAATATTCTTCCTCATTCAGAGCTCTGCTTAAATGACAACAATTGAGAGAAGCTTTCTGTGGCAGCCATTTCAAAGTATTCCTCACCCCCCTAAACTTCCTTATCTAGTGTGTCCCATTGATTTTGGTTCCTAAATCACTCTTAACTTTATTTCTCTTTATTTTGATGCCCATATGCTAGCCAAAGTGGGACAAGTTGCTATTACTTGTTTCCTAAACTATTATAAAATGTACTTAATAATTATTCCCCAGCAGGAGTTATATTAAATATATATATATAATCTCAATGGGACAGGGGTCAACTAAAAAGAGCACATGCAGCACAGTGGTTCTGGGATAGCATTCTGGAGGCCCACTGCTGCACCAGGTACTTTGGTTGTCTGATTCTGACACGGGGTCAGGACTGCCCAAATGGCAGCAAGGCACTTGGGCATGAGATGACAACTACTTCTAATAAGAATGAAATTATATCAGTTTTTTAACCATCAGCATGGTTGCACTGTTGCAAACTGATTGGTGCATACCCGTCAATAACATAGTTACCCAATTCCTCACATCTACTCAAAAGGGATCTTTAACAAATACACACACATTACACATACTTTAAATTCTGCAGTGCCTGCGCAATATGACCCAGTTCTTGGATAATCTAACCCCCTTTCTACATCTTTAAAACCATATTTTTTCATGATCTCATTGGCGCCCCCCATTAGAGGCAAGCAGGAAACAGCCGCAAAATGCTTTCATATTCCAACAGAATTTTCACCGAAGACCAGTTCAAAGGGCAAAATTACAAAGCCAATGAAAAATCTGGTGCCATGTAACACAGTCACAGATGAGTTACTATATAGATAAGTTAGCCTGAGATGAAATTATTGTTTTATGGATATTAGAAAGACAACTTGGTAAAATATACTTTGCGTGTGTGTGTGTGTGTGTATGTAGATAGATGATAGATAGATAGATAGATAGATAGAGATATAGATACTGAAATAGATACATATTATCCTATAAATACACTTTAATGAAAAAATACATATTTCTTTGCACAAGGATATTAACTGCAATATCTTTTATGATAAAGAAATGTCACAAAGCTTCTATTGATGATTAGTAAAGTATGGTTCAACCATATAAGATGCAGTAAGCAGCCATTAAAAAATGTTTGAGAAGTATGTTTAAAAGCATGGCAAATGCTTATTATATATTATCAAGTGGAAAAATCAAGCTATACAGTAGAATGTGTAGTGTGATTCTAATTTATATAGAGATCAAGTGATTAAGTTATGTGATGAGAACATAAATAACTTTCTTCTTTATTTTTTTTTGTATTTTTCAAATGTGTTTCAGAGGACTGGGGTGGGGGGAATGCCAATACATTTTACTGAAAAAATAGTAGGTATTATTTTTGAAAGGAGTATACCAACATGCTTTATGGATATTGTGATCCATTGTGAAAAGCAGACCTCTAAATGTCTATAATGCATGGATAATAAAAGGGATTTTGTTGAACAGAGTGAATATTACTTTCTGAGCTTTTTATCTGTGATTTTTTATGATGCTTTAAGATGATGCAGCAGAGTTTTTTTTTCCCGTAACACCCAAGAGCAATTTTTCTTGAAGATTATTTATGCAAGTGTCTTTTACGTACTAAAAGATTGAAATAGAGTCGAAATGTATAAAACCAGGCAATATAAAGGGCAAAAAAATGTTCAAAGAGTCTTGCTCTAATTTTTCAAAAGAGCACAGTGTTCCCTCGTAGCTTGTCTCCACTAAAAAGACCTATGTGCATAACTTCTCAAAGACTTTTAAAACTTGGTATAAATTAAAGAGGTATGAGATGACATCTGAGAATAATGTCAAGCTAAGAAAGCTTCTATTATACACAGGCCAAAAATGTTTCAGCCCATGCCATGAAATAAAGCTGTACCATTCTGGGTCAAGGAAATTTTAATTCAAATCCTTGTTCATTTATTTATTTATTTATTTTTTTAAAGATTTTATTTATTTATTCATGAGAGAGAGAGACAGAGGCAGAGGGAGAAGCAGGCTCCCAAGGAGCTTGGAGCCCGATGCGGGACTCGATCCCAGGACCCTGAGATCATGACCTGAGCCGAAGGCAGACGCTTAACCGTCTGAGCCACCCAGGCGCCCCATTTATTTTATTTTCAATGTCAATTGACAACATGTTCATTTCACCTAATAAAACCCTTAGTAGTGAGTGAATGCATGACGAATGCCTGTCAAAAGTTAACTTGATGTACTGTTTGGCTATTCAAATTGAATAAACTTTTCTCTAAAGTTGTTTCTTATTACCTAAGTGTGTTTTCATGGTTAACAAAAATTACAACTTCAATTTGTAAGTGTCTTAAAATTTCTCAGTCACTTATATCAGCTTGATAAAACCTTTCTCTCAGGCAAAAGGAATTACTAATAACCTTTGATATATTTTTGGTTCCTTTTCCTTCATCTTTATTGCCATCTTTTATACATTGCTTCATTTACTTCATTATTGTCTGGCTACAGGTAACATTTTGTCTTCCAATATGTCCTGCTAGATGATTTTTCTAAAACTCCAGTTTTATCAAATCATTTTCCTTTCCTGTATCTGCAAAGACAACTTGTTGACCAAGAACTCACATTGACACAACTCAGTCTGGCATTAATATCCCTCCATTAGGCTGGGGCTCCTGGGTGGCTCAGATGGTTAAGTGTCTGCCTTCGGCTCAGGTCATGATCCCAGGGTCCTGGGATCGAGTCCCACATCGGGCTCCCTGCTCCTTGGGAGCCTGCTTCTCCCTCCGCCTCTCTCTCTCTCTCTCTGTCTCTCCTGAATAAATAAATAAAATCTTTAAAAAAAAAATATCCCTCCATTAGGCTAAACTATCTACCCAACCTACCCAAACGATCTCCCAACAGATCATCTCTAAGCTAGGCTCTTTGTGCTCCTTTTTGCTACATTGATGTTATCCTTTCCCCATCTAAAATAATTCTTTCTGGGCCTCTCCTCCTCTCCTCCTCTCCTCCTATGCTGAGCCAAACAAATACCCTAACTGTCTCAATTCTTTTAAATCCTTTGACAGTCACTTTTAGTTTTCTCACTATTCCACCAGTTGATTTAATGATCTTGAATAGTTATCTGATTATCTAACCTATTCATGTATAGGGGTTGCTCCAATAAAATTATAAGCTTTTTGTTGATAAAGATTGTATCTTAGATTTGATTATCTCACACAACCACTAGAATAAAGTGGAGCATTTATGAGTTGGGATTTTGGAGAAATCACCTAATTATTCTACCTTTCAATATATGTTCCAGAATATGATTACTAGATTTAGAACTGCTTTCTAAAGGCATGAATTTAACCAATTACCCATAAACATGTCTGAAGGAGGTGGCTTGGAGATAGGAAGAGGTGTCTGAACTTACTCATTTCTTAAATCTTCACACACTTGTTTATCAGGTACTGGGTAGACATTGATAGATAAAATTTACTGCCAGAAACGTTTATGAAACTTATAACCTAATTGAGATAAAAGATAGTGTACTATTTATCAGACACATGCACATATAATTTATAAATTGTTATTAGTGCTATTAACAGGTATTATAATAGTATTATTATATATAATATTATTATATATGTTATTATATTATAATATTGATATGACATTATAACTGATATTAACAAGAGGCAGTGATGGAGAAAAGTGGTTGGAGACAGGAAAGAGTATAATTTAGATAAGCTATCTGGGATGACCTTGCTAGAGGTGACTTACTCTGGGACCCAGAAGAGAGGAGCCAGCTATATGAAGAGAAGGTGTGGGACTTGTCAGGTTCTGGGAATTGTATATGAAAAGGAATAAAAGTGGGGGCATAAGAAAAAAATGGTAGTTTTGGAGCATGAAAGAGCAGCCAGCAAAGTGAGAGCAGAGTAGCATCAGACAAGGAGAGAGAAGTTCTCAGGATTCTAGGGCATGCGGGGCCTCACTGGTCATGTAAAAATTTGTGCATCTGATTTAAACTCAACATGAGTTGATTTGTTCTTTAAGGTCAGCTTTAAGGCTATGTGGACAACAGAGTATCTGATATGAAATGGTTTTTCTTGCTGTTGTTTTATAAAACTATGTTGTTTGTTGAACCATATCACCTCAGATAATGGAAAAATCATAATATGGCCTTGGTTAGATATTTTTAACTTTTACTTTGATCATTAGACAATTGTCAGCTCTTTTAAGTACTAGTTATTTTATTGCTCTTAGAGATCACAGTGTTTTGTTTCACTGGTGATTAAATAAAAATGTCTCTAGATGAACCATGAGAGACTACGGACTCTGAGAAACAAACAGGGTTCTAGAGGGGAGGGGGTGGGGGGATGGGTTAGCCTGGTGATGGGTATTAAAGAGGGCATGTTCTGCATGGAGCACTGGGTGTTATGCACAAACAATGAATCATGAACACTACATCAAAAACTAATGATGTAATGTATGGTGATTAACATAATAAAATAAAATAAAATGCCTCTAGTTCATTTTCACTAAACTTCTTTTTCATTCATAATATGTATGGTCTTCTGCCTTTTGGTCATTTAAGTCCAGGCAGGTCATTATGAGACACAGATGTAGGAGGCCCCACCCTACATCTGGTTATATCCAAACCCAAGACTAGAGGTTTCTGGTGAAAGTAATCTTTCAGGTCATCATCTCAGGGTGGTGGGATCCAGCCCTGCATAGGGCCTGGACTGGGCGTGGGGCCTCGCAGTCCCACCCCGCCTCCGGCTCCAAGCACAGGGAGGAGTTTGCTGGAGATTCTCTCTCCCTCTCCCTTTGCCCTTCCCCCTGCTCTCTTTCTAAAATAAATAAATAAATCTTAAAAAAAAAAAAGTAATCTTGCAGTGATCTTTGATAGTGTCAAATCCAAGAGGTCCATTGACAGATGAATGGATAAAGAAGATGTGGTATATATATATAATGGAATATTATCCGGCCATCAAAAGGAATGAGATCTTGCCATTTGCAACGATGTGGATGGAACTGGAGAGTGTTATGCTGAGCGAAATAAGTCAATCAGAGAAAGACATGTATCATATGACCTCACTGATATGAGGAATTCTTAATCTCAGGAAACAAACTGAGGGTTGCTGGAGTGGTGGGGGGTGGGAGGAACAGGGTGGCTGGGTGATGGACACTGGGGAGGGTATGTGCTATGGTGAGTGCTGTGAATTGTGCAAGACTGTTGAATCATAGATCTGTACCTCTGAAACAAATAATACATTATATGTTAAAAAAAGAAGAAGAAGGTAGCAGGAGGGGAAGAATGAAGGGGGGGAAATCGGAGGGGGAGATGAACCATAAGAGATGATGGACTCTGAAAAACAAACTGAGGGTTCTAGAGGGAGGGGGGTGGGAGGATGGGTTAGCCTGGGGATGGGTATTAAAGAAGGCACGTTCTGCATGGACCACTGGGTGTTATACGGAAATAATGAATCATGGAATACTATATCAAAACCTAATGATGCAGTGTATGGTGATTAACATAATAAAAAATGCTAAGCATAAATAAAATAAAATAAAATAAAATAAAATCTAAAAAAAAAATTCAAAAGCATCTTTTTGCCTCTAACTAAAATTAAAACGAATTGGAACCACTTCATTCTTCCATTTAATATAGTTATTGTCTTTCCCCACCTATTACCTTAGACTTCATTTGTCAGCTAATATTTTTCTCAGCATCTCAAGGAATGGCTCAGCATAAGTTAATTGTGTTTCTGTGGAGTTGAACCTTTGGGAGGAAAGAAAAAGCTTGAAACTATATCCCCTAATCTGTACTACTCTTTCCAATTCATGATACAAAATGACCTAAATCAATCAAATTAGCAGAAAACATGTAGGAGTTTAGCTTACATGGCCCTTATGTGACTGCCATCGTGAAATCACGAAACACATCCAATTTCAAACTGATCTCGAAGTGAGATGAGTAGATGTTAAATAATCCTCTATTTCCTCTCAACGTGTTTCAGTGACAAATTCCATTTTGAACAGTTACATGATTACAAGCCCTGAAATTCAATTTCATGATGAATAATTAAGCACCACTCTTCAGAGTCCGTGGGAGAAATCACATTCTCTGCATCACAAACACTTGGAAGAATCGATTGGGAGTCAACTGGCAAAATACTTCAGATTTAATTTGCAGTTCCGAAGGATCCTCCTTCACTTGCTATCAGGGAGTGAGCTGAAGCTTTCTCCCCTTCCCATGTTAATGGGAGAAAAAGCAGGATTTTATCTTGCTTTAGTATTGTTTCAAACTGTAATGCAGTATTCCTTACTTGGTTTTAAAAGATACTCATACGAGAGAGGTCCTATTTATTTAAATATTCTTTTAGAGCCACAGGTGGAAACAATGAAAACCAGAATTAAAAATATTTTGTTCACTGTTTTTTATTCTGGAGTTCAGGGGTAGTCAATGTGGGAGTGTTAGAGATAAGACCATGACCTTTTCTGAGAAAAAAAGCTAGATACCAACCATGGTTGGTTTGGGTCTGTAGCAAACGGGTTAAATTCTCTGTGTCTCGGTTGCTTCATCTGTAAAATGGGCATCATATTTCTCAAATTTGTTGTGAAGATTAAATGAGATTATAAATAAAAGATCCTTCACGTTGTCATTGGCTGGAGTAGACAGTTCTCTCTGAGGATAAAGTCTGGATCATTCCTCATTCACAGACCAGAGAAAGGTTACAGGGATGGTATTCAATATGATTTCCATTAAAAACATTTTTTTTACTTGCCTTGAGGATACACAGGACAGGGTGTGTGAGTGAAACGTCTCTCCCACAACATTCCCACATCCTCAGCCCAGTGCAGCCTGGCCAGGCTATGCTACAGATGGTGAAGGTGGATGAAAGCAATTCTTAGCTCACAGGTTGTAAAAACAAAAAACAGATGGTGGACCAAATTTGTTTAGTGGGTGTGGAAGAAAGAGCCTAAGCTGGAAGGCACACTACCTGGACTCTAGGTCAGCAGTTAGATCTTTGCTATAAATAACCATGTGCCACCCAAGCCCAGCTATGCATATCCTTTGGGCCTCATTTTTATTAGCTGTAAAATAGAAGGATGATTTTGGTCATGTTTAAGTTTTCTTCCAGCTCTAAATTCTAATTCTCATACCTCTAAGAAAGCAAAGGCAGGGGGCGCCTGGGTGGCTCAGTCGGTTAAGCGTCTGCCTTCGGCTCGGGTCTTGATCCCAGGGTCCTGGGATCGAGCCCCACATCGGGCTACCTGCTCAGCAGGATGCCTGCTTCTCCCTCTCCCACTCCCCCTGCTTGTGTTCCCTCTCTCGCTGTGTCTCTCTCTGTCAAATAAATAATAAAAAAAGAAAAGAAAGAAAGAAAAGGAAGGGAGGAAGGAAGGAAGGAAGGAAGGAAGGAAGGAAGGAAGGAAGGAAGGAAGGAAGGAAGGAAGGAAGGAAGGAAGGAAGGAAGGAAGGAAGGAAGGAAAGGCAGGAAGGAAAGGCAGGAAAGGCAGAGCCATCTGGTCCTCTCCAGCCCGGTCAGGTGCTTCTTCTGGGCTCTGGAGCCTGAGATTTGCAGAGATCTGTGCTCTATTCTATGTAGTAATACTGGCCTGTCTACTTACTAGGGGAATTTGAGAAGACTGAGAGCAGAACATTTGCTTCAGTCACTTGCCTTTGGAGGCCATGGAATGTTTTTCTCTGGGACTAGAGGGAAAAGGGAGAGGCCATATGTAGGCAGCTGTAGACAATAAGCAAACAAACAAGCATGCTTGTATTTAATAAAACATTACTATGGACACTGGGATTTGTATTTCCTATTATTTCCACTTTTTACAAAATATAACTCTTCTTTTGATTTTTTTCCAACCACTTAAAAATGTAAAAGTATTTTAAAAGAAGAGATTTATGTGGCTTCACTTGTCAAAAAGAGGCCATGACATCTGCAGAAAAATAAGGAAAGAAAGATATGATGGGAAAGAGGTAGACATCCTGAGATAAAATGGAAGTTCTAGACTCAAACAGAACTGGTTTTGAATCCTATTTTTTCCCTTTCATTGGCTCTCTGACTTTATTTTTTTTAATACTTGTCTATTTATTTGGGGGGGCAGAGGGAGAGGGAGAATCTTCAAGCAAACCCTCAAGCAATGAATCCTCAATCCCACTGAGCACAGAGCCCAATGTGGACCTAATACCAGGATGCTGAGATCACGACCTGAGCCGAAATCAAGAGGTGAGCCCTCAACCAGCTGAGCCACCCAGGCACCCTGGCTCTGTGACTTTAAACACAAGGTTGCTGTGTATCTCTCTCCCTCCATTTTCTCATTTGTAAAATGGTGGCTAACAATGCCTACCTGATTGGGTTGTTCTAAGGATTAAATGAATTATGCTATATCATGATTCTTGTATACAGAAGGTACTCAATAAATGTCATTGTGACTAATCTTTTTGATACTACATGTAGACAGAATGGTCCCCTAAAAATGACCATGTCCTGATCATAAGAACCTGTGACTGGACAGGTTCTAAGGCCAAGGGGAATTACGGCTGCAGATGGAATGGAGGTTGCTAATCAGCTGACCCTCAGATGGAGGAGATTATTCTGGATTATCCAAGTGAGCCAATGTAATCACAAGCGTCCTTATAAGAGGACGAGGGAGGCCGGGAGATGGCGGTACGAGGGAGGTCTTGACCAGGTATTGCTCGCTTTAAAGATGGGAAGGAGCCTCAAACCAAGGAATGCCATCAGCCCCTAGATGTTGGAGAAGGTAAGAAAATGTGTTCCTTCCCAGAGCTACCAAAGAGAAGTGCAGGCCTACCAATACCTTGATTTCTATCTAGTGAGACTCATTTCACACTTTTGGCTTCCAGAATTGTGAGATGATAAACTTGCATTGTTTTAAGACACCTAATTTCCAGGAATGTGTTGAAGTAATAGGAAACTAATACATACTATTATTATCCATAAAAAAAAAAGGCTAGTTCACCAAAGTATGCACCTCCCGTTCTCTAGTGCAGAGAATTTGCTGGAAATGGCTGCTGTCAAAACTCCAGAAACCGCAAAATTAAAACCATGGAAATACTAAAGAGTGTGTAGTAAGAGTCTATTGCGAATATAAGAACAGTTCTCTAACTGGGAGCTTTCAAATTCACAGACTGATCTGAAGCTCAGGGGCGTGATGTCACGGGATGGTTGTAAAGCAAAAATGAAGAAGCTGTTTACATTTACAATGGGGGTTCCACACAGCAGGCGATTGGTTAAAAGTGATGATCTCATACCATTTTCCGGAAGATGACTTAAGGGTTTGTTTTTTTTTTATGATCGTCAGAGGCATTTACAAGAAGTAACCTAACTTTGGCTCATACTTATGAAATAAAATTGATCTAGTTTTGCTTACATGGCTTAAGTGTTCTAGGCTTGCTCAGGGAATTCTCAAGCCCGGTCTCCATTTTGCATTGAATTTTAACAATTGCCCACTTTTGGTCCTTTTCTCCGCAAGCTGGGAGTGAGACCAGCTCATATAGCAGTCCTCTCAGGTACCAGGCTGAGGAATCCCGTGTTTGCTGCTTGGATGCGTTGAGTCAGGGTGGAGTGTCAGGTAGTCAGCGTTACCAACAGTTACATGGTCATCATAGACCTGAGAGGTCAGATCATTGAGTTCTTGCGCTTGTCCAATCCTGATGGATATCATTTGATGTGTGTCTGTTGAAAGGCACGTCAAACCCTTCAGAGGATACAATGCACTGGGGAGGTTAGTTTGATCACTGTAAGAACCGCCAAGAACTGAAAAATTTCCCAGGAGTCAAGATTTAACCAATTAATTAAATGGGATAGAATAAGACTCACGTTTTACCTTTCTAAGTCAACCTACACTTTTTTTTTTTGATAATGTGTAATTGGGTTTCTACTTTTTTTCTGAATTATTTACATAGGTACAACATGATGTATTAGTAATCACCGATCCTCGTGATTACTCAGGACAAGCTGAACACGAGGATGTTTTATTTTAGGAAGTGGTGTTGCAGGTGAGCTTCTACCTAAATTAGGCCTCCAAATGATGTGAGCAACCAGGTAATTTAATGAGAGGCATTTCTATGAAAACAAAAGAAAAACAAAGGTTAATTGTTAACAAAGGTTAAAGTTCAAACAAATATTAGGCTCGGTTTCTGAGCTTGGAGAGCAATCAGTTGAGAAAATTTCGAGATCTGAGTTGAAAGCATCTTCAGGTGGTAGAAAAAGGATGGTAGTTTCAATCTGACAGGTTTTCCTGGTTTGCAGTTTGACTGTCTTTGATGCTAAATTCGGTATTCTGGTGAACTCTTTTGAGTGGCTCATACAGTAACGGACACGAAGGCTGTCCATATATGATATGTTGTGGTGGTTTCTCTGAGGTTTTTAAGTAGATAACAAAATCTCAAACACCATCAACAGGACTAGAATCTGATAATATACTACAGTTTTCTATTGAAACACATTTTTTAATTGTCCTCCCATTCTTATCAAAGATATTTACAGTGAAACACATTTGTAAAATAAGTCTAGTCTTATTAAGCTTGGCTTGATTATTTACATAAATGAAGGAAGAATAAGAATTCTATGCATATTCTCAAATATGACATTTCAGTCAAAGCTTTGGTCATATCTAAGGGGTTTTATTGGCTCTGTAAAGTTAACCTTAGTACTTTAAAATTGCTGGGTAATAAGGAATTTCCGATTAGATCTTAAAAGTCTCTCTAGGCTAAGAAGCTAAACTAACTTGTTTAATTGTGTCCTGTTACACAAAGAGAACAGATTCTTATCAGACTTAGGTAAGTACGTATATTGTTGTGAAAAATAAGAATATTAAGAGTTCCTGAATTCTGGAGGGAGAAAAAGATGAATGTTTCAACTTCTGTTTACAAAAGTTTATTTTACCAAATTGCTATAAGTTATAGAAAGCTTAAGAGTGGAGAAATGGAGTCCTTTAAATCTGCAAGAGAAAACATTAAAGAACCAGCAATGTTTTAAATCAAGTCCTAAATACTATAATCCTCTTCATCCGTTCAGTCACCTATAATTCTCACTTTGCTTCATCTTGGGTTAGCAGTTTTATGAATCAATTGGTTTCATTTAGAATTTTAATAAGTCTTACCTAGATTAGTGTAATGATCTTAAAGTTAGCAGAAACCTGTATTCTGGAGTATGTGTCAGGATCTTTTCCATGAATCTCTTTATTTTATTTTTTTTTTTTTTTTTTTTTTTTAAAGATTTTATTTATTTATTTGAGAGAGAGAGTGAGAGAGAGAAAGAGCACAAGAGGGGGGAGCAGGAGAGGGAGAAGCAGACTCCCCGCTGAGCAGGGAGCCCGATGTGGGACTCGATCCCAGGACTCCAGGATCATGACCTGAGCCGAAGGCAGTCGCTTAACCAACTGAGCCACCCAGGCGCCCACCATGAATCTCTTTAAAGATGAAGCATTTTTATATGTAGTTCATCGTAAATGCCTTCAGAGAAGAACTGAGAGTAAAACAAGTGTCTATGAGCGACAAAAAACTTAAAAAATAGCCCTGGTTAAGATCTGATGAGAGTTTACACACACACACACATACATACACACACAAAATGATGCAATTGATAAGTAAATTTGGTTGTTTTTGTGATCTATAGTATTTCAAAATAATTGGAATTATGACTGATATTACAGCCGGACATCAGAAGTTGAGGAGTTTCATATTTCTGAAGTAGTAATATGTCATTTAATTTATGTCATTTAACATGTCATTTAAATACAATCTAAGTAAACATTACTTTTTATTTGACAGTGTTTCCCATGCAATTCAATGTATCCACTAAGACTAAATAAATCCGTCTCATAAGGAGAGAAAGGAAATCTTCTGAGATTTCCCAGAGCCCCTCTGGAAAGGTCTAGTTAGTTTGAGGTCAAGGAGATTTTGATTTGGGGAAGCTTGCCAAAAATGTCAAAAGATTGAAGACATTTGATCAAACAGAAGCATCAGTCACTATAAAACAAGTCTTAGTTATCCAATCACTGACCATCAAAAGATCTCCTAGGCAAATACAGAAACCTTTCACATAGTTGTAGAACTTAACTCATTTAATATTAAAAAGACTCCTTTTTTCTAAGTAACCAGAGACCTGATAAGGACAATGTGGAGCACAGGAAATATTTTCTAAGACAAAGTATCTTCGTTTCCTGGACAGATTACCTTAAAAATAAAAAATTTTCTCTAAACTTTTAGTGAGTAGACCAATAATGTAAAAAAAAAAAGGCTGTGGCTTTAACAAAATTGAACTCTGGTTTTGTATTTGCACATTATTCAGCTCCTTTTAAAATGAGCTTGAAAACCCTTATAAAATCTATTCAATTTAGCCAGCTTTGAACTCACAACATAAAATTTCTTTTCCACAAACTTGCATATATCTGTATCCATTTAGGTTTTATCTTACTCTTTTCCTTCTTTAGAATAAGCAGGCATTTTATTTTAGAACTTTCTCTTCTATTAACAAAAACACCTCTTCTCTTCCTTGAATCCTCTTCATATAGAAATACATCTTATTTTCTTCCCATATTTTGCATATAAAGTTGTTTCCCTTCACTCTTATTGTTTCTAGTAGTTCTATTTTACATATTGATTACAAATTTTAAATATTTGTAAACTTTACTTTCCAGTGAAAACTAGGAAATGGGCAATTACCTGTTTATCAGATATTAGCAACTGTCTGCCATATACTACCATCCTGTTGTAGATTAGCAAAATGTATACTTGATTAAAATTTATAATATTTTAGAATCATGTTTTTCATACTATAATTTGATTTAATGTGGCAAAAGACATTTAGAGACCCAAATATTTTCTGTTTCTATGTAAATATTGAGAAGCCAAAAGTAAATTTATTTTTTTTAATATTTTATCTGACAGGGAGAGACACAGTGAGAGAGGGAACACAAGCAGGGGGAGTGGGAGAGGGAGAAGCAGTCTTCTTGGCGAGCAGGGAGCCCGATGCGGGGCTCGATCCCAGGACCCTGGGATCATGACCTGAGCCGAAGGCAGACGCTTAATGACTGAGCCACCTGGGCGCCCCCCAAAAGTAAATTTAAACTTCTGTTTAGCAATCAATGTCTCAGTATACTGTCTTAGAAAAGACCTAGATATTCAATGAATATCCATTAGTTTGTTAGTATAAACTTTCATTTACCTTTCTCTAAGTAACTTGTTTTTAATAATTATGCTCAGATTAGATATCAAATATCTAACCATCATCTTAAGTTATTTTTTTTTTTTGCTGATAAATTTTGTAACCTAGAGACAGCATGAGCTTATTTGTCTAGTAAACCTAAGTAGAAAAGTTGTATGTTTGCACTCTATTTAATGTTGACAACTCTGAAGACCTGCCTGCTTTTATTAAACCAACAGACTTAAACTAGCTTTTGTTGACAATTATCCCAGATCATGTGAACTTAAATCATTTGGGTTTGTTTCTATATTTCAGCATTTTAGGAATATTTATATAAGTGATTATTTTTCATTAATCCAATGAAAAAGAACTTTAAAACATATTACCTATACCTAATAGACATACAAACACAGAGGTCTTATAGCTCTCATTTTAAAAATTTAGCCATGCCTCAGGCACAATAATGTAAAACTCAGAAAAATAGCTGGATTCAAATGGTTTCTGGCAGACAGACTCAGTCAAGGTTACCTGCTCAGAAGGCCAATATATATATATTTTTTTACCTGAAGATTATTTGCATGCTGTAAAAATCCCTTCAGAGCTATTTTTAGAGTCCTTTTTTAAGAGCATCTACATAGCAAGTAATGCATTCCATTGTCTGGGAGGCTTGGGATCCTCACTTTTCAAGGATGCCCCTTAAGGTGGACTATCTTATCTAAGTTAAATGTTTCCTAAAGTGGCCACTAGAATTCCAAATTATCAAAAATTTTGCTTACATGGCTTATATGGTTTTGTCTGCTCTGGGAATTCTTAGGGCTCATCTCCATTTTGTATTTAGTACAGCTTAGACTGGAGCTCCATTTTCCAGCTCTTTGCCTCTAGGGGAACCCTGTGGCCTGTTTGGTCAAGAAGCTTGTAATTGGTACAAAACATTTAAGTAGGAGGTGTTCCTTCTTTTTCTGGGGCTAGATGCAAAGGACCCCGAAGCATAAGGTGTGGAAAGCTTTGATTCCTGAATCACTATCTAGAGAAAAAAACTTCCGCTGGTCAGGAACAGCTGCAATGGACTGTTACATAAATAAGAAAAAACCTTTGCATAAGCCACTGATATTTTAGGATTTGGTTGTTAAAGCAGCCACCACTATTTTAGCGGAGGTATTATCTGCCACTAAATTCCCATTCATTATATTTCACTGGAAAACTGTCCAGAGACATCCTTCCCTTTTGCAATCCTTTCATCTCTTCAGGAAATTACAAGTGCTTTTTCAGCTCTGCTTGTGAAGTAGCTCTGGTGGTTATCCTTTTAAGATCCTTTCATCTTATTGCTATAATCTCTGAAGACCCCAATAACTCAAGGAACACCCTTATTAAACTCTGAGACTACCAAATATTTCAGATCTTTGCCTTGGGACCATGGGAAAGACTGTATCATAGAATCATAGAAGATTCCGGGAAGAAGCCATATTGTTCTCATCTCCTTAATGTTCAGATGACAAATTCCCAAGATTAAACCTTTCCATCAAGCCTGGTTTCCTGGTCTCCTGACATCCAGAACATGTCCCATGCTGCTGAGTCTTGGTCAATTCTGGATGTTTGAGAAAGTGCGTCAATGTGAGCATTCATTAAGTGACTACACTGTGATTGGGGGACAGCTCTACAGGAGATTATGATCCAAACATTTAGTTTAAAACAAAATAATAACAAAGCAAGCAGAGTCTGCTTATAAGGTCCTGTGGCTAGAGAGGTCTGTAATGCTGTAGGACACCATTTTCAACTTGCTCTCCTTTAGAGCCAAAGTATGTTCTAAAAGGTAATGATGGGCATTAAAAGAATAGGAGTCTTTTTCAGGACATCCTGAACTAAACAAGTTAAATACATTTGTTATCTTTGACATTATTGGAGCTTTGGTTCATATATTCCAAAGTGAGAACTGTAATATGCAAGTTTCCCAAATATTTTTGATAATGGACTTATATATATGTATATGCATATATTATATATATAATATATGAAATTAGCTATCCTAAAAGGGTTTTGTAAATAACTTTGCTTATGATGCTGTTCTTTAGGAGCTAAATTTCTAGCTGGTTTATTATTCACCTTGCTTTCCCCCCCTTCATTAAATGGTTTCAACTTAATTACTTATATATACTCCAAATACTGTCAGTGAAAGGGAAAGAAGAAAAACTCAACTTTTCCTGGTTTACTGTTTAGCTTGTCGAGGCTTGCAAAGAATGTTTTAAATTTAAAGACAATCCTACCCATGTTTTCTTGAATCTGGCATCTCCATGCAAAATCCAGAGACTAAAAATGAGAATTCTGGTACTGGGGGAAAGTTCTTGGAGAAAAAAATATCTAATGAGGAACTGAGTTAAGTTTCTGTGTGTGGTATTTAAGAGATTTTTTTCTACTGTTTCCTTAATCATAAATAAGAAATCCATTATTCTAGATGTGGGTTAGTTCAGGCTGCTGTAACAAAAATATGATAGACTGGATGGCTCAGTCGGTTAAGCGTCTACCTTTGGCTCAGGTCATGATCCTGGGTCCTGGGATCCAGCCACGTGTCAGGCTCCCTGCTCAGTGGGGAGTCTGCTTCTCCCTCTCACTCTGCTCCTCCTTCTGCTCTTTCTCTATCTCTCTCTCTCTCTCTCTCGCCCTCCCAAGTAAAAATCCTTTAAAAATATGATAGACTGGGTGGTTGTCTTAAAATATAGAAATTTATTCCTCACAGTTCTGATGGCTAGGAAGTCTAACAACAAGATGCTGGCCAATTGGGGTTCTAGTTTGCAGATGGACACCTTTTTGCTGTATCATCACAAGGTAGAAAGAGGAAGCAGGCTCTTATGTCCTATCATGTGGGTTCTGCCCTTATCACCTAATTATCTCAAAGTCCCCATCTCCAAATATCACACTGGAGATTAGGGCTTCGAATATAAATTTTGGGGAGACACATACTTTCTGTCCATAGCAAGGTGAGTTGTAAAGGTGCATCTATTTTGGCTTTATGATGGTGTGATGATTGACTCAGGATAAGCAGAGACCACCCGAAAAGACCCCCATATGGGTACCACAATATAGATGGACAGTGTGCCAAAGTAGAAGTCAGGAACTGGGGGGTACTAATTTATGTATCAGCTGAACACACTGAGTGACTGTGGGTCACGGCTTTTCTTTCCATATTGTGGAGATCTGCCTTCTATAGGGATGTAGGAGTTTTCTGATCTAAAGGTCAATGTTTTTATTTTGTTAAAACTATGAGAATGAAATGGACATTAACATAAGTATTAGACTCAAAACCTATGATATGCCCAGTTCATTGGCAATTGTGGCCTCATCCTAAAGATGGATTGTTCTACTGAAAATCTGAAAGTCCTGAATCATGCAGGTTGTACCGTTGCCAAAAGAACTCTTGAGAAAGAGTAGCCATGGAGACCGCACACCAGATGTCTCAAGGGGTGTATAAAAACATCTAAAAACTAACAGTCAAAAGGAGTGCTTAGCAAACACTGGAAAAGGTAAGAGTCTGTGCTTACCTTGTGGGTGAAAGAGTCTTTTGGTTGTTGTTGCTACTCTTAAGGGTTTAAGCAGAAGGTGGAAAGGCAGGAATCCCGAGCTCAGAGCAGGCTCTGTGTGACTAGGTTCACAGCTGACCTCTGTGGTCTGATCTGTGGGGAACTTGTAGTGACCGAGAATCTTTAGTCTTAGTTTATCTACGGTACCATCTCAGACAGCACTGGTGGTCTGGAATGCTCTGCTGCCATCCATTGTTATTCGATGGCTCTTCTATCTAGTAAAACTCTAGAAGAAAGTGTGCCTCTGTATGTGATGAAGGTAATGGTCTCTAAACTGTTACAAACATGAGACCATACTGTTCTATGTAACACCCGGCTGTTAAAACAAGTTTACTTTTATGTGTATCTATTTGTTTTATTCAATGGCACGTGTAACACACGGATTCTTTCTTCTCGAAAATTTAAGCTATAGAGTCCAGGATAAAAGTATCCTGTCTCCCCTCTTAATCCTACTGCCTTCTGAGAGACAAACTTGGTTACCAAGTTTTGCATATACTTATAAGTCGCTTTCCCATGTGTCCTACTGTTTATTGTGTTTGGCTTAGGGTTAATCATTTAATAAATTGGTATATGTTTTGACCTCCAATGTGTTCTTTATCAACTTAACTATCTTGAATCTCTTTCCACTTTGGTACACCTATATCTACCTTTAAACTTATTATTCTAAAATTTGCATCAAAACATGTCCTATTTTTCTAAAATGAAGTATTTTCCTTTACCAAAAAGAGATCCATAAATAGCCAAGGAGAGGAGAAAACTAGCTTTAGAATCAAAGATATATTCACATTCCATCTCTGCTGCCTAATATCTAGTAAAATCCAGGCAAATTACATATACTTTATGCACTTTCCTTTCCTCCTGAAAGGGGGAGTAGGGTAATACACTCTTGTGATTAATGAGAATAAAGAGGAACCATCAGCATGTCGTCTGGCACAAAGTAGGCATGCAGTATAGATTTTCCTTTTTAAATTCTGTAAAGAATTATTCTAGAGCAGACATGTTGGTGATAGTTGGCACATATTTGTGCCCAATGAGTTTTGTTGTGGGATAAATTAATGAAGTTCTAACTCCTATGTAGCTCACATATTAGGAATCTTCAGAACCCTATCAAGTTTAATTATTGTAATTGTCTTCTTTCTACTGGATGTGAGCTCTTTGAGGGAAAGAGGCAGATTTGGTCCAACTCTCTATTTTCCAGAGTGTACAGAACCTTGCTAATAGTTTCATATGATCAGTATATAAAATGTTTTCAAATGAATGACATTGTCTTCCAATTGAAGCAACTGCCTATCTGTACCAGAGAGATTTTTACTTTTTCTATCCATTCATGATTTCCATTATTGTATTATCAATCTGATTATATTAAATCTTATTAAGTTGGAAAATTCCAGCACACATCAAATGATCAATAAACATTTGTTGAACAAATTATTCCTCCATTAGAAACTGAGGTTTCTAATCTCTGGAAAGGACCATATTCATATTAAAAATCAATATTGGGGCACGTGGGTGACTCAGTCAAGTGTCTGACTCCTGATTTTGGCTCAGGTCATGATCTCGGGGTGGCAGCATTGAGCCCCATGTTGGACTCAGCACTCAGCATGGAGTCTGCTTCAGATTCTCTCTTCCTCTGCCTCTCCCCTGCTCCCATGCACACACCTACTTTTTCAAATATAAATACAATCTTCTAAAAAAAATATATTAAAAGCTGTGCTTCTCATCTTTTCTCAAAATCCCATACTCAGTGTGCTCCCCCACTTATAATTCTTCACCATACTCCCTTTCCTTTATTTCCTTCCATTACATTGCTCCTGATTTGTTCTGATTCAAGAACAATATCTGCTATCTAGTAGCAAGAAGCCAATGTGTAACTTCCATGTTAAATTAATCCCTTCTAGAAATTAAGGGTCCCCACTGCCTACTGGTTACAATCTAACTGTCCTACTTACATGCGTAATCTGACTCTGCCCTGTCCAAAGTCCTCTCAATTCCTCTTTTTCTTCCTTCACTAGCCTTGGGCCACTCTGACCTTCCTCTTTATCAAATAATGGAGTACTTTGGGACCTTTGCTGTTAGAATTCTTCTTCCAGTTTTTCTCCTGGAATCACTTAAGCCTCAGCATAAATGTCCTATCCTCCAAAGATTCCGCCATTCTTTCTAAGTTTTAATCCCCTATTTTCTAACCCTTCTTTCTCTTTCTTTCAAAGTTCTAAAGTTTCAAACTGCAAATAGGTCAGTTCATAACTTTTTGTTTTGTCTCCTTTGTTCATTTTTTTGGCTCCAGTTGCCACATTTAGGTCTTTTAATATTTGCATATACAGCAACTAGTGTACATTTTGGCGTATAGGTGATACTCAGTGCTTAACGAACAAGTCAATAAAGGATGTATGGATGTTCTATTCTCTGAATTTATAGTTTCTGGGACACAATAGTAAGGATTTTAGTTTTATAATGACAATAATTGAGATTTTGAGGCTTTGAATCCCTATGTGTTATGATTTACATTAACAAGTCATCCATTCTCATTTTTCCATTAAGCAAAGTGTTACTCTTCATTGATAGGGGCCTTGTTTGCATTTAACCAAACATGTTCACACCATTAGTCAATCATCAGAAACCTAATCAATAATACTAATATGTTAGAAAGTCTAGAGGACTTTCAGAGCCAACAAACTTTCATATTAGGTAATGCTATCTTTTCATGCCAAATAGTAATTCCAGAACTCGGTGTCATTCTTAAAGACCTAGATGATAGCTCATCTTTATTGCATTAAAGTAGAACACTGTAAAATAAGATACTGATTCAATCAATATTTTAAATGAATGCACCCAGAATACAAGGACTTCAATTATATGCTGTTATGCTAAATTTGGGTGGATCATAAATAAGTACTAATAAGACAGTTTAAAGGTACAACATTAAATTATCATGGGTAAAGAATGGATTCTATTTCTTCAAAGTTTTTTCTTCTCCTTGCCAAGAACTCTTAATTACTTTGAGCTCTAAAAAATCCCATCTGCATCAACATTTCCCTGATGGCATTCCTATTTTGAACATATCTTTTGAAATTACTTATTAAAAGATTGTTTTGAGAGAAGTAAAATGCAGTCTCAATCACAGCATAAGTAACTGTCTCTTAAGAATGTTTAATCACTTAAGATTTTTTTCTTTTTTACAAAAAGCAGAGGTTCATAAGAATGCAATAGGATTACTATGTATCAGCATAAGAACGGATTCTGCAATCCTAAAAAGAAGTGTCCCTGATCAGGAGATAACCTTACCAACATATTTAACATTTTGCTCATTATTTCCAGAATGTGAAACTCTGGTCTCACTGGACCCATTCTGGAAAGTATTTTGCAGGGGAAAAGGACACCAAGTGCTACCAAACTCTTCTGCACATACATAATCGTGACGATAGTCAGAGTGAATAGATCTTAAGGGCTTGCAGTGTGCTAGACAGGGTGCTAACTTGTTTACATGCTTTGGTTAATTTAATTCATACCACAGTTATGGAGAAACAATTATTTTCCCAACTTGTGAATGAGAAAACAATGGCTTTGAGAGGCAAATACTTGTCTCACCATATCCCTATATCCACAGTCAAGCCAGTCGGTGACTGAATAAGTCTGTGGCTAAGGAGACGAGCTGAAATGTGTGGGAGGCAAAGAGGTGTCTCAAAGCTCCGTCCCCCAGCAGAAAAAGACAGAATTCCCGAGGACAGGAAAGAAAGCAGCTCCAAAGACAATGTGGTCTTCTAGAAGAAAAGATAAATGAAAGTATATTGCCTTTTTTTTTTTTTAAGATTTATTTACTTATTAGAGCACACAGAGGGGAGGGGCAGAGGGAGAGAGAAACTCCAAGCAGACTCCACGTGGAGCCTGACATGGGGCTTGATCCCAAGACCCTGAGATCACAGCCTGAGTTGAAACCAAGAGTGGGTTGCCCAACTGACAGCACCACCCACGTGCCCCTGAAAGTAATTGCTTTAGCAAGAGGGATGACCAAAAAAACCCAAACCAAAACTAAACAAAAAAAAACCCAGAATGACGGTGGGCCCTTACATACTAGGAGAATGTGTCCCACGTAAATTGTTTAGTATGTGGGGAAACAGCAGAGCAGAAATGAAAAGGACAGGTATGCTGATACCCTGGTACTATCCTGATACTGAAACAAATTCTGGGAAGGCATCCTTATTGGAAATGGTAAGAGAAAAATGATGGGGGAAGAAGGTGGTTCAGGGATATGGATAGGAGCTGTTTTTGATTTGGTAACTGAAAAATAATGGCTAATTCTTACTGCACTGTGGGTGAAGTTACATAATAATCGTAACTTTTGCTGCCAGGACTATCAGTATCATTATTTTATAAAGGAGAAAATAGAAGTGACTAGCCCGAGCATCCACAGCAATCGTATGCTAGGACCAGCAGTCCACCCCTGGGAGACTGACGTCACAGTGGTACTGTTAGTCACAGTGCTACGTTCTACTGGATCACGGGGTGAGATTCTGAGAAGCAGCAAGGATAATTTTGTTCTTTTTCAACTTGCGTATATGGCCAGTGCTTTTATGAAACTGGGAAGACCTTTACGTTCATTTTGTTTGACTTTCACTTTTCAAGATGGGACTGAAGGGCCAAAGAGGTGAAGTAACTTGCCTGAGGTCCCATAGGGAGCTCCTGCTCTGTGACAGAAGCAGCAGGGATTCCACCTTCAGGAGACCAGGTTTGAGGCTTAGCGCTACCAAATGCTAGCTGGAAGCCATTGCTTATCTTTGGATCTCAGATGTATCATATGAAAATAGCAATTCTGATATCCACCTGGAGCAGAATTTAACATTACATGAAGAGTTTAAGCTTCAAGGTCCCTCACTACATATCCTCTCCTATGGATCTATGCCTAAATTTGTATTCATAATTTTATTTTTTCCACCAGAAATGTATAAGCTTCACACAAAGGTTGGATCTGTTCTGGATCTATTTTTACCTGAGTAGTTATGATGACTTCGGTTATAAACCCGGGGAAAAAATCAAGATGATCTGACATCCAAGCCAGATTTCCTTCCAGAGATAACAATGGGTGCCTCTTCTCTCCTCTTTCCAAATTTCTGGAGCTCCTCTCACAATCCCTTCCTTCTCGCCCTACCTATCACTGGATCACTAATGTCTAGGCACCCCATACAACACTCCTAGATAGTTTTGTGGGCTATAAACATAAACCTTTCCTACCATGAAAATATTGCAGGTACAACCCAAATCTTTCTCTTCATTATATTTTTGTAATGTTAAATATTTTCTTAAAGCCAACAAGTGAAAGACAAATGTTGCCAGGTTTTAAATCCCATTTTTCCAGAAGACATATTTTAGGAGAGGCTATTTTTGAAAACAAAGGAACGAGTGACTCTGTAAAGGTGGAATTTGCAGCTGCTGGGCTGGCTCCTGCCTTCCTGTACAGCCAGGTTCCCCCTCTGGTCCTGTTTGCAATCTGAGGATGGTACTTGTGACCCCACGAAGCCTGGCAGACATTACTTAGGGAGGTGACATCATCATAACTAAAATTGATTTACTTCAAAAATCTCGATCCTGAAAAAATGTTTAGCCACGATTGTTAAAATGAAATACGGAATTATGAACTATGTTTCACTTTTCATGGTGCTTCAGTTGAATTCAACAGCAGTTAAAATTTTATACCTTGAAAATATTTGCATATTGCACAAGTATAAATTCATCTCTGGGTGGCATAAAACAGACTTTCTAGTTAATGAAGAATTTCAAATGCATTTAGTTGTCTCATAAAAGAAAGCAAAAAACCCCCCAAATTGTTGAGTTTTAATCATCATCAAGGATGCTTGTCCAATATAGTTTTTTACAGATAGTTAAAATGCCTTTTCCCATAATGCCAATACAGCAAGAATAGTCTTAAAGTATGTTAATTACTTATATTCAAATATGCTCATCTCCTAAATAATAATTTGCCAAGTATTAGAGCAGTTACTTTGGATATTCTGCTGCATGTAAATTAGTGCATGAATGATTTAATTCCAACTCCTTTAACTTCACTGTGATACTCATAGTGTTGAGAAGTTTAAAGAACAAAGTTTTGTTTCTTAAACCCTGATGTGGAGAAGATGGGTGCATAAGTAATATAAACGCGATGCAGCAGACTTAAAGCAGAGTGCTAAAGGGAATGTATGTTGTGGTGCTTGCCGTTTTTTTTTTTTTTTTTTTGTATGCCCCAGAGAAATCCCCCTGTCTTCTGAGATTTTTCTCCACTCTCCTTGCTGGGGGGGGACAGAGGCCAAACTAACCTATGGCCCCTGATTCTCACCAGTGATCTCTTCAGGCCCTACTAAAAAGCAGGGGAACAAAACAACAACAAAAAACCCTGTGCCTAGCTGGATAGATGTTTTTTGTTGTTTTGTTTTGTTTTGTTTGTTTTTTTCGGGCCGAAAGCCATCTGGCTCAAAGTCTGACTAGCATACAAAGGAGAAACCTTTTCCAACCAATCAGACCATACTATGCAAATGAGCCCTGTTGTCCAGAGATTTCACTCCAAGTTCCCAAAGCAGGGAAGTCATTACTTTCCTGAATCCCCCCCCCCACCCCCAGCAGCAGGTGACTTCAATGATGAAGTGTAAAACAGTCTTTCTTCTAATCTAGGCACCACCAGAGTGATTTCCAACAAATATAAATTGATCCTGTTACTGCTCCCGTTAAAACTCTGCTTTGTGCTTAGAACAGAATTTAACCTCCTTAGCTGTCTCATAAATCCCTCTTCTAATCACGCCTCCCTAGTTCCCCCTCATCCCAACCGCATCTCTTTCTGGCTCACTTTATTCTCCTTCAATAGCCGCTGCCTCTTCTGGGGCGTCCAGCTCTCTCTTTGCCAGGGGGCCTTGCAATTGCACTTCCCTGGGTCTGGAATCCTCTTTCCTGGCTCTGCACAGGTGGGCATGCCCAGCCAGCTTAGCTAACCTAGTGCTCTCTTCCCCACCCACTTAGTCTCCTTGGCAGCTTCCAGTTTCCTCCCACCCACACTTCTGATTTATTACAAATGTATATTCTCTTGTTTTTGTGACCTGTTTGTACTTTATTGTCCATCTCCCATTGAGGATCTCTTTAGCACTTTGGCACCTAAAACCGGTCCAGGCACAATGTATGTATTTACAAGTTTGTATTGAATCAATTTAAAGAATATTTACAAATAGAATAAAGGAAAGAAGAAAGAGCATCAGTGAATGACATGGTGAAAATTAGCATCATCCCAAAAAACTGTAATATGGACATGGTAAAAAGCTCATTAGAAGATCAAAATATACATGATTATAATCACACAGAAGTATTCTTTTCTACATTTGTTATTTACCTTTTCTAAGCAATCTAAATATTGAGTAAATGAAGTGGGCTTCAGGGTAGGCTCTCTGTAATGCTTTTTTTTTAAAGATTTTATTTATTTATTTGACAGAGAGAGACACAGTGAGAGAGGGAACACAAGCAGGGGGAGTGGGAGAAGGAGAAGCAGGCTTCCCACGGAGCAGGGAGCCCGATGCGGGGCTCGATCCCAGGACCCTGGGATCAGGACCTGAGCCGAAGGCAGACGCTTAACGACTGAGCCACCCAGGCGCCCCTGTAATGCTTTTTTAATAAATAAATCATTGTAGAACTTGGCCAATTTGAATCCTAAAGTTTTATAAATTCATCTTTGTGTTTTCCTATTTCTGAACAACACAATTTTGGTCTAAGACTTAAGTATCACATTTATTTCAATTTTTTGGTGATGGATGCTATATATACTTTTATATTTTCCTAAGTTTTGACTTTTAACAAAGTTCAGTGCCATAATGCATGCTCAGAGGAAAAAGTTAAATTTCTTTTTTGTTTTTCAAACTTGATCCTGTCTTCGTTTTAAAGGAACTTGGTCAAATAGATCTTATATAACTTATGACACAGGCCAAGCTGTTCGAACAAAGAGATACACAAATTCAGGTGCTCAAATAAGAGAAATGTTTGTTCTTCTCTCATGTCAGGGTCCAGAGGTAGGTGGTGGTTCAGGGCTGAAAGGGAAGCTCGGAAATCCTCAATACACCCAAAGCAGCTTCCCCAGTTCTTCTCATCATGAAACCTGGGTCAAAGAAAGATGATACTAGATGGAATTAAATAGGCAAGGAAGACTATGTTCAAGTGAACATTGCTGTTTTATATTGAAAAGTTGCCAAGAGTAGATCTGGAAAGTTCTTATCACAAGAAGAAAAATGTGTAACTATGAAATGATGGATGTTAACTTATTGTGATAAGCATGTCACTATGTGTGTGTATATAATCATTACATATATACCTTAAACTTATCCAATGTTACATGTCAATTATATCTCAATAAACCTGGGGTAAAATGACTATTGCATTCGGGAAGAGAGAGAGATTGAAGGTGAGTTTTTAAACACTAGGGTGAGCTACTGAGAAAGTACCAGAGGTCGGGGGGGGGGGGTGCTGCTGATCAATGTGATTAGACCATCTGTGTGTGCTAATTGGTGCTTACCCAAGTTAGGCTTCCCCCCCCCCCCCAAGAGCCTGGGAAATTGGAGAACTATCTTTCTTCATGGTTACATCTCTAAGGGATGGTTCCCAAATCTTTGAGAAAGACATTCCTAGGTTGTAAAGCTGGCAGGCTGGGAGAAGATTTACAATCCAAAGGGGCAGAGAATTTTCAAGTTTTTAAAGGTAAATGCTTCATATAGTTTACCTTATGCCCTAGAAGAGCATAAAACTAAGACTTACAGCATGCTAGCCACCTCTTGTTCATCATGTCCAATCAGCATGATGTCATATATTGGATCGATGTAATGTTCTGAGAAACTCAGACAGTCTGAATCTCTTCAGACTATATTATGACAGAGGGCAGGAGAGTTAACATAGCCCTGAAGCAAAAGCATAAATGAATGTGTTTGTGCCAGTCACATAAATGCAAATGTCTGATCCCCTTGTCTGACCAGAGTAGGAAAGAATGCATTCAATAAATCAATGGCTGCATACCATGAGAACATGAGGCTTTATAAATCTGCTCTAGTAATGATACTACATTGACCACAGCAGTTGTGCACAGGATTTCTACTTGTCTGAGCTTGAAGTAGTCCATACTACAGTCATTCTCTACGATCTGTCCATTTCTGCAGGAGCCAGACTGGCAAACTAAACAGACATGGTATAGGAATGACCACCCAAGCATCCCATAGGTTTTTAATGGTGACATTAATCTCTGCCAATCCCCATCTAAGTATAATAGGAAGAAAATGGTTTATAGCAATTACAGGAAAAAGATACAGTCAATTGCTAAGTCATTCATCAGGGGAGGAAGTGTAATCTATGGAAAAAAATACAGGTCAGAAAGACCAAGGCTTGAATGTTTTAGCCACATGGCCTCATTACTCTCTGCATGACCTACTATAAATTATTTAGCTTTGAGTCTCAATTTATCTACCTGTCCACAGGCTTAGTAATATTTGTCTCCAATCTGTGTGGGAGTATGGGAGGTTATTAAATAAACAGATGAAATATAGAAAGTTTCCTTAATAGTAGGTACTTGGTGCTGTGGAAATAAATTAGTGGGCTACCAAAGACCTGAAAAAGAAATGTAAGCAATTCAGTAGGAGTGGATAGGACCTATTACTGACATTTTACCTGTGTATTTGTATGAGCTACTAAAATAGTGGTATTAAAACCTCCAGCCATGTGATTGTGATTCTTTCTTTTTCTCTATGTAACTTATCAGTATTTGCTTTATATATTTTGAGGCTATGTTATTAGATACATGCAAATTTAAGATTTTTTTCTTATTGAACCAACCTTTTATCATTATGAAATATCTAAGTTCGTTTATCACTCTTGCTTTAAAGCCTATGTCATCTGGTATCTATTTATCCACAAACAATCTTCTCTATAGATAGTAAATGTCTTGTCTATCCAATAGTATGTCTTGCCATAAAATCTAGTTTGTCCAATATTATACTATACTAGCTCTCTTTTGGCTAGTGTCTCCATGGTAATTACTAACTGATAAGTGCTATGAGAAAATAAAAAATTTGCAATGAGATAGAAATCAGGAGCAACTTTAGATAGAATGTCAAGGAATACCTCCGTCCTAGGAAGTGAGAACTAGATATTGAGAAAGTATCAGCCAATCAAAAATCCAGAGAAGGAACATTGCTTGTAGAGATACAAATAAATCCCTCATGGCACAAAGCACTAGCCCTAGGCTTGTAATAGGAACAAGGCCTGTTGGGGAAGAGTTGTAAGTGAGCTAAAGGCAGAGAGGTGTTCAGAGCTAGGTAGGAACTAGATAGCACAAGACCCTAAAAACCAGGACCAGCAAACATTTTCTGTAAAGGCTCAGATAGTAAATACAAGTTTTGCAGTCCAAATGGTTTCTGTTGCAGTGACTCCATTTGCCACTATAGTGCAAAAGTAATGCTAGGTGATGTGTAATTGAGCGTGACTGTGTCTAAAGAGAACCATTTATAAAAACAGGCAGTGGACTCAATGTGGCCTGCAGGCTATAGTTCTCTAACCCCTAGTATGAACCATGGCAAGGATTTTGATTAGTCTAAAGGCATTGGGAAGTCTTTAAAGAGGTATTTTTGTTGCTATTACTTTTGTTTTCTTGACTGTTTCAATATGAGAGTCTGACACATACTTTCAATTGATCACTCTGGTTACTAGAGATTGGGGAGGAAGGGGACAAGAGTGAAAGCAGAAAACAGGGAATTATTACAGTGCTCACTTAAGATGTAGGATCGCTTGGACTAGAGTAGCTGAGAGTGGACCTAGAAATCCAACATATAAATTGATGGAAGAAGAGAAAGGATTTGGTGATTATATTTTAGATGAGGAAAATGAATACATCAAAAATGACTCTTTAGTCATATAGTCTATAGGAAACTTGGAATTGAACAAGGTGGATGGATACAAAAATTCCACTTTAGACATGTTTTATGTTTGAGATGCCTATTAGACATCCAGTGGAGATGTCAGGTAAACAGTGGATACGGAACTCAGGGAAGAGGTTTAGATTAGAAATATCAGGATGAATCAACAAATTGCTGATATTCATCTCCTTTTCACATACACTTATAAAGACCTCAGTTTTACATGGTTCTATCTGGTGTCCCTTTTGTAATCAGGCAAGGAGAAAGATGAGGGGAGAGAAGATAAGAACAATAAGCACAGAGACCTACTTGAGGCATACCAGCCCTCGAGATCAAAAGAAGAAATGTCAGCAAGGGAGACTGAGAAGCAGCAGCCAGTGAAGTAGAAACAAACCTGGAAAATGCCCTGTAAGCCAGAGAAGAGAGGGTTTCAAGAGAAGCCATGTTGAATGCAGATGAAGGCTGAAGGAAGGGTTGAGCAATAGAGGGAGGAAGACCATTGACAGGGGAACTGGAAGAAACAGAAACAGATTGGAACATGTTATGAATGAGAGATGAAATTGAAACAATGTTTATCAACAGTTCTTTTGAAATGTTTTACTGTGATGCTCAAAGCTGGAGGATGATGGGGATTTTATGCTTGGTTTTTTGTTTTATCATCAGAGCTACAAAAACATAGCCTAATGCCACGAGAAGTCATCTATTAAAAGAAGTAATGTGGATGATGCAAGAGCAGCCAGGTGCCCGAAGGGGGAGAGATTAAGTAGGTGAAAGTGCAGGGGACCTGGAGCACAAGCTAAACAGAGGAGGAACTGGTACCCCTGAGTTATCCATTCTCTAAAATCTAGATTTCAGTCCTTAACCTTCCAGCCCTGACAGATGACATTAGATTTGCCATTCACGGACAGAAGGATAAAGCAGGATACTTTTAATACAGAAAGCTTTAATTCTGAAAGAAATGAAAATATAAGACCAGGGAACACAGAATTTGGGTATATTGTGAACTGGCTCCTGTAAATATTGGCTCCAAGATGAAATGAAGAGTTCAATGTATTCTGATGAGTAAAGCTAGACATGGAAGAATTGCTCCACTTGTTTGAGAGGAGAATATAAATGGGTTGCCACTAAACAAAATCATATTTCAGTTGTGATAGAAGAAGAGGAATAAGAAGAGAATTTGAGGGGGGCGGTGGCTAGAAGCCCATTTAGACCACTAACACAAGGTGCTACCAAGTAAGAATCTAACCAAGACACGCTGGTATGCCTGTAAATAAAAATGTACATATTTAAGGAACATCCTATGTATCTATAAAGACGTTGCCCCAAATTTCTCTAGAGCTTTCCTACCTACTGTAGCTCCTTCCATAGTACCTCGTGCCTTTCCATTATGAACAACGAAGGGGTTAATGCTTCTCCCAGAAGGAGATCTCAGATCCGTCCTACCTTTACTGTAATGTTTCTTTCCGTATCCTTTTCAACCACACCGCTGCAAAATAAGCAGACAAACACTAAGGGAACAAGAAGTAGCTCTCCTTCCTCAATGTCCTGTAAGACCTCTCCACTCTGCTACGGAGCTTCTCTAAAGGCTTACTTAATGCTTTGGTTTAAAGGTGCGCCGACACACATCCCTCACAGACCAAAACAGAGTCCCGCAAGCTCAGGGGCAGTGGCCATGCAAAAGAAGGAGATTAGCTTAAAATGGAATGACTGGGGGCGCCTGGGTGGCTCAGTTGGTTAAGTGTCCTAGGATCAAGTCCTGCATGGGTGTCTCTGCTCAGCGGGGAGTCTGCTTCTCCCTCTCCCTCTCCCTCTCCTGCTGCTCCCCCTGCTTGTGCTCTCGTGCATGCTCTCTCTCTCTCAAATAAATAAAATCTTAAAATTTTTTTTTTTTTTAATGGGAAGACTGGGAATGTGTTGGAGACCTACAAAGTCATGCAGTGTGACTGGAGCACTGGAGAGGAAGCTGATGGCGGGGGCAGAAGTAAGCCAAGAGGAGCTGAGACTATGGCAGGTCATTGGTGTCAGACGGCTTGGGTTAGCATCCCAACTTCTCTGTTGGAGCTGGAGCAAGTCCTTCAACCTTCCGTGCCTCAGTTGACTCGTCTGAAAAATGGCAGGAATAATTAGGCTTATTAAGAGGATTACTTGTGTGCATGAATGACACATGCCCAGAAAAGTGCCTGACCACAGTGAACAGAAGTTAGCTGCTATGATTTAGTAAAAGGGAGTGCCACGGCTGGTTTCATGGGAAATATGTTTGCGTTTTGGTGATTAAATATAACTACTTCTGATGTCATCAAAGCAGAAGAAGTGCATACTGCAAACTACTTCAGAATGATCCATGACTCTTCAAAAGAGAGTGGGAGGCTGGGCTGAGTCACAGGAAATGCAAAAATTAAGGCCCTCTAAAAGAAGTTCATTAACATCCAACTGGCCCCGCATCAGTACGGGACAGCTTGTTTATGCTTTATGACACTGTTTTCATGCTATATTACACAGTTTGATTGTGCTTTTGCTTTTTGACAGTTTGATTCTGTTTGCAAAGCTCATCAGTAGAATTTCTTTTCGTTTTTTTTTTTTAAAGATTTTATTTATTTATTTGAGACAGAGAGAATGAGATACAGAGAGCATGAGAGGGAGGAGGGTCAGAGGGAAAAGCAGACTCCCTGCCGAGCAGGGAGCCCGATGCAGGACTCGATCCCGGGACTCCAGGATCATGACCTGAGCCGAAGGCAGTCGCTTAACCAACTGAGCCACCCAGGTGCCCCTCTTTTCGTTTTCTATTGCAAATCCTCTAGAACGACTTTTATTTAGGATACAGTCCAATCCATAAATAAATTTTGCTGCTGGGATGATAAAGATTCTTACTCTTGGTGGTTTAATAGGAATGAAATTTTGCTATTTGGCACAGATTGATGAATATTAGTTTAGAGAGATAGGCATGGGACACCCTTTTCAGTAGCAGTGGATTCTTTTAACCCCCAAGATCATCTGGTAACAAGAATTGCATGCTACAATTTTTCAGTGTTAGAACGTGAATCTATGAATAGTGACCCAGGCTTTTTAGAAAATGAATATAAATAGGGCACCTGGCTGGCTCAGTCAGAGGAGCATGTGACTCTTGATCTCGGGATCATGAGTTCGAGCCCCATTTTGAGGGTAGAGACTACTTAAATACATAAAATCTTAAAAAAAATGAGTGTAAATATGATATGTATAAATATCCTACAAAAATTAATTCCATAGAAAATCCAATTCTTCTAATTGAGTTATCACAGGAAACCCCTCCCTGAGTTTGTATATTTAAAATATAACCTAACACCTAAAACTTACTTAGTTAATATTTAGGTGACTTCTCCAAAATTTTCTAGGAAGAAAGGAGGAAAGGGGAAAGATGAGTATCTAATACACAAACTTCCCTATTCATAAACTGATTTTTATTGTTGTAGGATGGGAGGACCAGCTAATTTGTTGTCAGGGTCTCATCAGACTGGGCTGGCATCCTATGATTTCTCAGCTATTGCAATCTCCCAAACAGAATGTCAGATAGGCATTGATAAATAGTCCTGTGAAATAGAAGAAAAAGAAAAATCATTCACTACCTCTCAATATTTGTTATCTCTGAAACATATGGCATTTAAAACAGATGAACAAAAGATCCTTTTATCTCCATCCTGTAGTGAGAACTTGTCAACATTGCTCTAAGAAGAAATGGTCCATATCCTACCTTACTGTGAGCCCTTAAACCCACTGAGAGAGCTGACGCACTAAAGCCAGCATATGAATCTTTGTTGAGAATTCAGTGGTGAGGTTATTAGTATTGTACCTATGTGTGAAAGGAAGGGAAATATTCAACCAAATCATCTGTTTACAAAAACTTAGACAGCTAGAGTACACAGCTAAAAAAAACTTGCTAGAGTATAATGTCCATGAGTTACCAGATTTTTTTAAACTGTCAAAGAAATATTTTGACATTAAAGGAAATTTATCAAATGAAAAATATCCATATATTTATTACTCTTTTAATTGAATGCATTACTTTCCATATTTTACTTGTTCTCAAGTCCTGTGCACATCTTGTACCATCCCAGCTACCTGAGGCCTTTGACTCTTGTCTTCCATTGTTTTCCTCTGAATCTCACAGGATCAAAGGCTGGAGAGCTTTCAAAGGCTTCCGTGGCCTGGGACAGTAGGATTTAGAGGATCTTCTACTGTCCTATATTTGAAGATTCTGTAGCTCTTGGTGTTTAATGATTCTAATAGCTCACAATTTCTGGAAAATACTCCAGATAGGAGGCCTAGCTTCTTGTCTGACCCCCACTTCCATCAACAAGTCCATCTCAGACGATGGACTCTGAAAAACAAACAGGGTTCTGGGGGGGAGGGGGGTGGGAGGATGGGTTAGCCTGGTAATGGGTATTAAAGAGGGCACGTATTGAATGGAGCACTGGGTGTTATGCACAAACAATGAATCATGGAACGCTACATCAAAAACTAATGATGTAATGTATGGTGATTAACATAACAATAAAAAATTTTTTAAAAAGTCCATCTCTGCTGGAATCTCTGGGATACCTAGGGTTTCACAGCACTTCTCAGTCACTGACACCACAGGGGCTCTGTTCACCATCTGAGCTAGCAGGCTAGAGTTTGTTCTTCTAACCTCTGCTCCACTAGGAGTCAGGGTTGGGTTTCAATCTCCCTTGACTTCTTGTTACTATGGGACAATTCTCCGTTGGGTCTATGGCTCTCCCTCCATCCTCACTTCACACTTCTGAAGCCAGATGTTCTTCTCCATCATTTGGTTCAAATACCCTCCAAGCACGAAGTCTATGCAGCATCAGATGGGTATACCAACTGTCTTCTTGCCAGTAGGGTTGGGTAGATGGCTTGCTCTTATTCCCTGTTTTTCTTGTCTTAATCCTCTCAATCTCTGTGTGCTTGGCTGGCCCTGCACACTCATTTATATTAGGCCCCTGGTGAGAGCCATCTTTAAAGTCTGCAATCATAGTGGGTTGACTATCCTGTATGGTATGGTTGACCATTATTTTATGATTTAGCATTATTTTTTTAAAGTCCACATTGCTTTATATTCTCCATAAGACTTTATTTTAATGGTTGCATAATATTCTGTCCAGTTAAAATCCTCATTTACATAATCTCCATATTACTAAATTATAGGATGTTTTCTCTATTCAGGAGGCTAAATAATACAGTGGTTTAGAGCATGAAATCTACAGTCTGATGTCTGCTGCACTATAGCAAATTACTTAAACACTTCGCACCTCAGTTTCTTCATCTGTACGATGAGAAGCGGGCGTGTGAAGATTAAATGAGTGCACAAAGCATCTAAAGCATTCCTGGCACAGAGTAAGTCTTACGTAAGTATTGGTTGTTATGAGTACTATTGCCCTTTCACTATACAGAAAATGTTTAACAAACATCTCCATATATATTTTGCTCTTTAAAAATTATTTCTTTAGGAAAACATTCTGAAATTTTTATTTGCTTGATGAAGGGAAGACACTAGTTTTGAAACAAGTGTCAAAAATGTCTTAACCATTTTTACTGTACTATCGGTTATTAACAATTTATTTTTTGTTAAGTATGAGATTTTTTTAAAGTATGTTTCCCACATGATTCTTTTTCTATTTAATCCTGTGTGAAGTCTTTCATAATATTCTAAACAATCACATAATCAATGCATTCCCCTTTGATAATACAGAAGTAAACCTACAATTCAAGAAATACAATGAGATTGGCAAATTCATTAGAAACAGTAGATTTTTCTTATTCTCTAGGATAGAATTATAAGTTACAAATTTTCAAGGAGCCCATTGAAATTTAGTACATATACAACTATGTGTCTTCTTTTAATTCAGTTAAACTAAAGCCAGTGATTTGGTAGATCATTTAATTCCCTCTACTAAAGAAGAATGGGATGATTTGGGAAGAGCACAGTATGTTCTGTTTATTAACAATGTAAACTATTGGTAATATTTTGTGCCCTAAATTTAAAATCTGTTTCAAGCTTTATATTAATTTTCATAATGACTCACAACGATCATTATGATGGTGATAATGAAACACCTATTTGCCATTGAGTACCAAATATGTTCCAGATATTTCACTAGGTATTTGACATTCATTATTCCTAATCTTCATACATTCTCCACAAACTATTTGGCAGATAAGGCGATTGAGAATCTGACAGCGTAAGTGACTTGCCCAACACTAAATGAATAGTACATGTGTATAGAATAATTCTGCACCAGGAGCTGCCATTTTTTAAGGTAACCTGCAAAGGTTCATTTCGCATAAAATAACAAAAAATGTGAAATTCTATCTTGCTCCACTGGGAAAGACTGTAGTCCATTTCCTGTCTCTTTAAATACTTAAAGGTATTTATGCAACACAAAATAGAGGTATATCTATTTTTTCACCCTGTAAAACAAAATTTTCCGTCTTAGGAATTTTGTTTATTTATACTGGGTGAGAGAACTAAAAGTAAATTTCCACCACTACCTTCTGCTCTGTGTACCTTCAGAAATTTACCAACTTAATAAGTTGGATAATTTATTTTCTTTCATAGCTTCCTCTTGGACTTGATGCATGGGACAACTATGTCTCTGAACATCATTATTTGCTCTGGGCAAATTGATCCCTAGGAATTAGTGGCTAGTTTTCCCAGATAAACATCAAGACTCTGAAAATGAACACATTGTCTGTGGAGACACATAAAATGAGAACCTTGCACAACCTCAGAGCTAGCCAAAAATCATTTTCTTCATTCACAAACATGTCTCAAATGCCCACTATGTGCGAGTGATACACTGGACTTTAAAAAGAAATGAAGATAAACAGGAAATAGTCCCCCCCCTTTGAAAATACAGAATTAAACCTACAATTCAAGAAATAGGATAAAATTGTATTACTATGGAAGCACTTGAGGAAGGACACCGAGCCCAACAGAAGCCATGACCTTCTTCCAAGGCTTGAGGCAGAATCACGTGTGGAGAGAAAGCTTCCAAGTTACACTTCAAGTTCCAAGACACCCTTATTTGTCCCCAAACACTGCACAGTGTGTTCGAAATGGACCACAAAGCGAAACAAGGCATACACACCCACCGTCTAGCAGCCCACGTTCTTGTGGGGAACATAAACATGTATACAAGTGTCTTCTGCACAAGGCAGTGATCTCACGATAAAGGCCTTGGTGAGTCTACTGTTCCTCAGCGGTTAATCACCCACATGGAAGAGTGATTTTTTGCCATGTATCAATTTGCTCAATATATTTCTTTGCCACATACCAAGTCTTCACGAAGAGCACATCTTTATTTTCTGCCACCCAAGCTTGTAACAGAAAAGTTGTTTACTCTCCCTCACTAACTTGAACTAAATTCTATGGCTATAAATAGGAAAACAAATAAAGACCTAGAATTTAAGATACTGGGGGCGAAAACTAACATCTACACATTGTGACTTTAATGGGAATGATCATTTCAGAATTGGAATGAGAATTCCTCAGGGGGATAATAACTGGGACCTCAGTGGAATAGAATAATGCTTTTGTATTCAAATTCTCTGTGCATCCCTAGAAAAAGAAAATATATGCTTTAACCTAGGAGAAGACTTTCTGCCTAAGATGATTTACTTGGTCTCTGTATAATGAACTATTCTCATTGAATCAGTGTGTTAACATCAACCAATTAATTTTTTTTGAGCATCTACAACGCTTACTGCATTCTTCTAAGCATTCTGAGAAATATTCCAAGTCTAACTTGAGAGGTTTTAAGTGTGTATTATGTATATTTGGAGTTATATATGAAGGTACAGGGATATCCAAACTCTAATACAATGCGTGCATATATATGTGTGTGTAACATATAAAGATAACATATCTATTTTATTTAAAAAAATTCTATAGAATTTGACTTTCATGTACCTTTTTAGAAATATATCTGATCCGTAAAACAGCAAACCTATACTAAGAATAATCCTGTACATTTCTATACATGATTTTCCTCTTCAACATTAATGCTTTATATAGCATCTGACATTTCATAGATACTTATCCAATATTTTAGAATTGATTAGTATTTCTCTGACCAAATATCAGCTAAAAGTGACAACAATAAGCCAAGACACCTATTCAATTTTTTTTCATATTATTGGAAGTTGAGAACATTTAGGGGGAAATATGAACATTTTGTAGACTCCTAATATGCTGTTTTTGAAACTGAGCTTAACCTTGACGTTCTAGAGTTGACAAGCATCTGGTCATCAAAGGAAATATTAGCTCATCCACAGTGGAGCTAAAGCCTTCATTACTTTACAAATGGCACAAAATTCACAAAACTGAAAGACAATTGCTTATGTCACTGCTAAAGCCCTAGAGAAAAATCTCTAATTGACCAATCTTTCTTGCTTCTCTAGGACTATCCAAGGAGGCTAATCTCATGTGCTTTCCATTGGCATCATTTTTCAAATTTGCTCTTGGAAATATTGGAAGATTTAAAACCAGATAGGAAAAAAAAAAAAAAAACAACAAAACTTTCCAGCAGCATTCATTTATTCCTTGTAAAATATAAAAAACAAACAGATGAAAAGAAATCCACTGGAGTCTATATAATCTCAAGAAAGATTGAGACCTCTTTTTTTAAGCAGCATTCTAACCTGTCCTGAAAATGCTTGGACCTCGCAAGAGCGCTGGCCTGTTATCAGGGCTTACCTTTTTTGTTTTGTTGTTTTCAGCTATTAAAGGAGGAAATAAATCTCTGATAAGTTAGCATGTTTTCACAGGCAGCTGTGATGCTTCCTTGCACGTTGCCTCTGAGCAATCATACTTAATGTCTGGGCAGAGAACAACTGTCTCACGAGCAGCAACCTGCAGGTCTGATTAAAGAATGGTCTGACAGCTCCCATAGAGATTTCTATCCAGTTTCCTTCAGCCTCCATGTTGGTGGATTTAGGCAAAAAAGCATGATGGCAAAGAAGGGGGCTGTTGCGGGGAACGTGGGAAAACACTGTGGAATGATCAGTGGTCTGAAAGAATACCAGGAGGCATTCTTTCTTCAGCATGGAAAATAAATGTGAACTTTGAGTTACTGTAACAGGCAGTAGGAGTTTTCCAAATAGAGGAGGCTGTATTTACACATGAGAACACAGGCTGCTTGAGGATTACGAGGATCGGGAATTCAAATGTACTTTGTCACTATTGCCAGTTTCATGAGAGAAAGATGGCCCTGGTGAAGCACAGATGGCATATTTAAACGAAAAGCTGATTATGCCAAGAGGTTAGTATGCCTGAGAGCAGCGCTTATTGATCTGTGAGTAGGACGCCAGAGAACTAGCAATGAATATTGATCGGTGAGTAGGATGCAGGAAAGCTAGCAATGAAAAGGAATGCATGACTCTCTCTAAAGCACCTGAGAGAATCAAAGCACCTCGAAACACACATCTAATATAGGGATTCTTTTAATTCCCCTGGTCTCTCCTTTCCTCTATCTTAAAATAGCTGGAAGAAAACCCATCTGTTTAAAATACAGCACACAAAATTAAAAACACGGAACATTAGAAACTAGCGTTGAGTGAAGAAATATTTGCATGCAGAATTAAGAAAAAAATATGCAAGCAGCACAGGAGTAGCAGGGAAAGGAAATCCAAAAGAAGATGACAGCCAGATTTGCTTCAAGAGCAAAATCAAACTGTGATGCACTAAGTGTGGGCCTTCACTGGGCTCACTTCCCTTAAAATGACAGTCTCTATTTTTAGAAGTATCTGGCCAGTTTCAGCTCTGTCTTGCTCGGTACTTGATGGAGACTCAGAATTATGAAGGATAGAAAGAACCTTTGCTGAATCTGAATCTCTGCCCCATCTGAATCTCTGATCTCCTCCGGGTAGCAATATAAGCTCTCAGTCAACAACCCTTACTTGGAGGACATGTAAACTTTAATAATATAAAATTCCTGGGTTTTTTTTTTTGAAACTGAGCTTCCCTAGAGGCCATAACATTTTCAGATTTCTCATCATTAGTAATTAAAATTCACTTCACCATTCTGGATGTGTTGTTACATAAAATAAATTTAAAATGAAGTTCTTGATCATACGTACAGTAAGTCTCATTAGAAAAATTAATCTGATAAATTTCATGTAAATATACCTGAAAGAGAAGTTTTGTTTACTTAACTTTAAAATGTGAGTTGGGATATATATTTTAAACTATTTTCAGGGGCACCTGGGTAGCACAGTTGGTTAAGCATCTGACTCCTGGTTTCAGCTCAGGTCATGAGATCAAGCCCCACATCAGGCTCCGTGCTCAGCACACAGTCGACCTGAGATTCTCTCTCTCTCCCTTTGCCCCTCCCATTCATTCTCTCTCTCTCAATCTCTCTCTAAAATAAATAAATCTTAAAAAATAAATCTTAAAATATTTTCAAAGATTATTTTTCATTCATATTTTCCTGTTTTTGTAAACTGTTTCCCCGTTTTTTTGGCTCAACTGAAATAGCAATGTCAAAACCATGGAGCTATGATTAGGTAAACACCATGCCCATCCAATGGAGAGATGTGCTGAAATTTTTCACGATGATTGTGGTTTGTCAATTTCCTCATTTAGTTCTGCCTGATAAATTGTGAGGCTATCTTATTAATTGCAGACAAATTTGGAATTTTATGTTTATATAGAAAAGTGACCATTTCTATCTCTAGTAATGCTTCTTAACATCCTTTTTAGATATATATTACAGCACAGTTACATGGCTTCCTTTTGGTTAGCAATTGTGTAGTAGATTTTTTTTTTTCTATTCTGAAACAACAAGAGCAACAAGCTGGGGGAGTGGCAGAGGGAGAGGGAGAAGCAGACTCCCTGCTGAGCAGGGAGCCCGACTGACATGAGGCTCGTTCCCAGGACCCCAAGATTATGACCTGAGCCAAAGGCAGAAGCTCAACTGACTGAGCCAGCCAGGTGCCTCTCCAGTCTCTGCCTTTTAATTTGATAATTAATCAGTTGCTATAAACTAATGGCTGGCACATTTGGATTTAACTTTACCATCTTACTATTTGCTATTCAATTTTTTTTTATTCCTTTTTCTCCTCTTTGGCCTTCTTTTTAATCAAGTGTTTTTATTTTATTACATTTTTCTCCATTTGCTTGTTGGGTATATATTCTTTTATTACCTTTCAGTGGTTACCCTACCTACTATCACATATCTTTGACATTTGATTTTTTTAAATTTTTTAAAAAGATTTTATTTATTTATTTGACAGAGACACAGCAAGAGAGGAAACACAAACAGGGGGAGTGGGAGAGGGAGAAGAGGGCTTCCCGTGGAGCAGGGAGCCTGATGCAGGGCTCGATCCCAGGACCCTGGGATCATGACCTGAGCCGAAGGCAGATGCTTAATGACTGAGCCACCCAGGCACCCCTCTTTGACATTTTAGAATCTGTTATAAATGAATACTTTGACCATTTCCCAACAAGGACCTGATCATATATTTATTTATGCTTCTTCCCTTTTGTGGCATTGATTATATATACTTACTTAAACCTGCAAGTTATTATTGCTATTGTTTTATGTAGTTAATATTCATTTATACTTAATCACATGTTTATCTTTTCTGAGCTCTTGACACATTTAAATTTTGTCTCTGTAACTAGATTGCCAGGCTCTTATGGAAGGCTTATTTGTTGTCTTCATAATATCAGTCTCCTCCCTGACCAGTGCTATGAACAACTTAAGTTCCAGCCATATCAAACACTTAACTCCCAACTCCTAGCTCATCATGTCTTAACAGATTGGCTATTACTTTGACATCTTTGCAGATGTCACTCCTTTTCCCTCCAAACCCCATCTCTGTCTTTCAGATTAGCTCAGTGGTCTCTACCTCAAAGATAAGATGCTTCATGCCCTGATCAGATCTGGATTGCATGTCCCTCCTCTGTGACATAAGTTTCATTAGCTATATACACTGAAAGTTTACAAGACTGTTTTTCTACTAGACATTGAATTTCTTCATATTGGGATCTTTGAGGGTTAAGACTTCAACACATGAATTTTGGAGGGACACAATTCAACTCATAACAGCACATAATAGGTATTTAATTACTACATGTGGAATAAGTGATTTGGGGAATGAAGACTTTGTAGCACCTATATGGACCTAGAGTTTCTGATTGATCAATTTGTATGTTTGTGGGAAAGGAACTCGTCTTTCAGTTTATACTATACAACTTACATATAAAAGTTCAAGACAACACATGAGTTGACAGATTAGAATAACAATATAGATGTTTAGACCCCTGTAGTGATAAAAATGATTTTTAAACTTAGTTTGATATATATGTATAACAAAAAATTTTATTTGTAACACTTAAATTCATACTGAGACATGTTTAAAAAGAACTTGTAATCCCAAAGTATTCGCTTGTTACTAAATACATTTCTAGAAACATTCAGAAACAGGTGATTTTTGAAATACAGAAGTTTGAATTTAGTCACTAGAGGGAGCTGTATGTCCCTGTACATAGTAACTTAAAGAGCAGATGTCAATATTTTCAGAATTATAAACATTGATATAAACTAAATTTATAAAGTGAGAAAATCAGGAATAGGGACACTTTAAGAATAAATTAGATTTGAACAAATTCACCTAATTGATATTTATAGAACATAGTACCCAACAATAGCAGAATGCAGTCTTTGCAAATGCACATAAAACAGCTACCAAGATAGACCATAGTCTGGGCCATTAAAGAAATCTCAGAGAACTTCAGAACAATTTAAGACATGTGAAATATGTCATCTGACTACAATGAAATTAGATTAATAACGAAAAGATTCCTGGAAAAAAAAAATCCCTAAATATTTGGAAACTAAACACCCTTCAAGATAACACATGGATTAAAAAAAAAATCAAAAAAGAAATTGAAAAATATTTTAAAATGAGTGAAAATGAAAACAGTACATATCAAAATTTATAAAATTTATAAGGTGCTGATAAAGCAGTACACAAGGGGACATGTATAGAACTAAATGCTTTTATTAAGAAAAAAAGTTCGGGTGCCTGGGTGGCTCAGTTGTTAAGCGTCTGCCTTCGGCTCAGGTCGTGGTCCCGGGGTCCTGGGATCGAGCCCCGCATCGGGTTCCCTGCTCAGCGGGGAGTCTGCTTCTCCCTCTCCCACTCCCCCTGCTTGTGTTCCCTCTCTCACTGTGTCTCTGTCAAATAAATTAAAAAAAAAAAAAAATTCTCAAATCAATGACCTCAGGTTGCGTCTAAATGAACTATAAAAATAGAAGAGCAAATTAAACGCAAAGTAAGAAAAAAAATAAAATTATGATCAGAATGAAATCTAGGAAATAGAAAAAAGAAAAGCAACAGAGAAAATCAATGAAATCTAAAACTGGTTCTTTGAGCAGATCAATAAACTTGATAAAACTCTAACTAGACTGACCAGATGGTCAGAAAAGAGGGAAGACTCAAATGAGCAAGATAGGAACAGGAGTGATGACATTACTACAGACTCTACAGAGCTGCTATTAAACTACAGTTGGAATGCAGTTTTAATAACCTATGGACTAAGAAAAGAATACCTTTGTGTGGTGATTGGTCTTCCCCACCCTGACCTCGCTAGGCAAGGTTTGAGACCTTTTTGGATCTCTATAGCATTTTTCTACTTACCCCCTCATATTCTAAATTACTTTAATATGTATGTGACTCCTACCCTTGACAAAGAGCTTCTGCAGACATTTGCTGAGCAAATAACTTGCAAGTATAAAGGTATAAATACTCTAGATTATATGAGTTGTAACTTAGAATAAAAGTGCACATTAGCAGAGTCAGCAAGCTCACTTTGAATGACTTCTTGGGGTGACCACCTAGTGGCCCCTCTGGAAGAAAAGACCTGTTAGAAATTACATAAGGGAGCAGCTGGATCTCTTTCTTGCCTGTCACCTCTAATTTGCTCTTTCCTAACTATTCATGAGATTGAGCATCTTTTTGTATGTTTTGGCCAACTGTATTTCCTTTCTGAGGGATTGAATTTTTATATTTTTGCCCATTTTTATTTTTTGTTACTTTTGCTTCAAAACTTCATAAAAATGTATAATTGGAATTTTAATCCTTTGAGAGTTATATATCTGTTGCAAATATTTTTCTCAAGATAAAACTTATTTTGGGGCGCCTGGGTGGCTCAGTTGGTTAAGCAACTGCCTTCGGCTCAGGTCATGATCCCAGAGTCCTGGGATCAAGTCCCACATCGGGCTCCCGGCTCAGCAGGAAGCCTGCTTCTCCCTCTCCCACTCCCCCTGCTTGTGTTCCTGCTCTCGCTGTCTCTGTCTCTGTCAAATAAATAAATAAAATCTTTAAAAAAAAAAAAACCTTATTTTTTACTATTGCTTATAGTGTCCTTTACTGTTATTTATTTTTATTCCTATTTTAGGTCCCCAAGTGTTGTAGGTTTCATTTTTCTTAGTTTCTCACCTAATAAACGAAAAGGTACCCAAAATTTGAAATATACAATCTACTGAGGTTTTTTTCTAACATTTTATTGTTTTGTACTATAGGCTTAAATTCTTAAATGCATCTGGAATATATTTGGTATATAATATGAGATGGAATCTATCTTTCTTCCAGATTAAATGTCAGTTGCACTACCACCTTTGTTAAGTAAACCATCATATTTCCTGTAGTATTGAAAAGTCAACTTTTCTGTATAATGTTCCATATACATTCAAGAATATATTTTAGGATTCTAATCTTCTACCAATATATTTATTTATTCCAGTACTGATACCATGCTGTTAATTTTATAGTAAATTTTCAATGTGTTAATACTTAACAGGTTCCCCACTAATTTTAAAATTAATTTTGGTGGATATTTTAGATTTCCTGGGTGTATAAATATATTATCTGCAAATAAAAGTTTTGCTTCTCCTTTTCTAGTTTTTAAAACTTTTTCCTTATTGCTATTTGCGAGAATCACCTTTAATATTACATATAGATGTAATTTGGGTTATTCCTGTTTTCCTGATTTTAGTGGAAATGACTTTATCATCCACTATTTGGTATAATATTTGCTTTTGGCTTTAGCAAATAGTCTTAATTATGTTTAAACATTTGCTTGTGTACTTTGAAATGTAGATTTTGAAATTTACAAAAAGGTATTGAGAAAAGCATAACTATTGTAAGTATACCAACCAATATTAACCATGGATGATATTTCATTCTTATTCTAGTCAGGGTTTTCATTTGCAATATTTATTAAATTTTATCAAAGCCTTTTTATTATCAACTTACATAAATATGAAATCCCTTTCTATAATTTGTAGATGTACTTAATTATAGTAAGATTACATACTAATGTCCATTTAAATTTATTTTCTTGGGATGAACCCTATTTGGTTATGTTGAATTAATCTCAACTCATTGCTAAATTTGGTGATATGAGGGTTTTTACATATTTATAAATGAATTTGATCTATGTTTTCTTTTTCATATTAAATGTAACATATTTGTATTAGGTTTATGTTTCATAATTTATTGTCTAAAATAGTTTAAATGCCCTGAGAAGTGTATTCTCTTTAGAAATTAGTTCAAACTCAGCTACAAAACCAGGCCTATTCCTTCTTAAAATGGTGACTTTTCAATTATCTTTGTAGGATCTTTAATGGTGACTGATCCATTTAGATACTTTCTCCTTGGGTCAATTTTTCATAGTATTTATTTTAGTATGAAATCATTTTCTCTAGATCCTTAAATTTCTTGCCATGTATTCTTTTAAAGTTACAAAGTTGCATAAATAATCTCTCACAGTTTGAAAATTACTTCCATATTTGTGATTTTGTGTTGCCTCAATGTCAATGTCAAAAATCTTTATGCTCTATTTCCTTATCTGATAGCCATAGTTTTATTTTAATGCACCTTTCAAAGTACCAGTTTTTATGTTTCTTTATCCTTTCTACTATTTTTGTTTGAGTTGATTTTTTCAACCTGGGCTTTAAAATAATTACCTTCAGGTTGACAACAAGACTCTTAATCAAAGACTAACTTTTAGACCTAAAATGTTGACACATCACTATAAAAGCAAGGCTAGGGGCGCCTGGGTGGCTCAGTCGTTAAGCATCTGCCTTCGGCTCAGGTCATGATCTCAGGGTCCTGGGATCGAGCCCCGCGTTGGGCTCCCTGCTCCGCGGGAAGCCTGCTTCTCCCTCTCCCACTCCCCCTGCTTGTGTTTCTTCTCTCGCTGTGTCTCTCTCTGTCAAATAAATAAAATCTTTAAAAAAAAAAAAAAAACAGCAAGGCTAAAGTCTCACAGAGGAATCAACTATTTATTAAATATCTTTTGCATAAATGGTACCTACTAGTATTAATCATTCCCAGCCTCCATGGGAAAGCTGAAATATTCCAAAGAGAAAGGTAAATAAGTAAAAGGCACATGTAGGCCTGTAGGTTGAATGAACTCCCAGTATGTTTTTTGTAGCTTCCCATAGCATCACTGGATTCCTTCACCCAACTAAAGTGGAAATTGAGGAACATAGACAAAAGCAATCCTTGGCTATTATGGTAAAAAGAAACAGTACATGAAGACTTTAGGCATGACCAAGGTGAAGTACAAATCTCTTATCTCTAAGAGAATCTTTTCTCTGGTATCTATGTCTCTTCACATATTTTATGTTTTACTCTCGGCAGTATTTTTAAAAAAGGATTTATTTCAAACAGGGCTTTTGTTCACATGAAATTTATGACAACCACTGTGGTAGTCTGAAAAAAACAAAACCTCCAAAAGATAACATTCACTTCTTAAGCTTCAGCATCTGTGAATATCACCTTATAGTCAAAAGACTAAATGCTACCTTATTTGGGAAAAAAGGTCTTTGCAGATTTATGAAGTTAAGTGTTTTGAGATGAGGAGATCCTCTAGGCCCCTAAATGCCAACACAATTTTTTTTTTTTAATGAAATAGAGGGAAAGGAAATATCACACACACATATATACACACATAGTGAAGAAAGAGGCAGAGATTGAAGTCATGCAGCCACAAGCCAAAGAACACAAAAAAATGCAGCCACTAGAATCTGTAAGAAGCAAAGAATAGCTTCTCCTACTGGAGCAGAACCACCTTGATTTAAGACTCTGGCCTTCATGACTGTGGGAAAATACATTTCTGTTTTTTGAAGGCGCCAAGTTTGTGGTAACTTGGTACAGCAGCCCTAGGAAACTACTTAAGCTGCTTTATGTCTTAAATTCAATTTTATATGCTCAGGAGAAACTTTTAGAGCCTATTACCATATATTATCATTTAAGGTAAGAACTGACATTCTTCCTTTCACAAGGATGTCTTTGAAATGGTCATCTTTCAGCAAGACAAAGGAAGGCAAAGGCAATTTATTAAAAATATGACTCAAGTTCTACACCCCAGAGTAGTTTCTGCTCAAAAGCATATTTATTATGAACCAACAAAGTCAGTTTTTATTGAAATCTATTAATGGATGGGCAGACATTTGACTCTCACTGATTTTAGTTGCATGAAATTTCTTTTAATTTCTTTTATACCTCTACAAATTAAGGTAACACTTGATTGGAGAGAAGCCATAATAAACCCAAGTCCCATGGGAGTAAAATTTTACTTACTTATACCTTCTAATTTTTTAAAAAAGATTTACTTATTTTAGAGAGAGCATGAGCAGGAGGGGCAGAGGGAGGAGAGAGCATCTCAAGCAAACTCTACGCTGAGGGCAGAGCCCGCCCAATGCGGGGCTAGATCTCATGACCCTGAGATCATGACCTGAGCAGAAACCAAGAGTCAGACACTCAACCATCTGTGCCACCCATAAGCCCCTACACCTTCTAATTTTTTATTCATACTGCAAGTTGAAGTACATATATGTAATTAAGCAAATCAGATTTCATGATAATAAATACCAAAGAATTCTCTTGCTTTAATAATAGTTTGAACAATTCTCATCAGATTTTTATAGACATTATCTCCAATCTTTACTAGATTTTAGTTATTTCCATTTTAGAAATGAGTAAAGTGAGAATTAAAGTGTTAGTTGCTGAAGGTTATCAAGCCAAAAAGATAGAAACTACAAAAGTTCTGACTTTCTAGCCTATGTTCTTTCCACTATACTGCATTTCCTCTTAACTCTGATACCTGCCCCCACATACTGCTTGAAAATGGAAAAAGACCTTAAACTAAAGCTCTACCTTCTTCTTTGCCCTTTTCTTCCTCTCCCCCCTCCCCTTCCTCTCTTTTTCCTCTTTTCTCCTTCCTCCCTTTCTCATCAAAAGGGTCTTTGAGTTGGCTTAGAGATATAATTAAAATTGTCATTTTTTTCTATAACAAAACATGTACTGAGTTCCTATATCTATGTTTACCTGCCTAGTGTTAAAATTGATATCAGCACCCAATTTTCTTGTGCTTCATGTTTTATGTGCTGCACTGCAAGTTATTTTGTTCTAAGACTCTCACAAATATCACACTGACTCCCAGAAATAGATGTGCATAAATAGACCCGAGTGATCCTTGACAAAGATACAAGTAATACAATAGAGCAAAGATGTTCTTTTCAACCAATGGTGCTGCAACAACTGGACATCCCCATGCAGAAAGATGAATCTAAAAGCCAACTTCACACCCTCCACAAAATAAATCACAGATCTATATATTAAACACAAAACTAAAAGTCTAAGATCACATAGGAGAAAACCTAGATGACCTTGGATTTGGTGATGGCTTTATATTTCCAACACCATAGGCATGATCCATGAAAGAAATAATTGATAAGCTGGACTTCATAAAATTAAAAACTCTGTTCTGCAAAAGACACTGTCGAGAGAATTAGAAGACAAGCCACAGACTGGGAGAAAATACTTGCAAAAGATATATCTGATAAAGGTCCATTATCCAAATTATATGAACACTTAAAATTCAATAAGAAAATAACCTGATTTTTGAAAGGGTCAAATACCTTAACAGACAATCATTAAACAAGATGTACATATGAAAAATAGGCATATACCATAATGACATCATATATCATCAGAGAAATGCAATTTAAAACAATGAAATACTGCTACACACCTATTAGAATGGCCCAAATCTCAAACACTGACAACACCAAATGCTGGCCAACGATGTGGAGCAACAGGAACTCTCATTTACTGCTGGTGGGAACGCAAATTAGTACAGCCACTTGGGAAGACAGTTTGGCAGTTTCTTTCAAAACTAAACATATTCTTACCATAAGATCCAGCATTTGTAGTCCTTGGCATTTACCTAAAGGAACTGAAAACTTAGGTCCACACAAAAACCTATGCACAAGTGTTTACAGCAGCTTTATTCATAATTATCAAAACTTAGAAGCAATCAAGATGCCCTTTAGTGAAGGGCACTCTTCACCCTTTAGTGAAGGTGAATGAGTAAATATGGAGATTTGTAACTTGGGCAATGCGGGGCTAGATCTCATGACCCTGAGATCATGACCTGAGCAGACAATGGAATATAAATCAGTGCTAAAAAGAATGGGAGCTAACAAGTTCTGAAGATACGTGGAGGAAACTGAAAAGCATATTACTAAGTGAAAAACAATTTGAGAAAGCTACATAATGTATCATTCCACATGTATGCTCTGGAATAGGCAAAACTATGCAGATACTAAAAAATTCAGTGGTTGCCAGGGGTTAAGGGAGAGAGAGAGAGAGAGAGAGAGGAGAGACAGAGCACAGAAGAATTTTAAGGCAGTAAAACTACCATATATGATACTCTAACAATGGATATACATCATTATACGTTTGTCCAAAGCCATGGAATGTACACCACCACAAGTGAACTCTAAACTACAGACTTTGGGTGATTATGATGTGTCAGTGTAGGCTCATCCGTTATAACAAATGTATCATGCTGGTGGGGGATGTTGGTAATGGGGAAAATTATGCATGTGTGGGGGCAGAAGGTATATGAAAAATCTCTGTACCTTCTAAATTTTCTTGTGAACTTAGAACTGCTATAAAAAATCTTTTTAAAAGATCACATTTACTAGGGTGCCCTGGGTGGCTCAGTCAGTTAAGCGCCCAACTCTTGATTTCAGCTCAGGTCATGATTTCAAGGTTGTGGGATTGAGCCCCGCATCAGGGTTCCACGCTGGGCATGAAGCCTGTTTCTCTCTCTCTCTTTCTGTCAGAAAAAAGATCACATTTACCTAGTGTATTTAATCCTCTGATCTTGACCCTATTTTTCACTGTCTGTCTCAGAAATGGTATAATATCTTTCCAATTGCCCAAGTTACAAATCTCCAAATGACCTGCAATTTTACTCTCTATTACCCACGTTCCTTTCACGCCAGATGTAGCTATTCAAATTCTGTCCAATTGAAAGAGTGGGAGTCATAGACCAATTGAAAATCTAATAAAAACTCACACCCAGGGGTGACTAGGTGGCACAGTTGGTTAAGCGTCTGACTTGGTTTTGGCTCAGGTCGTGATCTCAGTGTCCTGGGATCAAACCCCATGTCTGGCTCAGCGTAGAGTCTGCTTAAGACTCTCCCTCTCCCTCTGCTTCCCCCCCCCCCCCCGCCCACCGTGTTCTCTCTCTCGCTCTCTCCCTCTCAAATAAATAAATCTTAAAACACACACACACACACACACACACCCAAAAGACACACAGAAAAAGTACATGCATTTTCAGGGGCTTCACAGATATCTCAGAACCCATCCTTAGACTGTGTCTTGTAAACCCTGCCTCTGCTAAGCATTTTCTCCTTAATCTGTCTCAGTTTTGCATCCACTCTGCACTTCAGTTTTCTTCATCTTTCATCTGAATTATAGTTTAGTGTCTCAGCTGATCCCCTGACTCCTGTCTCTAATCTATTCATTAACCAGATGCCATGATAAACTTTCTAAAACAGATGTCCTAGCCTGCCTGCTCTTGTCAAGCCTGGAGCCAGCTCATACTGGCTGGCAAATATTAATGATGGGCATTTCTTCCCAGCTCTGAGTTTAGGGATAGCAGGTTGGTACCTTAAAATCAGTCTTGTAGGAGTATTTACACTATTAAAATTGGTAAACACTACAAATCCGGCTTTTTTAATTTAGAGAACGGGTTTAACAGCGTAATACTGCCTGTAGTTTTAAATTCTGGTGTTTCCCATTGTCTAAAGTTCAAACTCCTAGCGTGTTAGGCCCCTGTAATCTGGTCTTCAGTGTCTTTTCCAGCTCCATATCCCTCTGTTCTCTATATCCCTCTGTTCTGCCAAAGTTATAATCTCCAGTCACACCAAGCTACTCATAGCCCCCTGATTATACTAAGTGATTTCCCATATCTGTAACCCAGAATGTGCCAGTCCCAATACCAAGAATCCTTCTCAAAAGTGTAATCTATTTTGTTCAAAGTCAATCATAAATATTGCCCTTTCTGACCAGTCTTCCCTATTATTCCCACTCACAATCAGTCCCTATTCTGCTCCTTTACCCCTCCCATGACATTTAACAATGGTTTAATAAAAATTTATTGAGTGCCCTCTAGGCAACAGCAATATATTTCTGTCTGTTCTAAATGTATTATAAGTTCCTTCTAGTCAAAGATTGTATTTATCTTTTTTGATTCTCAAGATTGACCCTCCATCCTAAGTATAGAACTTTACCCAATAAGTTTGTTGAATTTTTTTTTTTTTTAAGATTTTATTTATTTACTTGACAGAGCACACAAGCAGGGAGAGCAGCTGGTGGAGAGGGAGAAGCAGGCCCCCTGCTGAGCAGAGAGTCAGAGGTGGGGCTCAATCCCAGGACTCTGGAATCATGACCTGAGCCAAAGGCAGATGCTTAACCGACTGAGCCACCCAGGCGCCCCAAGTTTGTTGAATTTAATCAAAACCCTTTATGGTTCTAGTACAATTCAACACTCATTTAATTTGTAATAGGGTTCTAGGTAGTAAAGCTGGAATGAAGGCTACATATGTGTCTGTAGAACATGGGACACAGTAGAAAAGGGGTATTAACTTTTAACAAAGTTGAAGAGAGTATCTACAGTATGACACATTTGTCTTCAAGGCACACGAAGTACCTCTGGGTAATTTATTTCTTGTTCTGAAGGTTAATTTATGACCTTCCTTTATTTTATTTTATTTTATTTTTAAAGATTTTATTTATTTATTTATTTGACAGAGAGAGACACAGCGAGAGAGGGAACACAGCAGGGGGAGTGGGAGAGGGAGAAGCAGGCTTCCCGCCGAGCAGGGAGCCCGATGCAGGGCTCGATCCCAGGACCCTGGGATCATGACCTGAGCCAAAGGCAGACGCTTAACGACTGAGCCACCCAGGCACCCCTATGACCTTCCTTTATAACATTATTAAACTGTGTACTGAGAACCCCTATTGGGGACAGTCATTAGTAAAATTACTCTCAGGAGCAGGTTTGAGAATCTATGGTTTTGCCTAGTTTTGGTGGATATTAACCAAGCTAGATGTCACATGTTCCCTATGACTCATTCCTCACAGCAGTCAGGAAGAATGAATATTTCTATTCCTAAATTCCCGAAGAGGAAAGTAAGGCAAAAGAAGACTGTGTGGTTTGTTCACATTTAGCATGAAATGTGCATAGCATATGCACTGACACAAAGCAACCAGACAGCATTTTAATTGCTCATCTAACCTCCGGAAAGAGTCACCATCTGTTGAAATTCTGAAGATTAAAAGATATAAAACCTGACAAAAAACTGAAAGCACATAATAAACCATAGAGCCCAGTCACAAATCTTGGAAAACATCCACAGTAAAATGTAATTTATCTACAAATAAGAAGAGAATTATACCCCCAATTAAAAGAGAATGCCAAGAAGCATTCATATGGGGATAGAACCCAAAATGAAATAGTGTTTTGACCTTTGAAAGGCAGTCCACAATGAAAGCCTTGTTATCTGTGGTGAAGGGAATGCCCTTCCCATCTCCCCAGGGATCAAACCTTGTCCCTAAACAGCCTGTATTTTTATCACTGAGATTAGTTTCAGTCAAATTATCAAAAGCTACATGACATTTGACCATTGTCACAGAGACAAGCTCTTCATCTCTGGAAATGTCAGTTGTTAATGTATATTTTTAAAACCCCATTTTATAAGTAAAAATTGTAAATGCTAAAACTGAACTTCAGTCTCCCATGTACTTCTGTGTACAAACAGAGTTCTCAAAGTGTTGAAAGTCTAGTAGTAAAACAGATGTTAACGTGTTGACCTTACCTCAGATCTTTACTCTGCTTCATGAAATCATGATTGATTGATTATGCAATCATCAGGTGAAATTTCAACTGAATCCCTGCCTTAACTATAATCACCACTCAGTGGACACTTGTTAATAACAGTGGCTAATACTCATTGCAGCAGTTAATCTCCTTAATCCTCACCACACCCCTATGAGATCAGTGCCATTGTTAGAATTTTACATTTGAGGAAACAAAGGCATCAAGTTTTTGGTTTTGTTTTTTTAATATGCTCAATATCAGCTAGTAATTTTTTTTAAAGATTTTATTTATTTATTTGAGAGAGAGATTGAGATAGAGCATGAGGGGGGGGAGGGTCAGAAGGAGAAGCAGACTCCCCGCCGAGCAGGGAGACCAATGCGGGACTCGATCCAGGGACTCCAGGATCATGACCTGAGCCAAAGGCAGTCGCTTAACCAACTGAGCCACCCAGGCCCCCGCAGCTAGTAATTCTTAAAGTTGGAATTCCAACCTAGTCAGTCTGGTGCCAACACACACACTTAACCACTACTTGAAACCAAAAAAAAAAAAAGTTCTGATAAAATTTTTACTATATATGTTATTAACTCATGTAGTGGAACATTCTAGATGATTTTTTTGTTGTTGTTAGCAACTGAGTGACAGCATTCACAATGTTCTCAAATAAACTAGACATATTAAGTTGTAACTAAGAATTATGAAATGCCTACAATGTGCCAGGTAACCATGTGCTACTGGGAATCTGAAAACTAACCAGGCATAACCTTGCCCTCCAGAATTTTAGAGTGGAGAGGAGACAGATTCATAAACAGAGCATAGATATATGGTTTAGGGCTATGGCAGGATTGACCAGAACCCAAGAGAGGACACAGGGTGCCATGTCATCCCCACAGGAGAGACTAGGGAAGGAAGCTAAGACTAGGCGTTGCATGGTTGGATACTGCGGTAGACAGAATAATATCCACCCCCAAACATGGCCATGTCCTTTTTTATCCCTGGAAATGTGAATATGTTACCTTTCACGGCAAAATGGACTTTGCAGATGTGATTAAATTAAGGATCTTGAGATGGGGAGATTATCCTGAATTATGCAGGTGGACCCAACATAATCACAAAGGTATTTATAGGAAAGAGGGGAGGCAGGAGAACGAGGAGATGTAAAAATAGAAGCAGAAGTCAGAGTGAAGTCATTTTTGGCTTGAAGATGATAGAAGGCTGCAGGTGAAAGAATGAGGGCAGCCTCTAGACACTGGAAAAGACGAAGAACAGATTCTGCCCCCGAGCCCCCAGAAAGAACACAGCCCTGCCACCTTGGTTTTAGCCCCACAAAACCCACTTCAGACTTCTGAGCTCCAGAACTATCACATAATAAATGTGTGTTGTTTCAAGGCACCAAGGATGTGGTAATTTGTTGTAGCAGTGATAGGAACTAATACACGCCTCGGGTTTCAGGTCTCATCTTCAGTGTCAACTTGGCAGGTTGTTGCTGGCCACTCGTATAAATGTTTCCCTCTTATTCTCTCTTCTATCACCTGAGGGTTTTTTTTCTGCATGGAATTTAATGACATTTTAACTATGCATTTAACTATGCCTAACTATTTAATGTTTCTTCTCCATTGAGCTGTAAACTCCGCGAGAGCAGTAATAGACGTTGCCTAGCACAATGCATAATACATGGGGAGCGCTCAGTGATGTTGGTGATGAGGGAAAGAAAATAGGAACGAGCTAAGGCTTTCCATGCCTCAACCTGTAGGTGAAGATGAGCAGATGGGCCCATTCAGGAAACAGAAATTTCTCCATGTGTCTGGAGCCAGAGGGGAAGGAAGGATGAGAAAGTTGGAGAGGGGTTCTGCTCAGTAGCATGGACTTCATGACTTCGTTCTACAAACAAAGAATGCCATGCCAAGATTTTTTTTAACTACATCAGATTTGTTTTATTTTTTAAAAAGTCATTCTCACAGTATTGTGGAGAATAATTGGAAGGAACCAAGACTAGAAGCAGGAAAATGGAAGACTTTTGCATTAGCCCGATAAGGAAACTATGAGAGTCTGAATCAAAAGTGATGAAGAGATGGAGGGAAGGCAACAATTTACATAATAAAAAGGAAGTCACTTGTTTTCTTTTAAAAGTCATACACTTGGCAAAAATAAAGAACACATGCTAAGTAAACAATTCTGTTAGACTTTCAGTTATTTTGGCTCAATAATTTAGATTTCTAGAGAACTTTGAGTCTTCAGAGTTCTAAGGACATTTTTCACATAAAACAGCATTTCACAAACTTTACTCAAAAACGAACTTTACTCATAATTTTCTTACCACAGGTTTATCATCTGCTCTATTCTGTACATCGTACTTTTGTTTAAAGCAACATTAAATCAACAATTTCGAGAAATCAGCCTCATCCTAGGCAAGATCAATAAAACCACAATTCAGAGTGCCACCTGTATTTTTCTAAAATGTATGAAGATAAATATTTAACTATGAAAATAAGTGTTAACTGTTTACAATCTAAAATCATTTCACCGTGTCACCACTAAACGTGCCACGCTGTGGTTGATACAGAGAGTAGCTAATCTGTCTGAGCATGCCTCTCTAAAAATGGAACAAAAGAAGCTTGCAAAAGAAAAATGAAACTAAGAGGTAACACTTTCGTTCAACTCTCATGGCCGCCTTTGATTTGGTTCCACACGTAAGTCATTGAACTGTATCTAATGTAGTCCTCTCAGAAACTAGTGCAATTGTCGGTCATCTAAAGGGTCTCTCTTCTCACCTCTATATTCTACTACCACACCAGCTTCCAAACTTTGTGCTAAATCATTCCAATGGAAATCATTTTCTATTACCAGCAAAAATGATAAAAATTAGAGATTTTTAGAATTTCCTTTTTAGTTATTAGCCTGTCAACCAGTACAAAACAGGATGTTTTCTCTGAGTAAAATCCAGGTCTTCCACTATCTTCTGGGTTAGTTATATTTTTCAACAACTTTTTAATTTTTTTTTCCTGTTGTTTTGCTTTGCTTTGCTTTGTTTCACTGTGCTGTGCATTTGGCTACAACAGGGGGAGTTACAACATGTCACCCAATCTGCTAAAATATTTTAGGCTATAAAGGGCAGAATATGGGCGCCTGGGTGGCTCAGTGGGTTAAGCGACTGCCTTCGGCTCAGGTCATGATCCTGGGGTCCCTGGATCGAGTCCCGCATTGGGCTCCCTGCTCAGTGGAGAGTCTACTTCTCTCTCTGTCCCTCCCCTCTGCTCGTGCACTCTCTCTCTCTCCCTCTCTCGCAAGTAAATAAATGAAATATTTTTTAAAAAATTTAAAAAGGGTAGAATATTCTATTGCAAAATGAATGTCAACCATCTCAAATCTGGGTAAACTGAAATTTAAAACATTTTATAGGACATATTTCTCAAAATATCCCCTCAAGTCAACACAGTGTAAATTTAATTTCAAATATTTTAATCACTAGGTTTAGATGGGAAACTGTAAATTTGAAGTAAACAAGTGGAAAGTTTTGCTCTTGGAATTTCTCCTTTCAGTCTAACTTTATGGCTCTGGCATTTACTGCATATGCACATGATGAATTAATTGAATCAGGTGTCCCTGTTACAAAACCAAGTCATACATAATTCAAAATCTCATTGTTTTCTGTTTGTATTATTTTGGGATATGTAGTTGAGCAGGTTGAACCTCAATTTACCTTCATAGATAATATTTTAAAAATTGCTAAGCTTCAACAGTGCAAGTAAGAGAGCCATTTAATCTGCTTAAAAGTGAAGAACAGCCACCTGCCTCAGGAGTTTGAAAAAATATTCCTTAAATGCAGTATTTGCATAGAAACAGGGAGTTGGCTCACTAAACTTTTTTCAGCATCTATGCCTAGCTACTACTTTATTTAATTCCACACAGACATGTTTAAATGTATAGTATTATAATTGCTTACATACTCATAGCAAATTAAAAATACTTATAAATTTAAATATACTATAAAATACTCATGGGGTGTGCATGTGTACGTACGTGTGTGTGTGTGTGTGTGTGTGTATAAACTTAAAATGTTCTCCTAGGAACTATACTTAAAAACACTTTGTGTGTGTTTCTCATAGCTTACCTTTTCACCATGAGAATTAACTTTCTTCCTCAAAGTAACATAAAAGCAGATAAAATATGAACACTATATGAATGGTATTTTGCTGTGTAATACCATAAATACATAGTTTTAAACTAGAAAGAGATGTCATAAATATAATTTAAAATTAGATTAAAAAAGCTAATATGGAATACCTACTATATCAAAACAGAAGTAAAATGTTAATTTATATCTTCATATATACACATTTATTTTACCTTTATAGGTAAAAAAAAATACTCTTCGCAGTAACTTTAATGGATTACATTCACATAAATATATCTAAAATTTTGAAAAATAAGATGTTTTGGAAATATTTTGAATATATGTAATACTTTATATTATGTGTTATAAACACACACACCCCACACACATACATATAATTTCCTCTTTTTTCACATAATGAAAATATACATTACCAGCTTATCATTTCTACAGTCAAAACCCAGCCTTGTTTAAATTTTGGGAAATTCTATCTCATGAAACTGACCTTTTGGTATTTAAGATAGAAATTCTATCTTCTCTACACACATCAGCTTAATTTTTTCACTTCTGTATTAAGAATAAAAGCAGTCACATAAACAGGTTTCAGAATTGTAGTTTCTTAAACTCCCACTCCCACCAGTGTTTCTCTCGCTGTTTCTGAACCTTTTACATCTGAAATATTTATGGCAATATACACCTAAACATTAATAATGTGTTGGATTGTCTTAGTTTTCCAGAATTCTAGTCAAGCAAACCAGAAATAATGATGCCTTTTAAACTCTGAGGTTAATTAAAATATGCATATACTTTTGGTAATTTAAATTTTTTTTTACCTATTTAAAGACTTAAAGAAAATAGTGATTAAAATAACCCATAATCAAAATACAGAGGAAGAAATATTTAAAGAGGATAAAATTAATTTGGCTAATTTAGCATTTGAATAATCAGAAAAAAATTCTGTGACAACTTTTATCTTCCTATGTATTTGAAAATCTCTGATTAAAATAGTAATTTGTAGGCACTAGAGAAAACCTGGAAACTACAAAAAAGCATGAGGAGGGAAATAACACACGATTGCTCCAAACAGAAAATAACTATCCCCATTTTGGTGGATCTCCACCCAAAGGTTCACATACATGTTCTGAGTCACACACACACACACACACACACACACACACACATTTTTTTTTCTTTTGTGTAGCTAAGATTACAATGTATACTTGTAAATGTTATTATTTTTCTAGCCATTCTATTTTTTTGCTAACTTAGTTTTAATGTTTAAAAAATACAAATAGTATTTCAGAGTGATATATAAAAATTTATCTTATTTTCCAGATCTCAGTCATTTCCAATTTTACCCATTTTGATAACACTGTAACATAAGATGCTTGTGAATACTTTCCTCTGAATCATTGATTATGTTTAAATCTTTTCTTTCTTTTTTAATTTAAATTTAATTAGCCAACATATAGTACACCATTAGTTTCAGATGTAGTGTTCACTAATTCATCAGTTGCATATAACACCCAGTGCTCATCACATCAGTGCCCTCCTTAATGCCCATCACCCAGTTACCCCATCGCTCCTCCCCCTCCCGAAATCTTTTCTCTTTCCAACATCATAGCCATCATGGTAGGCCAATTCACCCTTGAATGGCTGTGTTGCCAGCCTCTAAGCCAAACGTTCCACATTCACTTTCGCCCCCTACAATCGAAACTCCACCTTATTGCCTGAGTGGTCTTCTTAGAACACCGATATGCTGGCATTTTCTGCCTTAAACTTTTCAGTGGCTGCTCATTGCTTCCAGGATACAATTGAAGTGCTTATGCTCAAAATCTGCCTGCCTACCTTCCCTTCAAACCTCACCTTGAGCTAGATTCCTCTTCCCTTATCAAGTTCATATTGTTCAAGGATTCCTGCAGTTTCTCTTGATGCCAGTTGAAAATCTTTCCAGGGGCACCTGGGTGGCTCAGTCGTTAAACGTCTGCCTTCGGCTCAGGTCATGATCCCAGGGTCCTGGGATCGAGCCTCACATCGGGCTCCCTGCTCAGCAGGAAGCCTGCTTCTCCCTCTCTCACTCCCCCTGCTTGTGTTCCCTCTCTTGCTGTGTTTCTCTCTGTCAAATAAATAAATAAAATCTTTAAAAAAAAAAAAAAGAAAATCTTTCCAAAATACAACCTTCTCATGTGCCATTCTGTCCATCTAGAACAGTTCCTTCCTTCTTCATATAGCCAACTTTGACGTACCCTTCATGTCTTATTCTAAATGCTACTTCCTACTTCCTTAGGGAAAACACATCTTATATCCCTTCCCAGCCCCCTGAAATGTTTCATAACACTTACCAAGATAGTAAATTCATATATATATGTATATATGAAATTATTTTTCCTTTACAATCTTTAACTTGTTTTATACACCTCTCTGCATTATGCTGTTCTCACTCACTAAGGCCCTAGGAAAGACTTCTAAGTTAACTGGTACCCATTTTTAATGGCCACACTGTATGCTATGGTACAGATGGATCTTAATTTATTCAACTACTCATCTATTGTTGACCATTAACTCTGTTGCCAGTTTTTAGTTACTATACTCAATGCTGTAATAAAATAAAATAAATATAAATAATATAAACATAAAATAAATATAATATGCTAATGCTTTTATTTCCAGAAATTAGTTTCCAAGGATTTGCATGCTACTTTTAAGAATACAATGTATTTCACATTGTAATAGATATGGTCAGACTGAGTTCTTAAAAGTTGCATAATCTTATATTTATACAATCTATATTTTTAATTTTCCCCATTCCCACCAGCAATAGGTATTGTAAAGTTTTTCCAGTCTAATTAGAATAAAGTGATATATCATAGTGATTTTAATTTGCATTTCTCCTATTGTTGATGAGGTTGGGAATCTTTCTATGAATTTATTGGCTCTTTGGATTTAATCTCCTATGTGATTGTTTATCCATATATATTGCCTATTTTCCTTTTCATTTTTTTCTGTGAATTTGTAAAAGATTTTTAGTATATTATAGATTTTAGTTCTTCATGTGCTATATGCATTACAATTATTCTTCCAAATCAAATATTTATATATAGATATTGTTTTTGGTATTTTGTGCCTTATTAAAGCTACACTTTTTTTTCTTTTCTTTTTTTAAGGTTTTATTTATTTATTTGAGAGGGAGAGAATGAAAGAGAGAGAGCACGAGAGGGGGGAGGGTCAGAGGGAGAAGCAGACTCCCTGCTCAGCAGGGAGTCCGACGTGGGACTCGATCCTGGGACTCCAGGATCATGACCTGAGCTGAAGGCAGTCGCTTAACCAACTGAGCCACCCAGGTGCCCCAAAGCTACATTTTTTAAGTAGTCAAAAATGTTCACTTCCTCTTATATGTGTCTTTTTTCTCTGTTTTAAGAAAGCATCCTCTACATCTCAGTTTTATATACAGTCTCTAGTGTTTCTCATAAGATGTTTAATGTTTTTACATTTATGTTTTGTATTTAATGTTAATCCATCTATAATATATTTATGTATAGGCATAAAATGTGGGATCATTTTATTTCTTCCAAGATGAAAAGCCAGTTGACTGAGCATAAATTAATAAGTAATCCATTTTTCCCAATCAATTAAACTATTATTTTGGCATGTAGTAAATTCTTATACTTAATAGGCATATTTCTGAATTTCTCTATTTTTTACTATTTGTCTATTTCTATGTTGACATTATGTTGATATGATTACAAAGGCTTTATTTTTTTAGTATTATGATCTCTGATAAGGCAGAGCCATATTCTCATTCTTGTTAATATATTCTGGTCTTATCTTGACATTTTATCTACTATATATATTTAAGTTTATTTTATCCAGTATTTTCCACCTAAAAATAAACTTGTTGGCTTGTTGGGATTCTAATTGGAACTGTATAATATTTATATGTTAATTTCTGGAGAACTTATATTTTATGATAGTGAGTCTTAACCATTCAAGAACCTTGCAGGTCCCCCAAGTATTTTATTCTGATGAACAAATAATAGCTTACTTGGGTTTGGATTTTTATGTTGTACTTCCTTTCTCTCAGTAATTTATAGATCCTATATCACTGCCTTTGAACTCAGTTGTGAATAAGATGTCCAGCATCAATCTGATTTTCTGTTCTTCTATAGATTACTTATTTTTTTCTGCATGGATGCTTGCAAACTTGAGAGTCTTGCCAGAATTTGCCTAGGTGAGTGCATTTTCTCATTCATCATGTCTAGAATTTATTAAGTCCTTTCAATTGGCAATGTAGATCTTCCTTCAGCTCAGAAGAAAATCTTCTATTATTCGCTTGATTATTCCCTCTCTGACATCTGTTCCATTCTCCTCCTACAATCCCCATTTTTCACTTTTTAATTTTCTTGGATCTATCCACTAATTTCCTTATATTTTCCATTTTTTACCTTCAATCTATTTATACTTCCCTCTGTGCTTTGAGATAGTTCTTCAATTTGATCTTTAGGCTAATAATTCAGGTTTCAGTGGAAATCATCCTCTCCTTCATTTATATACTGAATTGAATAGTTATGAAAACTCAAGTTTTAGCTCCAAAAAGTGCTCTTATTTTTCACTTCAATTTATTTTTTGTCTCCTCCAGAAGCTCTATTTCACTTGGGATGGATTCCATTTATTCTGATCGATCTTCCTGTATCTGGCTTTTAGGACCCTTCGATGGGTGGTTTTTTTCCCCTTTGTCTGCTTATAAGAGCTCTGCCAACATTGGAGCTCCTTACGTGAAAGCATTCTCCTAGGCGGTGGGAGGTAATGAGTCCTACCCCCATGTGCTGATGGTATAAATACAGGCAGGCTGCCAATTTGCTGATGAGGCCTCTGCAGGAAGATTGTAGGGACAATGAGAGCCTTCTTTATGAGCATCTACACTTCTCTAAGGGACAAGTTCTTACCAGGACCCACTACTCTGACTTTACTCTGAGACAAACTATTCTCTAGTTCCAAGAAGATGGACAGAGAGTTGTGTTTGGGTCACTGTGTTCCCAGAATACCCCTCCCTTAAAGTTTGTCTTTTCCTTCTATATGTTCTTTCTGCTCTAAGAAGGCAAAACCATGCCCATCTTACTCACCATTGTATATCCAGGGCCCAGCACAACACCTGCATCAAATAAAATAAGGCCTTAATTTACAGAATAAATGAATATTTCTGATAGTAATCCTCAAAGAATATTTTTCAATTAAATATTCAGAGATATGTGGCTGGTTCCAAGAATTCATTCATAAGTTGTTAATTCAGTGTTGATTTTCTGTCAAGCATCTTGCTAATAGTACAAGATCCACTCTTCGTGTAGGTGTGGATTTTTTGAAGTCACTAGAACAATGTAGAGTAACATACATTTTAAGATATATTGGGTTAACCTCAGTTCCCTTTGGCCCAAGAAAATGAATGACTAGAGTTGGATGTTCTACTCAGACAAGCCAACCTCTGGGTAGACACATGGACATCATAGACCTCTATGCTCTCTCCCTGGTTGTTTGAAATTTAAGACCTCCTACTCCAAATATATCAAAAAATATTTGTATAACCAGACTGTTGAAACTACCCTTTTATATTCTGAGTGTCAAAGGTAGTATTGCCTAAGAAAGCAGAAGTCTGTGCATAAAAACTAAGGTACTTGGTGAGACTCTTGTACATAATCTGGGAATTTGGAATTCTGTCTGGTAGGTAGCCTTTTGGCTGATTTTGTGGGCAGCCTTTTATTGTTTTTTTATCGGTTAATTTTTACTTGTTTTAAAAAATAGATATCTTTGTCTATCCTTATTATCCTTTTCCCTGCTCACTAGCTAAATACAGTTAAGGTAGAACCTCTGACCTTCAGAACTCCCCAGTACATCTTCCCCTCTCCCTTTTACTGGCAAATATTATGGATACCATCATGACTTGGACTTAATCCCAGTAGGACAAAGAGAAAAGCATAACTACCATGTACCTGATACTAAATTGTTTCTCTGGCAGAAATGATGCTGTAATAGTCATATAAGAATATAAAATCTTAATAAAGCCTGACTCTTCAGTTAGTAAACAGATTTCTCAAACAATGACTAATCATAATATTCTAAGAAAGTATAATCATAATATTCTAAGAAAGTATAACATTGTAGAAAACATGGTCACTGAAATCAAAGAATTTCCTCTAGAGGTGACAATTTCTACATCTTATATCAATTCACAATTACTATATACTGTAGCTATGTATATACTGTGTAATATATATGTATACACATACATACCCACTTATGTACACTATATATTGTATCCAAATAACATATATGTTATTTATCAAGCACTTATAGCAAATAGCACATAAATGAATCTATATACTCACCAGTCTATTGCAAGGATATGGTTCCCTAAATCCCACGATATTGGAGAATCGATTTCTATACCTGATACTAGAAAAGTTTCAGCTTGAAAAATAAGCAATAAAATTGCTCCCTGATCTTTCCATGAATATTTAACAAATGCTTACAATGTATATGGTGCTGCCCCAGTGCTAGGGTACAGTTATGGGCAAACTAGACAAGGTCCTTGCCTTCATGGGTATTCTCATTTGTGGAGACTAGATGGATGGATAAAGATTAAAAGGAGATCAGCGATAAAAATCAAGGAAAAACAAAATCGTAACAAAAAAGATAGTACAAGAAAAAGAGAGAATTCTAGAGCTAAGGCCTGAATAATGAGGGGTTTGAGGCATGGAAGAACAAGTAACAGGGCTCTGAAATAGAGCTGAGCTTCTCATGACCCAGAAGCAGACACAGGCTCAGTATGTTCGGAGGGTAAGATGGTCTCTGTCTTCTCAAATGCGTGATTTTCTAGACCACCTCAAAAAAAAAAATACAACCCTGAAAACTCATGGAAAGTTTGCATGGAAAGTTTTATGTGTCAGGCCTGGGAGCATGATCATGCTCATATTTCATCAGCTAGAACTCTATACCGTGGCCATTCCTAACTGTAAGGAAAACCGGAAAACACAGTCTGTGAGTTCAGTAAGAAGAGGAACCAGGTTAAGTAATTAGCCAGGTATCATTAGCTACAAAAGTCAGACTTCATTTGATTCCTGGTTCTCATAAAGGTCCTATGTGCAAGAAGACCTGGTCTTCTCTAGTGGTGACTACTCCAAACTCCAAATTCCCTCTGGAAATTCATCTAATTCCCACAAGTGGAATGTCTTAGTACTCCCTCATGTAATATTGAAACTACTAAAAGACTTCTACTGATGTCTCCAGTGACAAAAATACAAAGGGTACCAGTCACTCTACTTGTCTACTTGCCAATATCCATCCTCCCCTTCTTCTGCAGTAACGCAACACCTATATTCAGCTTGGGGCATGTTCATTTGGACTAAAGATATTTTTCAGCCTCTAGTCGCTAGTTTAATTAATTTGGATCAAAGAAACTGAAAAGAAAAGAAGATATATATAATTTCTGAGAAGTGCCTTTACCCTCCTTCCTGCTGGCTGGACTGCAGAGATTGATGGCAATACCTGGAGCACACATCTTGAACTGTAAGCTGCAAGACATGCTCAGCATAGCAGGGCAGCAAGTGAAAGGAACTTGGGTCCCTGATGATTTGAGAGCTGCTACACCAATCCTGAGTTTGCCTACACTTACGTAAGAGAAAAACTAATTTCTTTTTTTATTAAGTGTTTAATTTTATTCCAGTATAGTTAACATAAAGTGTTATATTAGTTTCAGGTGTAAAATATAGTGATTCAACAATTCTATACATTACTCAATGCTCATCATGAGAAGTATACTCTTTATCCCATCATCTATTTTACTCACCCCCGCCCCACCCGCCTCCCCTATGGGAACCATCAGTTTGTATAGTTAAGAGTCTGTTTCTTTGTTTGTCTCCTCTCTCTTTTTCCCTTTGCTTGTTTGTTTTGTTTCTTAAATTCCACATATGAGTGAAATCATATGGTATTTGTCTTTCTCTGACTTATTTCACTTAGCATTATACTCTCTAGCTCCATCCACGTCCTTGCAAATGGCAAGATTTCATTCTTTTTTATGGCTGAATAATATTCCATTATAAACACACACACACACACACACACACGCATCCAGTAGTATATCCAGTAACATGATTACTGGATCATAAGGAAGTTCTATTTTTAACTTTTTGGGGAACCTCCATACTGTTTTCCACAGTGGCTACATCAGTTTGCATTCCCACCAATAGTGCACGAGGGTTCCTTTTTCTCCATATCTTCATCAACACATGTTGTTGCTTGTGTTATTTATTTTAGCCATTTTGACTGGTGTGAGATGACATCTCATTGTAGTTTTGGTTTGCATTTCCCTGATGATGAGTGATGTTGAGTCTTTTCATGTGTCTGTTGGCCATCTGTATGTCTTCTTTGGAGAAATATCTATTCATGTCTTCTGCCCATTTTTAATTGGATTATTTGGTTTGGGGATGTTGAGTTGTATCAGTTCTTTATGGATTTTGGATACTAATCCTTTATCAAACAAATCATTTGCAAATATCTTCTCCCATTCCATCAGTTGCCTTTTAATTTTGTTGATTGTTTCCTTCACTGTGCAGAAACTTTTTATTTTGATGTAGTCCCAATAGTTTATTTTTGCTCTTATTTCCTTGCCTCAAGAGACATATCTAGAAAAATGTTGTCATGGTCAATGTCAGAGAAATCACTGCCTGTGCTGTCTTCTAGAATTTTTATGGTTTCATGTCTCACATTAATCCATTTGTAATTTATTTTCATGTATAGTGACATAAAGTGGTCCAATTTCCTTCTTTTGTATATAGCTGTGCAGTTTTCCCAACACCATTTGTTGAACAGAATTTTTCCCATTGCCTATTCTTTACTTCTTTGTCTAAGATTAATTGACCATATAATTTGGGTTTGTTTCTGGGTTTTCTATTCTGTTCCATTGATCTATGTGTCTGTTTTTATGCCAGTACCATACTGCTTTGATTGCTATAGCTTTGCAATGTAAATTGAAGTCTAGAATTGTGATACCTTCAGTTTTGTTTTTCTTTTTCAAGATTACTTAGGCTATTTAGGGTCTTTTGTGGTTCCATACAAATTTTGGGATTGTTTGTTCTACTTCTGTGAAAAATGCTGTTGATATTTTGATAGGGATTGCATTAAATCTGTAGATTGCTTCAGGTGGTATAGACACTTTAATAGTATTTGTTCTTCCAATCCATAAACATGGAATATCTTTCCATTTCTTTGTCATCTTCAATTTCTTTCATCAGTGTTTTGTAGTTTTCAGAGTAGGTCTTTCACCTCTTTGGTTAAGTTTATTCCTAGGTATTTTATTATTTTTGGCACAATAGTATTGTTTTCTTAATCTCTCTTTCTGCTGCTTCATTATTAGTGTATAGAAATGCAACAGATTTCTGTACATTGATTTTGTATCCTGTGATGTTGTCTTTCATTTCTTTTTGTAGTCTGATTGCTGAGGCTCAGACTTCCAGTATTATGTTGAATAAAAGAGGTGAGAGTGGACATCCTTTCTTGTTCCTGACTTTGGAGGAAAAGCTCTCAGTTTTTCCCCACAGAGTATGATGTTACCTGTGAGTTTTTCATATGTGGTCTTTATTATGTTGAATTATGTTCCCTCTAATCCTACTTTGTGGAGGGTTTTTATCATGCATGGATGTTGTACTTTGTCAAGTGCCTTTCATGCATCTATTAAAATAATCACATAGTTTTTATCTTTTCTCTTACTGATGTAAGGTATCACATTGATTGATTTGCAAAGATTGAACCATGTTTGCATCCCCAAATAAATCCAACTTGATTGTGGTGAATGATTTTTTTTAATGTATTGTTTGATTCACTTTGCTACTATTTTGTTGAGGATTTTTACATCCATGTTCATCAGAGATATTGGCCTGTAGTTCTCTTTTCTTTTGGTGTTTTTATTTGGTTTTGGTATCAGGGTAATGCTGGCCTCATAGAATGAATTTGGAAGTTTTCCTCCTTCTTCTATTTCTTTGGAATATTAGAGAAAAATAGATATTAACTCTTCTTTAAATATTTGGTAGAATTTGCCTGTGGAGCCATCTGATCCTAGAATTTTGTTTATTGGGAGTTTTTTGATTACTGATTCAATTTCTTTGCTGGTAATCTGTTCAAATTTTCTATTTCCTCCTGCTTCAGTTTTGGGAGGTTATATGTTTCTAGGAATTTATCTATTCTAAGTTGTCCAATTTGTTGGCATATAGTTTTTCATAATATTCTCTTATAACTGTATTTCTGTGGTGTTGGTTGTTATTTCACCACTTTCATTTATGATTTTGTTTATTTGAGTCCTCTCTCTCTTTTGCTCCCTCTTTTTTTATGAGTCTGGCTAGAATTTTATCAAATTTTGTTGATCTTTTCAAAGAGCCAGCTTCTGGTTTCATTGATCTGTTGTTTTTTTTAGTTTCTATATCATTTATTTCTGTTCTAATCTTTATTATTTCCTTCCTTCTGCTCATGTGGGGGGTTTGTTTGTTCTTCCTTTTCTAGCTTCTTTAAGTGTAAGGTTAGGTTGTTTATTTGAGATTTTTCTTGCTTTTTGAAATAGTACTATTGCTATAATCTTCCCTCTTAGAACTGCTTTTGCTACATCTCAAATATTTTGGACACTTGCATTTGCATTTTCAGTTGTTACCATGTAATTTTTCACTTCTTCTTTGATTTCTTGGTTGACTCATTCATTGTTCAGTAGCATGTTATTTAACCTTCATGTATTTGTACTCTTTCCAGATTTTTTTTTGTGGTTGATTTTTAGTTTCATAGCATTGTAGTCAGAAAAGATGCATGGTATGATTTTGATCTTTTTTAATCTGTTGAAAGTTGTTCAGTGACCTAATATGTGATCTCTTCTGGAGAATGTCCAGAGAAAAACTACAAAATAACCACGAGACATGTAACAAAATAGCAATAAATACATATCTATCAATAATTACTCTGACTTGGGGAACCTGGGTGGCTCAGTTGTTAAGCATCTGTCTTCAGCTCAGGTCATGATCCCAGGGTCCTGGGATTGAGCCCTGCGTTGGGCTCTCTGCTCAGCGGGAAGCCTGCTTCTCCCTCCCCCACTGCCCCTGCTTGTATTCCCTCTCTCACTGTGTCTCTCTTTGTCAAATAAATAAATAAAATCTTTAAAATAATAATAATAATAATAATAATAATAATAATAATAATAATAATAATTACTCTGAATGTATATGGACTAACATTACAATAAAAAGACATAGGGTGACAGAGTAGATAAAAAAAAGTAAGACCTATGCTGCCTACAAGAGGCTCATTTCAGACCTAAAGATATGTGCAGATTCAAAGTGAGGGGATAGAGAAACATCTGTCATGCAAATGGATAGGGGTAACAATACTTATATTGGACAAAATAGACTTTAAAACAAAGACTGTAGCAAGAGACAAAGAAGGACACTCTATAATAATAAAGGGAACAATCCAACAGGAAGATATAACAATTGTAAATATTTATGTACCCGACATGAGAGCACACAAATACATAAAACAATTAATAACAAACATAAAGGAACTAGTCGATAGTAATACAATAATAATAGGGGACTTTAACACTCCATTTTCATCAATGGATAGATCATCCAAACAGAAAATCAACAAGGAAACAATGACTTTGAATGATACACTGAACCAGATGGATTTACCACATATATTGAGAACGTTCCATCCTAAAATAGCAGAATACATATTATTTTCAAGTGCACATGGAGAAAAATTAATTTGTCATATTTAAGCTATTGTTATCTTGGGTTTCTGTCACTTGCTGCCAAAAGTAATTTTTTTTTTTAAGATTTTATTTATTTGACAGAGAGAGAGAGAATGAGAGCAGGAACACAAGCAGGGGGAGTGGGAGAGGGAGAAGCAGGCTTCCTGCTGAGCAGGGAGCCCGATGTGGGACTCGATCCCAGGACCCTGGGATCATGACCTGAGCTGAAGGCAGACGCTTAACGACTGGGCCGCCCAGGCGCCCTAAAGATTTTATTTATTTATTTGACAGAGAGAGACACAGCGAGAGAGGGTACACAAGCAGGGGGAGTGGGAGAGGGAGAAGCAGGCTTCCCGCGGAGCAGGGAGCCCGATGCGGGCTCGATCCCAGGACCCTGGGATCATGACTTGAGCCGAAGGCAGACACTTAACGACTGAGCCACCCAGGCGCCCCACCAAAAGTAATTTTTACCAATACACTAACTTTGTGCCAAGTTTCATAGTAGATACTTCATATATGTTATGTAATTTAATGTATACAGTAACTCAGGAAGTATGGATATCATTTTACCCATTTTGCAGATTGCAAAACTGAGGCTCAAAGAAATGAAGTAATTGCTCACAGCTAGAAAGTGGTGTAAATGGCATTCCAAAATAGCTCTGTCCATCTTGAAGCAAGGGTTGTTAGCCAACATACCATGTTGTCACCCATGGAATATAATCTACTCCAGGCTATAGGTTCAATCTACCACCTAAGCACTACTTACAGGCACAACGGCAACCTTCCTGTACCACAAACTCACCATTACTGTTTCTCTGATGTTGTATCCTTTTCTAGGACTTGAGTTTGTGCTTTCTCCTAGTCATTCATTCTTGCCTTGAGCTCCAGTTTCAGTAAATGGGTTTCTGGTTCCTTTTG